>NW_027527808.1:1956901-1998174 GCF_008692635.1 Crocuta crocuta
TGGTGCTGGGGGCGGAGAAGGGAAAAAGCGAAGGACCGGGCTCGCTCTGCACAGCTCCGCCCTGCCCCACCCTTCCCGCGGTGCCGGGAAGACCTCGGGCTGCGAGGCTTGGCGAGGAAACGGAGCTGGGGAAAGGCTGGGGAACGGTCTGCAGTCCTAGAGCCTGTTCTTGCAGCCCCTCAGTCCAGAACAGCCCGACACCCCTCGATATGCGCAGACACCCGGCTTTGCTCTGTGTCCTGGCGCCGAGCCCCTCCCAGCCAAGAGGGTGGCTCTGCAGAAAAGCTGGCTCGAGCCCCGCCCGGCCACACAAAGGCGCGGCCCCACCCCAGCCGGCCGCAAGCCCGCAGAGGTGACCCCTTCCCAGGGGTGCGGGGAGGGCTTTTCTCTTCGCGCTCTCCCGCAGCCCTCGGAGCTCAGGCACTTTGCCCTAGCTGAAACCCTCGGCCCAAGCGCGGTTCTCTATTATTTCCCGGGACGAAGACCCTTTGGATAATCTCTCTAGGAGGGACCCTCACTAATCCATCGGGGCGCGGCTCGGCCCCACCCCTCCCAGCTGCGACCCAGACCAGGCAGCCGCTGGCCGGGTGGGGGCGCACTTGGCGAGCCGGCGCGTGGAGCGCTGCCAGCCCTGCAGAGCCCGGCGCCGCGCCCTGCGCTCCCCTCCCCGGAGCTGGGCGCTCGCCCCCGCGGGTGCAGTCCGGGAGACCGCTTTCGGCGCAGTGTCCTGAGCTACCCCCGCTTCCCACAATTTGCGGTTCACCCGCCAGCCCAGAAGGGTTGTCAGAATGAGGGACCGGGGCGATCTCGCTCTGCGCTCTGCACCCCCCACCAAGGTTTCTGCTGCAGAAGGGCGGCTACAAACTCATCATTATCAATTTTACTTTAAATCGTTATCATTATAATAATAGTATTATTATTATTATCTTATGAGTCAACGGCCTTATTTGTTCAAAATTGAATTTGATTAAGGATTATTAACCTTTGCTGCACTCACTTTTCTTCTTTCTACTCCTCCCTCCCTTCTCCCCCACCCCTTAAAAAAAGAATTTTTTGTCCTGTTGATCCTTTTACATTATAAAGCAAGTGTATTTTCAATTCCTGTGGGAATCACATTATGTTCATGTGGGTCGGGTATTTTGTGCAGGTGCTTACTAAAGAGTAGGTTTTGTGTGCCAAAGATTGCTGGAAAATTCTCCACAGATGATTGTGACTGCAATGGGTAAAATTATGCATATATAATTGAGAAGTTATAATTTTCACTGTGTATTCCATAAGGTTATATCTATCAATATATTATATAAATACAGGTTATGTAAACAAATTTTAACGGTTTTTTTTTTTAAACTATTCTTCCAATTGATGATTCTTGATCCATCTCAATTCTGCACAGAAACCTGGATCATGAAATGGTAGCCACTATCCCATTAATAAAACTCCCACCCATACTATGACAATGCAAGGGTCCTTTCTGCCATGAGTAAGCTGTATTTGCAAAACATGAAAAGAAGTACAACCTCTGCAATATTAAAATAATGGATTTTGACATCGTTTCAGTTGCAAAGCATAATCAATTAATCACCAGGGCAGGTGCTTTTTCCTGATTCATTAAACAATTATTCAGCACGATTGTACTAGGTGCATATAGACTTCCCCATTATCTTCTCCAATGAAGTGGGCACCTTCTAAATGGATATATAAATAACCAGAAATGGAAAAATTAGGATTTAGTCAGGATTTCAAGATCAAACTAAAAAAGAAACAGCAGTAGCTTATCAATTAATTATATATGTGATTAATACCAGCTGAGTAAGCTGAACTTGTGCAATAAGCATTATGTGACCCAGTGTAGCCCTGATACACAGAGCTAGTATGATCGTCTAAATGAACATACCTGGTGATGTTTGTCTACACATGTTACAATTTTCTAAAAGTACGTTCTGAAACAATAAATAATTAAGATTGAATGGTTTTTAACATTGAAATCTGGAATTTTTTTAGTCACAATCACCACTGTTTTTGTGAAGTAATTGGTAGTAAATCATTCTATCCTAAGGGGGAGGAGAGTATTTTTATTGTTAGAACAGTTGCCTCTGCTCTTAGTCAGTAACATTTTTAGCAGGATTTTATTTGTTGCACTAAAAACACATTTGCTTACTTTGGGTTTTTTTTTTTTAATTATTAATGGGTAGATTCTGGAATAAGCATTCAATCATGTGGCCCAGTATGTCTTCCATCAAATAACCCGTTCTCTGTGATGAAAAGGCTGCAAGAGGTTGCATTTTACCCAGATTCAAGAGTGCCCTTCAGCCATTTCAGAGTGCCATAAAGCTGATTCACACAATAAAATAGTTTTCCTTCCTATAATTTAGGATCTAAACAGTTATTTAATTCTGTGAATATCTAGTAGTTGCTCTCATCCAGAATTTTAAGTTAAATCTGTACAGTTAAAAATGAAATGGGAGATGAATCCGTTACATATTTAATTGAGCGTTTTTCTCATTAATGAATCCAGACCATCTTTAGGAAAAGTCCTGATTTATCAATCACCACTGTTTTTGCTCCAGCTGAACAGGACTGGCTTACATGCCCCATTCCAGCTCAATAGCCCCTTGCTCACAAGGCTGGATGAAGCTGGCCCAAAGCTACCAGCTTTGGGTGTGGCTGCTCCCAAGCTGCTGATATCTAGCTAAGGCTCACACCAATTCCCTATTTGTTCTTGGGAAAATACACACAATTCTGTTGTCTCGGGATCTGTGACCTTATATGAAAATGCAAGACATCTGCCAGACAAGAAGAAAAGATCGAAATCAGCTGGTGACCTCGATGTTTTCAGAACTGAGGCTAGTTCTCTTTCCCAGTTTCTCAACTGGAAAACCTTGGACACCACATTACCTTTCACCCCACTAGAGGGCAATCACGTTCTCTTAAGAAACATGATTGATTTTTTTTTTTATGTTTATTTATTTTTGAGAGAGACAGAGACAGTGTACGAGTGGAGGAGGGGCAGAGAGAGAGGGAGACACGGAATCTGAAGCAGGTTCCTGGCTCTGAGCTGTTGCACAGAGGCCAACATGGGGCTCGAACTCACAAACTGAGATTATGACCTGAGCCGAAGTTGGATGCTTTACCAGCTAAGCCACCCAGGTGCCCTTGATTTTTTTAACCCAATTTCAAATGCTATTTAATAAAATCTTTTTTTAAATCTGGAATATTCAATTGCTTGTTTAATAAATTGATGGCATACTCTACCCTACAGGATGCAGAGGGTGTGTGCACCTTTTCAAGGAGACAGATAAAATAAGTGGAAGTAGGTGTAAACCCTCGTTAGTTTTTCTGTTACACTTTAACTTTCTAGTTTCATTACATTGTTATTATAATATCATTTGTGTTACTCTTGAGAGTTTGTAGTGAATGAATGGTAGAAAATGGTCAGTAGTAATAGAAAAATTGTTTAGGAACAGAATGTTTTAATGTTTAAATAAAGGAACAAATTAAACAAAAACTTATTAATTGGTTTAAAATGTGCTCCAGATGTTGTGTCAATGTCCAGCTTCAGGAAGCCTGCAGGCTAGCAGTGAAAATGTAGATACAAAGTGATATCTGAGGAGAGGTACCAAAAACAAGCATAAACTAATTTTTAGGATCACCAAAAGTGGATTTTTTCATGTTTTCATTGGCAGGGATTTTTTTCTGTCTTATGTTTCATGAAACTGTAATCCATCTGTAAATTATTTAGTAGTTTTATATTACTGTGTTCCTCACATTTTACTCTGCATATGAATTACCTGTGATTTTCATTAAAATGCAAATTCTGATCCAGAAGGTCTCATTGAGGCCAGACATTCTGCATTCCTAACAAACTACCAGATGACGACGCTGATCTAACCACCAAACGTATCAGATTTAGAAGTAGAGAATTGTGATATACATGTTCTTCCCACAATAAGCTTTGATATTAGGTCTTTTTCAAATGCATGGCAATCTTTACAAAATATTTCACTTCCAAACTCATTCTTTTAGGGATTCTATACCTCTGGGAGTTATACGTTGTCTGCCATCACCTTCTCTTAATTGGATTTTTAAAAATATATTCATATTGTAGGACTCAGCAGAAGACCTTCAAGAGAAAGGTGGAAAATGGGAATTCAGCTCGTGTGTATATCTAAGACAAACTGAATATGGCTTGTGGCACAGTTGAGAAAGATGATAAATCAATATTGCTAGCTTACTGTTATTAACAAAGCAATGTGTAGAACCAAAACGCCAATCACAACCTTTTCATTATGGGATAATCTAAAACTTTGTAACCCATTTGCCATACAACTAATTTGCTGCAAATAGTCCACATATTATAGAAATTAAATCAGAAGATGGAACAGTACTAAAATTCCCTTTCAACATATCCCATATTTCTTACTTACCCAATTGAATTTCTTTCTGGATACCAGGCGAAAAAATTATTACTAATGTATTGAATATGGCTCTATAATTGGAAACAGATGATATATGTGTTTTCTCCTTATTTAAGCCAATAAAGGGCTTTCATTATTTGATGCTATTCAAGAAAGTCAACCCAGAGGAAAAAAATTGGTCTTCGAAGAATACCATCAGAAAAACCATATGTCCATCCTCCCATGCAGTGGGTGGCTGACCATGCAAACAGTACCACATTTCTGGAAATGCATCCTGAAAAATTATACTAGACATAAAATATCTCAAATGAGAAATATAACATTTCCCAAATAGGGCACCAAAAGCACAGTCTCAATAGAACTGGCCACAAAGTTGGTAGGATACACTGTTAGTCAACACAAAGTTGGATTAAGCCTCAGGGTTATCCGTTCCTTCGTTGTTGTTGTCGTTGTTGTTTTTGTTGCCACCGTTGTTCATTAACAGGTTTTTCTCTGCCACTGTTTTCTTTCAAGATTCATTCTTCTGGCATAGACATAAACTTTATAGAGTGTCTATAAGAAATGACATTTAAAAGGGGCGCCTGGGGGGCTCAGTTGGTTAAGAAATGACATTTATTGATTTAACCCTTCTATAGCATATATAACATGCTAGGCAGTACACACTTTGTAAATATTAGCGATGTTAATCATCCAATAATCCTAAAAAGTACTTTTACTGATGAGGAAACTGAGGCACGGAGAGATTAAAGTAATTTTTACCCAAGGTCTCACAGTTAGATATAGAATTTGGGCCCAGGCCATCTGCTTCCAGAATCTGTCCTTTTAACCAATACCAACTACTCTTATATATGCTCCGTGGCAGAAGTGTCCCCCCCATGGAGGTCAAACCTGTGAAATCGCCATTTTGTCTAACAACCCTGAGATGCTCTTATCCTTTCTTAGCCCAGACACACTTTGAAGAGGAAATACCTTCAACCTGATGACTACTTTTAAGACCTAACCTGGGACTTATTAAAAGTAATTGCCATGATTTGGGCTTTGAGGGAAAGAGAGCGAGGAGGGGGTATAATGTATGGAGCACATGACTGTCTGAAGGCTCAGCTACGAAAGCAGCAGGGACTTTGGGTGTGGACACACCAGGATGACCAGGTCTGGAAAAAAATCTTGACTTAATCTAATCAATATCATCATGGCTATCGCATTTTAAAATGGGCCTTTACCTTCTTCCATAAACACCTGCTATTTAACTTCAGTATTTTGTTCTGTGAAATAACTCTAGAACTAATGGAAATATACAACGCAGGCATCCACAGTTAGCGTAATCATTAGATGTTACTTCAAGACTCTTCATCTTACTACCTAAAAAGCAAGCAAACAGGAGGAAGGCTCTGAATCCCTCGTGAAACATTTCTAATCATCGTTTAATAAAGGAATCAGGCCTTGTATTTGTCAAGGAGACATTTGCAGTAGTAAAACCTGTGTTTATATAAACCATTTTTATTAGCTATGATTAAAGATAACATTTTGTGTACATTTGTTCTCACAGAACACTTTTATGTGAATATAAAGGTTAATTAATGCATTTCGGCAATCATTTTGCCAGTCATCTGGAAATATAGCCTCTCTAGGATCTGTACTTAAGCAGCCATACCTTATACTGTAAAACCATAACAAAAATTTTAAGATTCTTCTCACTTGCAATTTTGTCGACCTCCAGATTAAAATATGTAAGATTTGGGAAAATTACAAAATTCAAAAAATTTGGCCAGAAGTAGATAATTTTTGTACACTACATTAAGATAATATTGTCTGGGACTGATTTTTTTTTTAACCAAAATCATAAAGCAATGCCTGTGAAAGTGCTTATTTAAGAGTTATTCTTTTGGAATAATTGTACTCTTGATGTCAGAGTTTGTACATCATCCACAGCACACGTAAGTACTGTAACAATAGATCATCAGAATATGAATCTGTCCGTCTTTCAGTTTTTCAGTGGTAAGTCTTTATATCAGGATGAAAAGACATGGCTGAAATTTACCTAAACCTAGTTCCACAAATATTTGCACAAGGAGAGCATTTTAAATGTTAAATTTTTATTAGTACTCTACTCCCCCTTTAGGGAGATTTTTTTTTTTCCCTATGAACTGCAGCCATAGTTTGATTTCCATTCAACAAAACCACTCACTCATTAGTAAGCCTAATGATAATCTTCTAGTTCAGGCTTCCTAGTAGATAGAAGCCTAACTCACATGACAAAGCTCAACTTATAATATACTGACTGTTGCAAAACTGAGACCCAAAAATTTCATCAAGATGTTACTTGTTATCACTTCTGGACTCTCACGGGAGGGGCGTCAACCTAGTCAGGCAGTTGAGCTGACACTAGAGTCACTGAAGCCTCCCTGGGAACCCTGCTTCCAGACATGCTGTCTTTATGAGTACAAAGTTCTTTTTATTCCCAGCACCAATGTCTACTGTTGTTATTTAAATCTTGGCAGCTTTATCTGAGAGGTGCCAGTTAGCATCCTTCTCATTATCATCATTCAAACACATGATGAATTATGAGTCAATTTTAGTCTTTTGAAACACAGATTACATGATCCAAGACTCCTGTCACTTTGAAAATCTTCATTCTACTTCAGACTCACTTTTTCCTTTTATATGAAAACAAAAAAAGAGCAAATAAACATAGAAGATTGAAAACTATAAAGTGCTCAAAAGAAAAGTTAGATAGCATGATCTATGTTGGACCTTGTAGTTCTTAGTTCTTAGAAAATATTTATTTGTTCCATCTGTTTTAATCTTTATATAGTCCCTATGAAATGGGCGTAGTATACATGTCGCTCTGTTTAAAATGAATAAATATAAGCTCAGAGTTTCCTCAGTCAAGTTTATGTGTGGTGAGCTTCAGGCCATATATATACATATATACATATATATAAATATATAGATAATATAGGATTATAATGGTATTATATATATAATAAATATATAATGTAATATATTAGATGTAATATGTATAATATATATTGTTATAATGTGTGTATATATGCTAAAAATAAAACTAATAAAGTTTAGCACTTACTCCTATAAGTCCTATAATCAAATATGTCCTGTAATCAAAGATGCATATGTAAGGAAGTCACACACTAAACATATTTGTCTTTAGTCCAATGTCATTAATAGTAGTGGCAAGATTTATTAAAGTAAAATAAATTCAAGCACCAATTCTCCTCTAAAGCCTGCAGCAAGTATTGTGAGAATATAAATAAACATGATTCTCATGCTTGAGGAATTTAGTCTTTTGAAGAAGACAAGATTCTGTACTTACAAAAAAGTTGAATATCAATAGTAGTAACTTAAACCATAACTGGAATTCTCCACCACTTTTTTTAGCTTATTTATTTATTCAGAGAGAGAGAGTGAGTACAAGCAGGGGAGGAACAGAGAGAGGGAGAAAGAATCCCAGGCAGGCCCCACTGTCAGCGGACAGCCCAATGTGGGGCTCAGACTCACCAGCTGTGAGCTTCATGACCTGAGCCGAAATCAAGAGTCAGACACTTAACCTACTGAGCCACCCAGGTGCCCCTGGGTGTCTCCACCATTTTAATAATTTTATTATTCCACCCTATAATATTACAAGACAGTACATAATGATACACAAAGAACATCAGTTAGGATGTGATCTGCCCAAAGGACAAAATTGAAGTATTTAATTAATCTCTATCAACCAGACCAGCCAGGGAATCTCGTAGTTAAAGTGCTTCTCAAATTTTACTGAGCAGCAGCAGCACTTGAGGACCTCAGATCCCACCCCCAAAGGTTCTGATTCTGTGGGTCTGAAGTGGGTCTCCTTAATTTGCATTTCTAACAAGCTTTTGGGTGGTGCTGATGCTTCTGGTCCAGAACCACACTTGGATTAAACGTAATGCCAGTGACCAGTGGGGTACCTGGAGAGGTGGGGGAGCAGCATGGCCTTCTGGTGTGAGTTCCCAGTTCCCTCCTCTGACTGACTGCAGAGTGGACTCAAGAGAGTAGAGGATTTAAGCCTCAACAGCTCCACCCCTCTCCACAGGAGGGTGCTGCATTGCAGGAAGAGCCCCAAGCAGGATTCTGAAGCCCTGAGCTCTAGTCTTTACTGTCTCAGCTAACCAACCTCGGTCAGGTCGTTTTTCCTCTCTCTGCCTCTACTGCAGCATCTGTAAAGTGGCAACATACTGCCTTGTCCATTTCAGAGGGTCCTTTTCAGAACCAAGGAAACATGTGAAAGTGATTAGTATCTGTCAAGTACTAGATAAATGTAACCCATTGCATTTTTTTTTTTTTTTGGTCATTAAATAGAATGAGTGGATATTTTACTCATCAGGATAACTATGCACATTTTGAATGAGCAATGAGGGAACGAGGAGCAAAGAAATGGAGTCCTTTGTTTTTTGAAAAATACTTTCTAAATAATAAATTGAAATAAAATGTTGAGTGATTTGCTTGACAGCAGTATCTGATATTTTGAAGGGCTTGTGCTTAGGTTACATCCAAGATTCTTCTTTAAAATTCTTAAGTGAGCATTGGCTGAGAAGAAGCATCTAAGTCACCCAAAGTTTAATTTATTACAGTCAGTCCCCACTCAATTTTTCCCCAACCCAACCTTCTTTAAGGGAAGTTCCGGTGGTGAGTAGTGACTCAAGATGGCAGCCATAAATCTAAGAGAGTTGCTGGGAAAAGAAGGGGTTCCTCTGCAAAGAGAAATAGAAAATGTGAGAGGGTTGACAAGGAAAAGGTGAAACTCAGTACAGATTTTTCTGATGGTTCCATGATTGACCCTTGCCAGCACCACCTTGACATTCTCTACCCTCTGCGTCTAAGTCTGCCCTCTTGAGCCACTATATAAGTGGGCACAGCTTAGACAAAGCAACCCAAGGCCAAACGTTCAGGCGTGCTGAAAGCTTGCTTTAAAGCTGCCTCCAAAAGTTAAAAACTGAAAGGAAAAGCTCTGTGCAGTAGGAAAAGGCAACTTGCCATGGAACTCAAAAGAGTGCAAAATGCTATGAAAATTTAAAACAGTCATATAAATTCCCCCACCACCCCCCAAAAAAGCTTATGTCAAGATTGTTACTGTTATGTGTAAGAGCGCATTCTGGCAATTAGAAGTTGTTTGCGTATTAAATGGACATAGTTTTGAACCCCTGCCCCACTATTCGCTATCAGATATTCCTTGAGCAAGTTATCATTTCTATACCACAATTTTCTCTGTTATGACTGGGGAAAATAATACCATCTAAATCACACGGTTGTTATGAGGATTAATTAATCAGTTGAATACCAAGCACTTTGTAATTAAAAAAATTAATCTCCATCTAAGACTCCCTAAATAGGTGATGGAAACACTAAATAAAAATAATCACTTAAAGTAAACATCTAAATTCTTGACTTTGTTCATTCCCACATGCAGTAACAAATCTACTAGAAATTACTTAGAATTTAAGAAATGATCGCTATTCAATAATTCTTTGTGATAGAGGGAGAGCTAATATTCTATTTATGACACAGCTGTCTATATAGTATCTCTCCAAGACAAATCCATTCCAGGGAATGCCAGAATTAAAGGTACACTTCTTTTGCATTTATTTCTCATTCTGTGTTTCACTGTCCAGTTTCATATCTCATCCTACTTCAAATACATATAAAATATCAATAAAACCGACCTTTCTTGCCTGACCAGGAAGCCTCATCTACATAAAATGTCACATTCCATAGAAATAAAAATTGATTCCAGAAACATTAAAATGTAAAAGTTTACGCTGAGGTCTCTTAAAGAGCAGGAAAGGGGGGGGTTATATAACATCACCCCCCACCCCAGACACACGGTGTCTTGTCTCTTGTCCTGAAATCTTATTAAACCACCAAACCCCAGCACCCTCCATCCCTAGGCTGTTGCAAAATCCTTCTCCCCTGCTTCTCTGTTCTCCTCCCTACCTGTTACCTTCCTGCCCCACTACTGCCGTTTCCAACAGCCTTCCTCCAGTTAGACCTTTTCTTTCAGAGATAACTCCAGGTGCTTTCTTATCTGGATTAATTTAGCCTCCCTCTTGTGCCATTAGTAGGTAAGCACAACAACAACACTAGAGCCAAACAGTATGAACATAGTATTCCTTAGATGACTGTGGCGGTGAAAGACTATGGATACGTAAAGTTTCATATTATTCTTCAGTCATTCATGACCGTGATGCCTTTTCGCTCAGCAGTGTTTCAGGCACCAGTCATCATACAGGTAGAGGATGTTAGGAGAGTGTAATGAATAGAATAAAGAACCTCTAAGAAATCAAATTAACATGCGTCTGGTGTCTGGCTTTACAGGCTTAACTGATAATTGACTACCAATATAAAAGAGCATTTTAAATATTTTGCCTCCAAATCTTCATATAAATGTATGGTCTATAAACTAGGAACTGTATTTATGACACAACTGAGAATATATTAATAGAAATGTGTGCTTACATTTCTACGTGCTGCATGGTTCTTTTTCAAATTAGATGCTGTCGATTATGGCAACAAGTTATTTCATTTTTATCTGAAATAAAAATATTCAATACTTTTTTTCACATTTAAAGGCCATAAAATACAGATAACGATAAACTCTTACTTTCTCATAAACATAGAATAATAGCGAAGGAGGAGCTTTATATGAAAGCATGAAAACAGTCCTAGCAAGTTCATAATGCAGTGTACAGGACAGGAAGTTCAGCTTGAAAGAAAATGTAGACATTTCCTCTCTTTAAAAAAAATGTAGGGGCGCCAGGGTGGCTTAGTCAGTTGAGCGTCCGACTCCATGATCTCACAGTTCGTGAGTTCGAGCCCTGCCTCGGACTCTGCTGACCATTCGGAGCCTGGAGCCTGCTTCAGATTCTGTGTCTCCCTCTCTCTCTGCCCCTCCCCTGCTGATGCTCTGTCTCTCTCTCTCAAAACTAAATAAACATTAAAAAAAATTTTTAATCAAGCTAGGTTCTAAAATACCTAGCCAAAACACAAGGTAGGGAGAAAAGAACTGTATCTCTTCTATCAACCAAAAACTTGGCTAAAAAAAAAAAGATATAGTAGAACAAATAAAAGAGAATGAAACTCCATATTTAGAATGAATTTTTTTTCTAAGTTCAGTACTGACATGGAAGAAATATTGAATTAAGTAGCTTCGAAAGAGATTTCACCTGTTGAATTTTTTTCTTAAAATGAAATCTTAAAATAGTTCCCAGTTGCAGCCTATATTGGTTACAAATTGCAGTAAGCTATGTTACACGTATCCTAGAGAAGAAATGCAGAAAAAGGTAACTCGAAGAGACCACTGGACTTTGTGTCCTCCTTGCCTGGCCACGTGAAAACCTACCCGTCTAAATTAACTACAAAGGGAAGATGTCACTCCTGACAAATAACAAAAAGCCCTGAAATTCTTCTATCCAGAAAACCAAATGTTTTATCACTTCTGATAAATTTTAGAAGTGCATGGGGAACACATAGGGTAGTCAGCTAAGAGGTCAAGTAGGATTTCTCAGGATTGCTTCTGGGAAAGGAATTGTTCTCCTTGAAACAAATAGCACTAGGTTTCTCAAGCCAACCTCCAGTCTAGCCTTTCTTGATCTTTCCTATGAACTCCTGCAGCAGACTTCCTATCTCCCAGTAAGTGTGGGAATTGCCCATCTATCACCAAATAGCTCCTTTTGCTATCATCTTCCTTACCATTTATTGTTGCCCTCCGATGCACGAGCCACCCGCACATCACACATCCTCCCTGTGCTCTTTTCCTCCCTTAATTTTTATGGTAACCCTCAAGCAGACTTCATTATCCCCTCCTGACAAGAAAGGAAAGCAGAAGCCAAGGAAGTCAAGCGACTTGCTCTGGTTTACCTAGATCTCAGGGCAGATCAAGGTTTCAAATCTAGCGCTCACTTCACTGCACTCTGGCTTCCTCATCATGAGCTGTTCTTACTTTATTTCGCTGCAGACACTTCTTTATCTTAGATCCAATGATACCGAGGCCTTCTTTTAGTACACAATCATGTTCCATTCACTTTGTCTCCCCTATGTCACCTCTCTGGCTGACAATAATACTACTACTATTGGCTAACGTGTATTGAGTATTTTGTCAGATTCTATGACTGCGCCAAACACTTTACAAAGGGTATTATCATCCCCGTTTCCACAGGTGAGAAAGGGAGAGAGAAAAAGTCACACACAGCCAATAGGTGGTGGGTCAGGATTTAAAAGAAATCAGTCGAATTCCAGCATTCACCTGGTTAGTCACTATGTTTCTCTTGGACATCGTAGGACCTCAGTGTTCACTGACTAGGTGACGTAAGGGTGAACTAAGAGAAGCTGGCAGAATTGTACCAAATAAAGTTCCATAACATTTCACTATCACCAAGACCAGTAAAACTTCAAAAGGTCATTCAAAGAATAAAGATTAATTTGTAGAAGAATAGTCTTCACTAACAATATCTTAAGTCAGTACAGCATTTCAGTTTCTCAACACATACCTAATCCAATCCTTACAGCAAGATCTTATCTCCATTTTGTGGATAAACTTCTGTTCAGGTTTAATAAATTGTCCAAGGTTGAAAAGATCCTGAGGTAGAGCACAAGTCTTCAGCTCCTCGTCATATTATTTCCATTAGGTCCAAAAATAAATTTAAAAAATTAAAAAAACCTAAAAGCAACATAGCATATAAATGTAGAGAGAGGAAACATTCCCCTGTCTCTTTTTCTCCTTAAATAGAGAGAGTTGATTACCTGCTATTGTGAAGGATAAAGGTGATAGGACTTTCTTAAATTTTTCCAGGGAAATACACAATTATGGTTGTACCACTCGCTAGTGCCATTTTGAAACTATCTACACAGCTACAGCTCGGGGATAGGTGCTAAGGGAGAGAAGCAGCCAACCTCAAGTATGCAGAAATACCAGTCTGTAGGAGAAGATGACGCTAACGAATTTAGTGGGGAGAAAAGTTGAGCCCAATGTGGCTCTCACATCTGGGCTCTTAACTCCCACTCTTTACCGTTTCACTGGGAAAGCCAGCTGGGACACTGACGGATTCAGGTATCATTTGCAGCTGAGGAACAGCCCCACCCTCCTCAGCAACCAATGGCTAAGTGTGTATAGCACACCTTCTAACAGCCATGTGCACACCTACATGTGGGGGGAAGTTCATACAACAGTAACCAATGGCTAAATGTTTACAGCACACTTCTAACACCTACATGCACTCCTACATGTGGGGGGAAATACAGAAAGCATTAAATGAGTCACCTTCCTTCATCCTCAAAAAAATTTAAATATAATTGGGAAGAAATAATTAGCAGCAAACAAAATAGAGGAATAAGGGCCTCTGTGAAACAAAACAGGAAAATGATTGTCTTTGAAAGAAGAAACTCCAAGGCCCTTTAGATGGAAACCATTATGTCTGAGTCCCTTCTGCTTTTCAGGAGATACAAACCCCTTACAGAACTGCATGAGTCACAACTGTTAGACACATCTCTGAATTGGCACCATGTCCTAGGACCCGGAGCTTCTGTCCTGCTCTATTATTACTTGGCAAGTGTTTTGAAGATGTGAGCAATATTCTCAACCATAAATCTCCTCTTTTATGAATACTATTTGGGCAGAATAAGTCTATACAAAATAAACCATAAAATAAAATCAACACGATGCCTTTGTATATTATGTATTACCAAGTTGTGATTTTAAAAATAACATCAGCAAATTATGCCAAATTCCAATCCACATTTGTCCAATGCAGATCGAACACATGATTCCATTTTCACCTTAAGTTTTGGGGGGGGGTTAAATTGTTTAATGTTTTTTATTTATTTTTGAGAGTCTGAGAGAGACAGCGCAAGCAGGGGAGACTCAGAGAGAGAGGGAGATACAGAATCCGAAGACAGGCTCCAGGCTCCGAGCTGGCTGTCAGCACAGAGCCTGACGCGGGACTCGAACCCATGAACTGTGAGATCATGACCTGAGCAGAAGTCGGATGCTTACCCGACTGAGCCACCCAGGCACCCCCCCTTCAGTTTTTTTATTGGAAGTATTTATTACCAAATCATATGGTATTTTATGCCACAAATAAATAAAATGCATAAGTTATTCCAATCTCATTCAATCAGTATAACAACATGTAATCCTTTTCTTATCTTAAGATAAGTATTACAAATTGAGGAGGGCACCTTTTGGGGTGAGCACTGAAGTTGTATGGATTCCAATTTAACAATAAATTATAGTGAAAAAAAAGGGAGTTATAGATGGTATCCAAAAAGTTTACATTGTGTGCACCATTTATTCTGGCTAATCGTGAATATTATATATTTAATGCCAAAACTAAATCTTACATGTAGTATGTGGAAAAGTGAAATTTTCCCTAATAGTCTGACAATTTGAAACTTAAAACACGAATTGCTTTATAAAGCATGTTCCATGTTCGACTATTTTATGGAATATAAATATTTATTATAAAATACCAAAATTTGAAAAGGGGAAAAATTTTGCAAAGTAGAAATATCAAGAGTAAGTTTTCCTTTTCTTTAAAATGTAAAGCCTTAAACTAATTTGTTTAAAAAACATTGGTAAAGAAAATGCTTACTGCAGAAAATGTAAAAAGATTAATCTGTATGTAATGAGAAAGTTTCTCTATTTAAAGACAAAATTTGCTAAATTTGTAGAATCCGAAAATTCCAGAGCTTGGAGCTATTAATTATAGATGAGGAAAAGGTCCAAAGTGCTTAAATGACTTGCTCAAGGTCTTAAAAACCTGAAGTTCTAAAAAGATCGTAAGGGCCCTATAATGACCTATAATGCGGTCACCATTGAAATGTTATTTTCCTAGGTCTCACATGGGATTAGTTCACACTTGCGTCACTCCACAGGATCATAGTTTCATAATTTTATAAAGCAAAAGGAAAGTCCATTGTTCCTGAAAACTTTAAAACTGGGAGGAATTCCGGAAGTAATACAGAGTACACACATTGCATTGGTCTAAGCAGGAACAAGTACCATACATCCCAAGAACTTTGTGTCCATACCTGAGGCTGCAATCTTCACATGAAGAGGAAATTGCTTCCTAAGGAAAAGCTAAACTATGTGTGACCATCTTTGAAGGGCCGTTCCCAAGTGCTCTGAAAGAGGAGATTAAAGATTTCCCAAGTCTTGGGGCGGGGGATGAAGGGAAGACTAGGAACTCCCACAATGCAAAATAAATTGCTTTTTAAAGAAAGGCATTAATTTTTTTTTAAGCCTTCCATTTATCACACCCCTTTCCCACCTCGGTTTTCCATTCTATCCCTGCCATCAACATCGCTCCACCACCCATCACCTTCACAGGGGGCCTTCAAAGAAATAAAGGTTATTAGATCTGATTTCTTCATCTATAAAATGAGAATAACATTAGCTGATTTAGGGGAACATGGGTGGCTCAGTCAGTTAAGACTCCAACTCTCAATACCGGCTCAGGCCATGATCTTAACGGTTGTGAGATCAATCCCTGCATCAGGCTCTGTGCTGGTCATGGAGCCTGCTTGGGATTCTCTCTCCCTCTTCCTCTGCCCTTCCACTATGTTCTCTCTCTCTCTCTCTCTCTCTCTCTCTCTCTCTTTCTCTCTCTTCCTCTCTCTGTCCCTCTCAAAAACAAACAAAAATGATCAGATGATTTCAACGATTTCAAGACTTCCTTCCAGCTCTAAAATCCTGTAGCTAGTGATTCCAGTTGCATTAGACTAAGTTGTCTTTTACATTTTAATCCTGTTTGTAGCAGTGGTGACACAAACTGACTGTGCCTTGCAGAGTCTTCCGACACATATGTACGTACTTTGTATGTTGCTTTAGGTGGCCTGCAGAAAATTATATTACTTCAAGTGCTGGTATACAATCTGATGAATCCTGTTTCAGAAAATGAGTCTTTACATGGCCGAGCTTGAGGGAGGAGCATTTAATTTCCAAAACGAAAAAGCCATTTTCATCATATAGCTAGACTAACCTAAACAGTTTCTTCCATGTTATTTGGCTGCCTTGAAAATGGATACGGAAGGTCATCCTGCTCTGGAAACTATAACATTAAGATACTTCACTCCCATCTCAAAGGCTCCGTTACTCTAACAAATTCCCAGAGGCACCCAAGAATAATATTACTATACTTTTTTAATATCAGGTAGTTTTAAACGTTAACTCTTTATATTTCCTATTTTTTTAAAGATGTATTTGTTCATTCAGTTTTCTTTGACACAGTGCGACGGTAGCATGTATTAAGTATGAGTAGCTTACAGTCAGGAGATTTGTATTAAGTGAGAGGTGAAAAAGTTATCGGTTTTTGTTCACTATATCAATGACATAAGTATTCAGTACAGAGTTTTTGAATAGATGACTGAAATAAAACTCTAATGAATATAATTTAAAAATATGACTTTTAGGACACGTTTAGTAAATGGTACATACTGTGCATTTTACAAACTTTCATTAAATGAGACCCTAGAACTCTCATTAGATTTTTGGAAGCAAGCAAAATGCTTGCTCTTCTTAGGTGAGGTTTTTGTGGCCTGTGCCTAAAATGGCTACTTTCTATTAGTTGTTTATGTGCCATTCATTTCCTGTGAAAACATTTAGGAATACTAGTATAAGTATAGATTGTATACTGTCCAGATAAGGATTCTATCCAGTGAAACCTTAAGAAATATTATGTGGTAGTAACACCAAGTTAAAATACTTTATTCTCAGTTGATGCCAGTAACTATTCTAAGTACTATGTATTTTCTAGGACATACTTAGAAATAAAACAACGATAAGGAGCTTTGCAAATGCAGAGAAACTTCACACCGTTCCAAGAATGTAGAAGTTGACATAAAGGGGCACCTGGGTGGCTTAGTCGGTTAAGCGTCCGACTTTCGCTTAGGTCATGATCTCCCAGTTCGTGGGTTCGAGCCCCACGTCGGGCTCTGTGCTGACTGCCAGCTCAGAGCCTGGAGCCTGTTTCAGAGTCTGTCACTCCCTCTCCCTCTGACCCTCCCCTGCTCACGCTGTCTCTCTCTCTCTCTCTCTAAGAAAAAAAAAGGAAAAAAAGAAGTTGACATAGAAACTCTTCAAGAAATACGCTTTCAACTTTTAGCAAGTGTTCAGACTGATAGAAGAATTAAATCAAGATTAACTTATAGAGGCTTGTCACACAAGTTGCTGTTGAGCCCCTGCTTAATCCTTACTCTGTTTTCATACAGTGTTTTATATAAATTAATGTATTCCAATATCTAAAGACAGGCAACCCCGTCTTAGGATTGATACATAGGATTTTCTTTGAATTCATTTTCTTTATCTTCAGTATCTAAACCACTGATCCATTCATGGGGAAAGCCAACTGGCCTGTTAACTGATATAAAGTCATCTGAATCTTACATGACAGGTTGTTTTTTGTTTTTTGGTTTTTTTTTTTTGCACTTGTGATAACAGATTTGCATTTTCCACTTCTGAAAGTTCTTGCTTTCACCGAGAACATAGTAAGTAATTTACTGTATTTGCAGTTTCATACCACTTCATTCAATGCAAAGACACAGTCATAGACTTCATTCAATATCCATATGAAATAGAAGCCAGAACTTATTTTTCTGGAGACAGTTCACACATTACAAAGAAGTGAAGAAGGAAACCAACATCCTTACTAATAACCAAAACATTTCTTATTCTAGAGATTGAGCCCACAAGTCCAATAATTAGCCTGCATAGGCAGTGTGAGTTTTGCTGAATTAGGGATGAATTAAAGTATTTTTCTGATCTTCTGCCAAAAAAATTAAGAAGTAATGGGGAGTGATTTCAATTACTTAGGTGCCATGTTAAGCCATTATGGAGACTCAATTCAGGTGATGGTCAGCCTCAGATGACAGCTGCGTCCGGCTCAGGAGATTACAGGGAAGGGAAGAGTCATTCCTATGTGAGAACTGTACTCAGCCAGCTGGACAGACTCTCCTGTGGGTCAGAGATGGCTTTCTTTCATTTAAGTGCCAATCAATCGAGCTCTCATTTTAAGCTTATTCGTATAACCTGGTTGTATTGAGGGTTTAAGAAAAAAAAATATCCTTTAATACTCAAAATTAGCTTGGTAAGTAAGTCCTGAAATATAAACAGAATAAAGGCTTTCATTACTCCTATAAGCCAGTTCAGTTTGATCTCCATGTAGGACTATAAGAATTTCTTTCAGGGAGAGAGGCAAACCATGAGAGACTCTTGAATGCTGACAAAAACTGAGGACTGATGGATGTGGGGGGGAGGGGGAATGGGCATGGAGGAGGGCACTTGTGGGGATGAGCACTGGGTGTTATGTGGAAACTAATTTGACAATAAACTATTTGTAAAAAAAAAAACACCTAAAAAAAAAAAAAAAAGAATTTCTTTCATTAGACAGGGAAAAAAAGGGGCAAGACCCTGCACGATATGGTAGCATTCTCATTAAGCTCAGCAGGAGCTGTAACTGGAATGAGGGTAAGGTAAGGTCTCAGACTGGTACAATTTACTGCTCTTATTACAGTTTTGATCACAAGGACTGATTCATGTCATCCAATTTCTTTTCCTTGTCACAATTGTTTTGCCGAGAATCAATTGAATTGAAATTTAAGAGCCTCATATGTTTCTGTACAACCCACTGATGGGTTGTATAGCTTTGACCTTCTTAAATGTCCCCTAATTTGATTTGATACCTATTCCTGAAGAAACAGTATGCTGTTTCAGCTGATCAAACACTAATCTTTCAAACCCTCTTTGGTCATTATATCTTAGGAAGCCATAATTTGGGGGCTGGGGGAGAGGTGGGTGGAATGAATGTACACTGAATCCATTTTTATACTAAGCCTATTAACATTACATCATCATAGCAGAAATATCTAGCACATTACCTCATATCAGTGATCTTCTGGGATGTTAAAATAGATCTTCAAAAATGTGAGATTTATTTTTCATTTAAATGTTGAATCTTAAATTACATATTCATCAACCCTATTCATCAACCTTTGTTTAAGGTCCAAATTCAAGCTAATGTACAAGTGTTTTAAATAAAATCCTTTTAGTCTAGTTCATCTTTCAAGAAGAAAATCACAGTGATAGAGTTCCCAAAAGTATTTCTAAATGGGATGACAGATTTGACTTTTAGAAAATAATCTGACCTCAGGCTGTAGGACCCAAAACAATTGAAGTACCAAATGCAATACACACACACACACACACACACACACACACACACACACACACACACTACGGTGAAAATCAAGTTAAAAGGAGGATAAAGAGCTTAATTTATTACCTGCGGGGGGAAAAAAGGTACAAGAAACAGAGCTGGGAGGTTACTGATTCTGACCTATGTGAAGACTATATGTTTAGAAGAGTAAGGAAATAATTACGTATGTGTTTGTCTATTTCATATTTTTCTAAGTAAACATAACCTTTCTGCTGCTTTAATCTAATCTAATCTGAGATCTAATCTGACTATTAAATCTCTAGTACTGATCGTATTGTCCTCCTCAATGCTCTTTGTTTCTCAAAGAAAAAAAATATTCCTCAATTCACATACACACACACAAAGGGGAAAAAAAAGGAGAAAACTTGGTAATTGCTTGCCAAAATATATCAATCTTAAAATATTGAATAACTGAATCATGGGAATCTACTCTCGAAGCCAAGAGCACACTATATACACTGTATGTTAGCTAACTTGACAACAGATTATATTTTTAAAAATTCAATAACTAATGCAAAAGAGCTTTTTCCTTAAATTACCTAAATAACTACCACTTTCTCCACTTACCTCACTAGCTGTGATATGAATATTAACGATATATTCAGTCATATAAGAATATATATACTCAGAGTTCCTTTTGAGAAACTGTCCCTGAGTTTTCTAGCCATTTCTCCACCAATATTTACTACCCAAGCAAAACACACAAGTAAAAAAAAAAGTTATACTTTCTTTCTGTAAATCTCTATACTGAACCTATAGTCATGGAGTCGATAAGTCACACGTGAGAATTAATTAAAGAATAAATGCCAAAGAAAAATGGGAAGAGAAGAAGATTCCTTATTTTAAAAGTGGGTAGTAGGAATATACATCAGTTTCTTGTTAAGAACAATCTGTGGATGGTGAAGGTGTGTATAACGCATCTGAGCAAATCGTTGGAGGAAGTAAAGAGCATTAAGAGCAAGGCAGACAGACGTACATTCAAACTGAACTCCACACTTCATGATCGGTTGGACATTGGGCAAGTTACTCCACTTCTCTGCGTCTTTTTCTTTCATCTTTAAATCTAGTCCAATTATAATACCTTTCTCATAGCAATGTTGAGATGATTAAATGAGAAAATTCGTGCAAATACCTTAGCCCAGTGCCTGATATATTGTTTGTACTCAATAAACAGCAGCTGTTACCTTACTCATAGTTGGTTGTAGCCATTTGGAAAATGGAAAACAATGTTCATACATCATTAGGTTACATGGATATTGCAATAGAACCATTATACATCGTATGGGTTGCAGTTCAAATGACTCCACTAGAGAAATGGGCGAACTTGCAAACATTAATAGTTAATAGCAAATGCAACCAACTATGAGAAAGATTATATGGAATTACCTGTTACCTTCCACATCCTTACAAACATGCCTACAAGTGTACTTGGTGTTGGGATGTAGTGAAAAAATTAATAAATGCTGAGTTCCAAAAACTGATGAATGGAATTATCAATTCCAAAGTATGAAGTACCAATAGTGAAATGATATTAGCACATTTCTAGAAGCCTTCACATTTGCTTGGGATTTTTTATTATTGGTAAAAGAGGTTTGTCCAAATTACATATATTTCAACCCGCACTCTACATTCCATTAGGCCAATCCATTTTACTGACTCAGTTTCAGTGACACTCGGAAAGCTTCCCTGACCACCCATCTGTAGGATTTCTTGCCTTCTCCCTCTGTCTTTGATTCCAAATACAGTTACTATTTACTATTCATTCTTCTTTCCGGAGTCTCCTGGATCTTTCCTTTCTTATTCCGTTGCCCGTTGCCATTCCCTACTATTTTCTTCACCCACACATTTCCTGCTGAACTTCATTCAGTTGTGTCTTAAGTGTATCTCTTGGTAACAGGTCTTCCTGTATAAAAATGGCTAGATAAATCTAAGAAGAGGCTTTCATCAGGTCCTTCTCCCTTTCATAATGTTCATTGGCTCCCTACTGCTAAGATGATTGTAATGGCCAAATTCTGAGAGTGAAAGAAGATATTATGAATGGCTTCAACCAGATCTTTGCAGGCAAACAGGACTTACAGCTACCTCATTCAGTGTCACCTCTGTGCCTCTCAAACTTTCCCACAAAAATATTCCTAAGAGTGGACTGAAAACTGATGCTTGAGCTTAAATTTCTTTTAAGTAGCCTGTTTAAAATCCATGATATTCTGACATTCTAGTTTAAAAATATAACTGTTTGTTTTCATGGAAACATATTTTAAGTCATAACTCTGCACATGAACAAAAATTCAAAACATCTTATCCAAGGTCTTAGGGCAAAATTGACCCCCAGGAAGTCTTTCTATCAGGACACAGCTCCTGAAAACCTCACTGTAATGTCGCCCGTGAAAATGCTGCCTCCTGCAGCACAGAGTGGCATTCCTAAAGACCAAGAAGTGAATGGTGCTCCTCAGAGTTGAGTTATCATTCCTTGAGTGAACTCACTGCCCTACCCATAAAAGTCTTCCATATAGTTTCTTCAGACCCCCGTTTCCATGTCAACAATGATAAACATACCTTCTCCCTTCCTTGCTTTCCCCAACACTGTTCAGTCTTTACAGTCCAGGTCCATTTGCTCTGGTTGCCACATAAAATACAAGTCACCCAATTAAACTTGAATTTCAGAAAAGCAAGGAATGATTTTTAGTGCGTCCCACACAATTTTTGGATTAAAACTTAACTGAGCATCCTGTATTTTTACTTGCTAAATCTGGCAACCCTAACTGTAAATCCATTCCCTACCTCTCTCCCCAAGGCACCAGGGCTTTGAAATTCTTCTGAATTTCTAGTACAAATCACTTGTGCCTCCATTTGACACCCCACTTTCCATGTGTTTTTATCTATATTTTTATATCCCGATATTCCACTTCCCAGATTTGAAAGCTTCTTGAGAATGAGAATACTATTATATCTCTTTGCAATTCCATAATGCCTCATAGAAACTCTGGTCATCAGTGGTGACCATAAGTACTTTTTAATTGGAAGATCGACTTAAAATCAATAAGCAAGATAGCCAACACTGTTTATTAAGAAATAGCTTTCTTGGGGGGCCTGGGTGGTTCAGTTGGTTAAGCCTCTGACTTTGGCTCAGGTCACGATCTCATGGTTCGTGGGTTTGAGTCTGGCATCGGGCTCTGTGCAGACAGCCTGGAGCCTGGAGGCTGCTTCAGATTCTGGGTCTCCTTCTCTCTCTCTGCCCCTCCCCCTCTCATGCCCCGTCTTTCTCTCTCTCTGTCTCTCTCAAAAATAAATAAACATTTTTCAAAATTAAAAAAAAAAAAAAAGCAATTGCTCTCTGTTTCATCCAGACCTGTGCTGTGAAATTTTTCAGAGGAGTAAAAAGTACCATTTGCTTTCTAAGAGCCTGTAGTTCTGTAAACAAAAATTACACATCAAAAAGCAGTAGTCAATGATCCTAGATAGTACAGAATCACATATAATGGTATACAATCAAGTACAGCCAACTAAAGGCCATAGGAGATCAATGTGGGCAGCACCCTTGAGAGAGGGAAATGCTGAAAGAGGTTCTGAATTGAGATTGAAATGTTGGCAAGAATTTAGATGCGAGGAGAGGATTAGGAAGGGCAATGCCTCCTGGGGGAAGGTTTGGGCAACTGCACCCAGTGAAAAGGAAAGCCTTCTTTACTGGAGAACACACCTTTCCTGCAGGGCAAGGGTTAAGATTTGTTTGGGTTGTAGCGGCAACTGGTTTTAAGCAGCTCCCTAGGATTCAGAGCAACTATATGAGTGAGAATCTATGCAATGGCTGCTGCTGGGTAGACTCATGCCAGGTAGAGTAAAGGACAAAACCAAACCAGCAATAAATACAACATAAAGGGGTGCCTGGGTAGCTCAGTCCGTTAAGCATCTCACTCTTGATTTTGGCTCAGGTCACAATCTCCCGGTTCATGAGATTGAGCCTCGAATCAGACTCAGCACAGAACCTGCTTGGGATTCTCTTTCTCTCCTTCTCTCTCTGTCCCTCCCCTGCTCACTCTCTGTGTTTCTCTCTAAATAAACTTCAGGAAAAAAAATTAATAAAGATTCTCCTAAGTAATCACCCACAAAGGTCAATGGGGTTTTGTCCCCAGACCACCTAGGAGAGGAAAGAAGAAACATTTGATCAATCATGGTTATCATACATTACACACAGGGCTCTAAAGTATTGGCCCTGACAACTTTTATATCCCCTGCCTTTATTAATTTATCAAGCTTAATAGAGCAGTGGCTTTACTGATAATTATTAAATTTTGTTCCCAAGAAACTGAAGACAGATATTGAGGAGTATTCTTTTCAGTGGGAGTTCCTATTCTCCTACAGCTTTAATCAGTTACTACTCTATAAGAAGGAAAATCTTCTATTTTATTTTTTTAAAATATTTTTATATCTCTAGGAGAGAGAGAGAGCGTGAGCAGGGGAGGGTCAGAGAGAGAGGGAGTCACAGACTGAAACAGGCTCCAGGCTCTGAGCTGGCAGTCAGCACAGAGCCCGACGCGGGGCTCGAACCCACGAACCGCGAGATCATGACCTAAGTGAAAGTCAGACGCTTAACCGACTAAGCCATCCAGGCGCCCCTCTTCTATTTTATTTTTATTCTTGGGTTGGCCCTCCCTAAATAAAGTTGGCATCTTTAACATATGCTCCTAATGAGCTTATTTTGCAAATTACTTTGGGTGCCATATTGCTTTATCTTACAAAAAGGCACAGCCTACAAAACTTTGCTGGTTTTGGTTTTATTCTTCATGGAATTAAATGCATTAAATCATCAAATATTTCCATCCAACAGAAACTGTGCTGTTTACATGAACATCCATGTAAAGACCTGTGAGGACCTTTGTAAGTGACATAATTTCATTACCTAAATAGACAAAGAAGACAAGGAAATACAGTTTTAGCCTTCTAAAATTCCAAAGGCCTCCAATAAAATCTCTCAGAGTGGGTGTTAGAAGAACTATTACGGCAAAGGGCAAATTGTGTTACTTATTTTAAAGGAAATAAGCTAAATAAGGAGAGAAACTCTCTTAAAGAGGCCTTCTGGATGTGTTAGGTTGAACCATATGCAATATGACAATATTTGATCTTTGCAAATGGTTCAGCGATGTGCAAGTACGTGCAGCCTTCTTGACACATTGAATCTCACGCTGAAAGGAGGTTGAAACAGGCCTCTTGGAAAACTTGATATTGATTGAATTACTGCATTTTCATCTGGAGAGCACATATGACTTTCGCCTCTGTGAGCTGGTGCCAGTTGCAAAACTGGTGGTGGGGTGGATGGACAGTTTGCTAAATGATCTTTTAGGACCCTACTAATCTGACATTCTGTAGTCTAAAGCATCTGGGTGTTGACTCTGTTTCCTGTTAGCCAACAAAAGATGCACTTGTCAAATTAATCTTCTGAGAATTCCTGTCTCCCCAAAGTACTCACCTTCCCTTGGGTTACTGAAATGATCAGAAGCCTCTGCCACGAGGCAAACGTTACCAGTGAGATTCAACACGTTAGGCCATCGCCATTTGTTTATACATTTTCACAAGTTAAGTCACAATATACCTTCATTTTTCTTCCTTTTTTCTTAATTTATTGATAATCAACAATAGTGAGAAGGTTCCTCCTCCTTATCCCCATCTGGCTGTCACTTGTCCTGGGAAGGAAGGAGGAAGGGAATCACTCGCTGAATTCCTGTGCCTGCTTGGCAAGGTGCGCACCCAAGCTGGGTTATGCAGAGGAAAGGGGAGCCATATCAGATCTCAGACCTAGGCTTATGGTGTGTGTGGCGAGAAGTTGCTACAAGAAAGTGCACTTGGGGATGAAGAGAAGGCAGCAACATAGTCCTTGGAGGGTGTATCTGCCTAATAACCCTCCTGATGAGCTCTCTGCCTATCCCCAACTGAACACGTGGCCACTGAGGCCGAAGCAGCAAAGGACGCCTCCTTCGATATGCAATCATACTTGTATATACAGTAGACCTGCACACACTTGTACCAGAAGAGACCCAGCTCTCTGCTAATTTCTTCTGTTTTTGTTCTTCCATGCCTTTTCTGTCTCTCCTCCCTGTCCTTCTGGATCTTAATTCCTTCAACTTTCCTTTCTTTCTCTAACTCCCGTTCTCTCATTTTTTAGCTAACCTGCTATAATGTGTAATTCATGTCCACTGTAATAAGAAATATGCACTTGAGAGTTCTGTTTCAGTCTTGTCTTTTTTGCAAAACTGTGTCCCCCGCGCTATTCATTCTGCAGGAGGCTGTAATTATTATTTAGATTAAAAGAAGCATTAAGAGGCAATTCAGGAAATGAAAGATACTAATCTCGAGCCTCTCGTTGTAGCCTACAAGGAAAAAATGAAGGAACTGTCCATGCTGTCACTGATCTGCTCTTGCTTTTACCCGGAACCTCGCAACATCAACATCTATACCTACGATGGTGAGTTGCCTATAACAGAAATGCTCGTGCTAATAGGATCATTTGGAAAAGCTTAGATACCTTTGTTTTTCTCTCACAGCTCCAGGTATAACGAAATCAATATTTTGTAGATATCCCTATTGACGTGTTGTGTCCAGCTATTAGGTTTTATTGATTGCCTATTGCTCGAAACAGTTTGAGGGGCTTTTTTTTTTTTTTTAGGAAACTCTATCTCCAACAGGGGCTTAAACTCACAACCCAGAGATCAAGGGTCACATGCTGTAACAACTGAACCAGACAGGCACCCCGGAAACAGTTTGAATTTGATGCTAACGACAGCATGTTAATGTCTCTTAAGAAACAGGGCTACATTGTTGTTAGGAGCATACCAACATCCACAGCATGTTTAAAGCTTTCGTTTGCAAGTTATATAATATGCTGAGCTTTAGTGAGACCAGATAGGAATTTGTGAGAAAATACTTTATACTAACGAAACTTCCAAGAGTAAAAACCCATAACCACCACTGTTTTTCCCCGACCATAGTCTTCATAAAGTTCACATATTCTGTGTATGCATGTCCACAAGCCAGCAAGTTCCCATGATAAATGTAACTTAGGACTAAGTTCGCAGATAAAGAGAATTTTAGAAGAAAAGCCTAAAGAATCGGCATGACTACAAATTTCATTTGTAGTGCCACATTTTCAGTTTGATTTATCCAAACTCATTCTATTTAGTGCGGTTTTCTTCCTGGCTCTGCTGCTATCTGCGTGACCCCAGGCAGGTTACTTCAATTTTCTCAGCCTTATCTGTCTTAGGATGTTTCTCCTACAAAACTGTAGGGTTTAAGTGGATCAATGCAAGTCAAATGCTTAGCACTCAGCCTGACCTCTTACAAGCACTCAAAAAGAGCAGCTATCATGACCAACAATCTTGTCCTCTCTTAATTCAGTGAATTTAATCAAATTGTTTGATACAGCTATGTGTGTAGCAGATGAAGCGGAGGTGTATTTTACTACCTGTTGACTTATCATTGTTCTTTTCCATATGTGTAAAGACATACACTGAAGATAAGCTGAAGGCGTCTGTAGCATTAACCCCTTTCGTGACTGTACAGCCTGTTCTAGGACTCAGAGGCCTTTTCCTTCCAAAGTCTTCTATCACAGCACCAGTGTCATAAATGCAGTTATTAGCATAATAATTAACAATTTCATAGGGAAAGGTCCTTCATGTGAAAATGTTGAAGCTGCCAATCAAAACTTTCATTGAGAAGGCAGGCCCAGTGTCTCCTTTGGGTAAGTTCATTCAGCCAACAAATAAACCAGGCAGCTGCTCACTCTGTTAGACACAGCAGCGACCAGTAATCCAGCCATGTTTCTTCTGAGATTTTAATATTTCATCACTACGTGTTGTCACAGAGGCTGCAAAGATAAATACAGAACAAGCCTGTCCTTGGAGGAACATCGAGCCTAGAAGAAGAGACATATGTACAATACACAAATAGTCAGTAAGCGGAACACGGTGCGCTTAAGTACTAAACCAGAGGTTACACAAAGTGCACCAGGAAGACAGGGAAGATAGTGACAAGTGACAATTCTGCGTCCTTAGGGATTGAAGACGGGGGAAGAAGAAAGTCAGAAGTTATGTATAAGCTGAGTCTTAGAAGCTAAACAGATAATTTGACATTGTTTGTGCCCTCCTTTCTAGAACAATTGGTAGAGAATTTCAAATTTCCAATAAATCTTTGTTAAATTTTTTGTTTCATCATTTAGCCTGAAGAATGCATCCATTCATGGTAATTCTCAAAAAATAAGTCTAAATCTGTGCCACTTTGTTTTCATGTGAAGTTCATGTTTATTCAAAAGGAAAATAAAGTTTAGCTTAAAATCAATTCAGGCTATTTTTTCCTAAGTATGCCTACCATTATTCAACTCCCTATGGACATTGTTGAATTTCCCAACACTGCAAACATTTATTCTGTTAAAATATATCTGTACTTATACTAAGGAAAGAGGTCTAGTATGTTCAGAACAATGTAGAGCAAAGAATCGCATACAGTGTTTTGCTCCTATTTGTCAGATTAAGACTGCCACTTTCAACTGCCAGAATTCAAATTCTTTAAATAAACGCCTGCTTCACGCTCGGTATGTGTATTAACATTCTCAAATAATTCATTTCTCAGATATGGAAGTGAAGCAAATCAACAAACGTGCCTCCGGCCAGGCTTTTGAGCTGATCCTGAAACCACCATCTCCTATCTCCGAAGCCCCACGAACTTTAGCTTCTCCAAAGAAGAAAGACCTGTCCCTGGAGGAGATCCAGAAAAAGCTGGAGGCTGCAGAGGAAAGAAGAAAGGTAACTTTTTCCATAGGTTTTCAAATTCTCTCTTTACTCCTTTTCTTCCCTTCCCTCCTCCTTTCCCCCTCCCTCTCCTCTCCACACACTCCCCTGCCACACACACACATCCTAGCACAGGTTCCAAAGGACAATCACCTCTAAACGTGCAACATGCCAACACACAGGGAGGACATAGACATAGAGCCAGGCTAGTTCGAGTAAACATTGCTGCATTCAGGCTCGTTACAACCAAAGCTCTTAGACACTAAAAGTACCCTTCTCCCTCTCCTGGATCCTTTATCATAAAATCTCCCTGCCGTCGTACATGGTGCATAACTGAAAAAGCACAGCCTTGTTTAAGTAACTTAACTCCAGGGCTTGGAGGTGGGGAGGGGAGGAGGAGTGGCGATTCCTCCTTCTCAGGGTCTGTGTCCTTTCCCCACTGGAGCGCAGGGTTTTCCTTGAAACTATAGACCACCAGATCTTCTGAAATATTTCTGCCCAGATGCCGTTCACCCTGGGATAGGGGCCCCAAGCTTGACCCTGTCCTCCTCAAGGCTTCACTTCCTGCCTTTGAAGTTTGTGCTTCTAAGATCAGGACCCTCTCTGGGAACTATTAGTACCCTCCTCTACTCTGTTCCAAGCCTTGATGACATCTTTTTCTCTTTTGTCCATTAGCCCTTCTTTGTATTAGGGCACTTTTCTTTTACCAAGTCTCCAGTTTTTCACAATCAGATGACTAAGAAGCCAAGGGTATTAAAAAAATGAGGGGCACTCAGAAATCCCAAGGACTCTGCATGTAAAGATAGAAGTTATGTCTAAATACATCTGTACCAACCATGTGATTATTAGAGTTCATCCCATCAAGATGCTCTTAATCAACCCAAATGGAATTATTTTTAGAAAATTCATTCCTACATTTTCCATTGACTTTATCATCACTTATTTTTAGAAGCATGTGCTCACTAGGGATATGCTCCACGTATAGTCTTATTTGAATGGACACTTTGCATTTATAATAATGTATAACTTTATTAGTATATTGCCTATAAAAGTTTAGCCAATACATCCAACATATCTATGTTGGATAGTTGCAAAGAAAGCAAAGATAGTCTTTCTCTTAAAAATGGAATTCTCTAACAGCCAAAGTGGGACAAAACCAAACACATGTATTTGTGTGTACAGATAATAGATACAGTTATGTGTATCTTCAGCTAAGAAGAAAGAGCCAAAGATTAGAAGTCCTCAGATTAAATTTTCTGAACTAAAAACTACTTTCTGTTCTGACCTTTGTAGTTGAAAAATCTTCCTATGTCAAAAAACATACTAATCACAATTTCAGTTTTCACTGAAGAGTGAGGTTCTCCAAGAATCTGACAAGTATTTCTTTACATGTATATTTATTGTAGTTGGCCAATCACTGTTGTCATAGATGTGAATTTTAAAAGGTGGAAACTTAGCTGCTAACCCAAGTCTGTGTACAGGAAGTTGCTTTAAAAAATGTTGTTACTTATAGCTTTCTCTTCATAGTAAAGCTAAATTAACTTGCAGTTACAATCCATCAAGACTTTGCTGCCAACAGCTCTAAGTAACTAACTATATCAGTGACCGCTATACATCAAGACAGCTCAAGTCCTCTTACAAGTCATGGGCACCAGGTGCAGATCCTAGGTTGCCACAGAGAGATGCTGTGACCTGATTAGAATGGGAAGTCAGTGACTGAGCTGAAATTGAAACTTTGAGATGAAAATTCAACATCATTGTTCAGAATGTTGCTGGTGTTTCTAAGGTAATATATTTAATTTGAAGGATATTAGTAAGAGGAAAAGAACAACATGGAGATTATCAAAATTAACGGGGTATTCTCATAAGACTCCCTGAGTTAGCTGATTACTGATTCCAATAAAATTCCTACACCCTGACAATGATAAACTATCAACAATTACACATTTATACAATTGAATTGAACTAGACATTGGCCGCATGGCTAAAAGACATTTACAAATATAATCATCTAGCATTATGACACCAGAAAAAAATTTTCTTTGAAACCCTTTAAAATCAGTATTCCTTCACATGTCTGGTATTACTTGTTAAAATTTTCAAGGCAAAAATCATTATATAGATTATGTCTTTGTAGTACAGTTTTAATTAGAAGAAAATATAACTAATTAACAGAAAGTGCCAACTTAAAAAATCATTAATTGATTTTATTCTGGTGGGTTGTGCTGACTTAATTAGTGCTCATTAGAAGAACTATTAATTCTCCTCAAAGAGCCTCCAGCCAGTGCATATATCTCAGTGATTACCTTAGTGAAGACATGCATATAACCAAAACTCAATTCACCTAGCTAGAACACAAAGTGGGTATGTGACTAAAAAGTCTAGGAATGGTCACAGCTTCAAAAACAGCTGGATCCAGATCAAGCAATAAGGTCAGAAAAGCTTTTTACATCTATCGCCTGTCTCTTCCTGCATCTAATTGGTTTCAATACCAAGAAAGTTTAGTTTTCAACCGTCAGCCCCAATTTATTTTCCTCACAAATTAGCAACTCCAGCAGAAAGAGCGCTTTTCTTTCCCAATAGTTCTTTTTTACAAATTTATTTATTTATTTTGGGGGTGGAATGGGGGGAGAGAGAGAGAGAGAGAGAGAGAGAGAGAATGCATGGAGGAAGGACACAGAGAGAGAGAGAAGAGAGAGAAAGAGATAGAATCCCAAGAAGGCTCCATGCTGTCAACTCAGAGCCAGACACAGGGCTCTATCTCATGAACCGGGAAACATGAAATCAAGACCTGAGCCTAAATCAAGAGTTGGATGCTTAACCAACTGAGCCCCCCAGGAGCTCCCTGAATAGGTAAGATCTCTGCAGAGAAATGTGGAGGTATAGAGCCCTAAAAGAAAAGTGAAATGTTCTTATTCAAAGAGGGAGAAATGGAATTTAGATAAGCAAAGGTGCAAATATCCACAATTTTATCTGTAAGTGTTTAGTGTTAGTATAACAATCACAATAACTATTCAGCTCATAAATATTCAATTGGTTACGCTCGCAGCCCTGCCACCATGAAAAAAAGAATCTCTGAAGCCATATAGAATTGTGCTGTCCGACAGAAATACAGTGTGAGCACATATGTGCTTTCAGTGTTTCTAGCCATCACACTTTTAAAAGTAAAAAGAAACATGAAAGAGCCATATGTAATTAGTAGCTACTGAGGTGGATAGCGCAGATACAGATCATTAGACCAGAAAAGTTTTAGTGAACCATGGAGGAATTTGGGGCCTTACTTTTTCAAATTGGTACCAGATAATTATTCAGTTTCAACTTTACCATTTAAAAAAAATATTTTCTGATAATTACATTGATATAGGAACTCAGAAAGTTAAAGAAATACTTCCATGCTATGATTCCAATTTCTGCATTAGCAGGAGAACCCAGGTGAAACTCAGGACCTTTTGTAAGTAATGAGATCTCCTAAACCCCACACTTTCTTCTTTGGCTCCTCGGGGTCTCCATTTAAAACATGTCAGATCTTCACTGTGGGGAGGGAGCTTCTCTGGGCCCAGTTCTCACCTGCTGATCTCTCTCCTGATGTTCTGGCTTCTGTGGGTTTTTTGTAGCCCTTAGCACAGTTAGTTAGCATATATTTATTTGCATATTTATTTATCCTGTATCTTATATCCCCCCATTATAAATTCCATGAAGGTAGGGATTGTGTCTTTGTTATTAGTTCCTAGCAATAGTTAGTACTACAAATATTTTTAAATGAATAAGTAAATGGTAACTTCAGAGCCAAATGTCCAAGTGGCAATATATAACTTGTTTTGACTTTTTATTTCATCATCACATCCATAAACAAAATTAGAGTCAATATGTTTCCAAAGACATCTTCTGAAGTGCACTAAGTAAACTCTGCAATCCAAAGAATTCTTAGTTTGGGGGAAAAAAAAAATCACTGAATCAACAGATATTTATTAAGCACCTACTATTTGATAGGCACTGTTCTAACTACTAGAAATGCCTCATCACCCTTATTCCAATTGGGAAGGAACAGTTAATAAATAAATATGTAATACTTCATATTTATTACGTCAGATGACGCTAAATAAAACAAGGCAAAGGTCATTGGTAATGCTGTAGTGAAAGGTTCTATTCAAATGAGGTGATCTCTCTTAATATGAGAACTCTTTTAATATGAGAACTCTTGGAGAAAAAAAAAAAGCATGAAGGAAAGGAGTAAGCATACAGCTCTTCTCTGGGGTTAGAACATTTAAAGTAAAGAAATTAGCAAAGGCAAAGGCCCTGAGGTAGGAGTATGTCAGGACAGTTTAAGAAATTACACGGATCTCAGTCTGGCTGAATCAGAAGGAGCAAGCGGGAGACTAGTAGGAATTGACGTCAGAAGGTAGCATTTTAATGCCTCTGACTTCAACTGAAATGAGAGATCACTAAGGAAAATAAAACTGTTTCACTACTTGATGTGAATCACCGCATCTTTTCAGAAAAATATCTGCTTAAAAATGCAGGGTAACTAGAAAAAGCGTTAGATAAATAGAGAAGACATGAAAAGGTCCTAGACTAAAAGAAGGGCTCCAGAACTAAGGCTACTCAGAGATAAGAATGCAGAAAGTATGCTTTCAGAGCAGTGGGTAGACCAGTGTACTAGTGGACCGGGTAAGGAGTTGGAGAGTAGTGAGGTGAGATTGTGGAAGGCCTTGAATGCCAGATTAGGAGCTCAAACTCCATTACGTAAGACATGAAAAATCACCAGTCTTTCAAGAGTACACAGATGTTCAGCCTAGCCCGGTGATCAGCAACATTTTGCTGTGGATCCATTTCCTTTCTCATTGTTGCAAGTTTTTAAAGATTCTGCCTATCAAACATACTATTAATATTAATATAATAGTATTAACACATTAAATAATATTAATAAATTCCTTTTGTCATGGTTATAATCAAGGGAGCCTGTAACTGCCAATATGTTTGATTACCATAAAAATAAGCATATTCTCACTAAATTGACTAAATTCTAACTCAAAGTAAATATAAAAATAGATGTAGACATACAAGCAAATTATGATGTTTTAAAAACATAAAGGTTACGAGTCTCTCTCCCCTCCATTGGTACCACTGAAAGGCCTGCTTCTGGGGGTTTAAGGACCACACGTGGGAACCCGTGACCTAGGCTGTCCTCCGGAGGCCTTCTGGATTTATAGCCAGAGGGCTGCCATGGAGTCATTTCCACACGGGCTCGAACTCACTTTGTGATAAATATTTTGGCAGTGCCCCCAATTCCTCACGCCATCTGTTGACACTATCGCAGCACTGACCATCTGGTTACTAGGTTGGACAATCTTCCTTCAGGCTTCTTTGAAGCAGAATTAATGCCCCATTGATTCGCTGGTAGAAGAAATTTGTTATATAAGAAATAACCCTTTGTCCTGCTTTTTCTGCTCTCTTTGATTATCTCTGGGAATCAACTTTCACTTCCATGAGACTATGTTACCTCGTGAGGTCAGCTTGTAGCTTATATTTTCAAATCAAAATTTCCATACCGTAACTGGCCCACATGGGTGAAACCATATAAATACTTTAGTCATCCAGCCAGCTAGCCAACCAACCATTTATTCATTCAACAAACATTTAGCAAGAAACAGCAGAACTAAGCTAACCATTTCCTAATTGGCCCAGGACAAATCCAGTTTATTCCTGGTTTTTTTTGATATCATCATTATCATTTCAATGTCTTAAGTGCCCCAGTTTGGACAATAAACTATATGATCATCCTAAGTCAAGCAAAGGTTTTTAAGAGCATCTTTAAAAGCACAGTGGTTAAGGGGCACCTGGGTGGCTCAGTCAGTTGAGTGTCCGGAGTTCAGCTCAGGTCATGATCTCATGGTTCATGGGTTCGAGCCCTGCATCAGGGTCTGTGTTGACAGCTCAGAGCCTGGAGCCTGCTTCCGATTCTATGTCTCCCTCTCTTTCTCCCCGTCTCTGGTCATGCCCTGTCCCTCTCTCTCAAAAATAAACATTTAAAAAAATAAAATAAAATAAAAGCACAGTGGTTAAGAACATGCTTAAGACAATGCCTGTGATGAAAGTCTGGCTCTATCACATAATAGCTGTGTGACCTTGGACAAGTCACTAACCTATGTCTTATTTTACCCATCTGTAAAATGAGCGTAATAATAGGACCTTGGTCATGGGGTTAAGGAGAGAATTAGAAGACCTATTCTACATGAGGCCTCAGGCAAGCACTGTGGGAGAAAATTAGCTATTGGTATTGCAAAAACTCATCTGGTTCCTGCCGGCAGAGACTATAGTCCAGGGAACTCACAATTGTATCGAGAAAAGAAGTTTTATTAACAAAGATAGTAAAATGCTACCATACATTTCTTAAACATTTTTAAATATTATAAAATATTATTTATCAAGTTACAAAGAAGAAAGTTTGACAGGTAACGGTATAGAAATAGGTCTGCCCCATTAATAGTGGCCTGAAAAAAAAGATGACAATTTGGGAATTTTAGTGACATTACTAAAATCTCACCCTAAAACAGACAGAATTAAGAAAAGTACTACACAAACCGGTTCAGTTAGGTAATTGACATACTGAGAATATTGGTACAATCAACTGCAAAGTCCCTGAACCTCGGAAAGAAAGATGCATTGCTTTTTCTTTTTTCTTTTTTTTTTTTTTGAGAAAGAGAGAGAGATCATGCAAGTAGGGGAGGGGGAGAGAGAGAGNAAGAGAGAGAGAGCATGCAAGTAGGTGAGGGGGAGAGAGAGAGAGAGATTGAGAGAATCCCAAACCGGCTCCTCACTGTCAGCATGGACCCCAATGTGGGGCTCGAACTCACAAAGCATTAATTACATCATGTCGTGAACTAAAGCCGGACACTTAACCCACTGAGCCACCCAAGCACCCCTGCATTGCCTTTTTTAAATAAAATGGTATAAACTGGACCATGATTAGTCACCAAACCTGATAGACTTAACTTTTCTGTTTGTTGGCATCTCACATTATAGATGGTAATTAAAGTCACATCCAGGAAAAGAGGGGGTGGTTTGTACAGCAATGGGTTATAAAGCAAAGTGCTAGCTTATTTGTGATTCAACATTCGGGAAGCATCTGCTCCTTGGAGGATGTGACACCTGGTCCACAGAACCCTCACATGTGTTGTCCCTCAGTGACGAGCACCCCCGTGGTTCTTTTCCTAGGAGGTAACCACAGCGAACGCATTGCGGACTTTAGCAGAAGAGCTCATTCTAAAGGTCTTTGGGGTTTAATCATGTAAAATGTTTTATTATGCTTCTCACGCTTCAATACAAGGTGAATATTGCACCTTTTTGTTTTAGGCAATTATATTCAATTATCATAGTTTTAATGTATATTTATTTATTTTGAGAGAGAGCGAGCGTGCAGCCGGGAAGGGGCAGAGAGAGGGAGGGGAGAGAGAAAATACCAAGGAGGCTCCGCGCTGCCAGTGCAGAGCTCCACTCCAGGCCGGATCTCACTAACTGTGAGATCATGACCTGAGCCCAAATCAGCAGTCAGATGCTTAACCGACTGAGCCACCCAGGTGGCCCCCAATTATATTTTAACAAGACATTATTTATGACTCCAACTGGGTTACTAATGTTTTTTCATTGTTAACAGTAAAGCGAATAATTAGAGACACATCCTTTAGCCTATCATTGTAAAGACGCTTAGGTACTAGGAGATGTAGTGTCTGATAAATGGCTCTAGTCAGTGGCAAGTAATATATCCAGATGATGAAAGGGGACAATAAAATAAAGGGCTAGAAATGTGCTCACTCCAGAAAGAAATGGAACACTAGTACTAACTAAAATATAGTCTTAAATCTTATAAGTGTACATAAAATAGTGTTGAGTTTTATATACCACTTAACTCAAATTTATCTTCCATTTCATTTGTATAGTAATTAAACTCTTATCCTTAGTACTATAAGGCATGGTAATGAACCTCTTTGGAAAACGTTAACGTGTTCCTAAATGTACAATAACTCTTCTCCCTGTCTCATTATTTTTCCCTTCACGTCCCCCTCACGTAATCATTTCAGTGATGCCGAGTTCAGTGTGAGGAAGTGTATGCTTAGAACAGGTGTGCACCAATTCGGCACCTCTGTTATTACACTAGCAAGGTGGAGAAGGTTCCCTGGTCCCTCAGAATGTCATATCGGTGTCTTGGTTCTATAAATAGTTTGTCTTGACATTTGCATTGTATCAGCTGATCATTATCATGCCCTAATTCTCCATTTGAGTATCTCAGTGACCTTCTATATTAGGTACATGCTATTCAGAGATGGTCCTCTGTGGTCAGATCCTTTGCCCTTTAAACAATTTATTTTTAACAGCTTTCTCCAAATCCTACCTTTTAAGCCTCCCAGTCAAGGTTCTTTTAATCTGCCCAGGTGAGGAGGAAAATAAAAACACTTTTTCAACGTGTGGTGAGAACTTTTACCAAAATGAAGGGAAACGCTTCCACTTTGGTCGAAAACACATTTTTGTTCTACATCCTCACACATGTTATTTTTAGGGCGGTTTTCTGAACTAAATTCTTATTTGCTTACTGAAGCGTAATCAATTTTCTTAACTTGAGGAGATTAAAAGGTGTGTTTACAAGAGAATCAATGTCGCCCCAGGAATAAAGTCGGAGAAGTTGTAAGCGGTGATACCTGGATGCTAGATTGTGAGAGAAGGAAAAGGGAGTAGGGGCGTCTTCAGAGGTGAGACCTTGGGAGGCGAGGTAAAGGCCCCGAGACTATTAGCTCCGCGGAGTCTGAGAGTTGAGTACTTGTGAGGAGAAACCAAAATAAGGTGCGAAAGCACCTTCTCGGTGTGGGATCCTTTCCATAATCAACGTATTTTTTTCAACCGATGTGGCTTTAAATATTTGAAACATAGATCTTCAGTAGGTCCCAAAAAGGCATTAGTAGAGATGCCAGTGGATGTAACATTCCCCCCGTACGGGCAAAGGCACCACAGAAATGAGCAGCCCCGAAGTGGGCTGGCCGGGTTGGCAGCTCCTCGGCACCCAGCAGCAGCCTCGCGTGAGAACGCTCTGTACCGCCCTCTGTGTCTATTTCACCCCGTTCATTGTGCCAAAGAAATACACTTGACGCCCACGCTGAGGAATCTCATTTAGTTCCAATGGCTGCAAAACGCCATTAATTGAGGCACCTCAAACGGAGCCAAATGCTGCGCCCAGTAAAGCAGTGGGCCTCTCTCTCCATTACTGGTAATGGGGCCTGTGGCAGTGTTTGTTCACGCAAACCAGACGTGCCCCACCAAGGCAAGGCATTTGAAAAGGTATGTGCTTGGGATATTGCCCTTTTAGTCTGCAGGGCTTCCCTTCTCCATTCTCTTCCTCTGCTGTCTCCTGTCTGTAAGTCTTTCACAAAAGAACATTAAGAATGCAAATATGAACTGTAAGTTAAAACAGTTTTAAAAGTGCCTCAGTAAATTTGAGCACCTGAAACTTAAAACTTATTCAGTTGCTTCTTGATAACCATCCATGGTAACTTTCTCTGGGAGCTGACATAGTGAAGAATGGCAGGCATATGGCCCCTTGCCATGGAGTCCATCAGAGAGAAGCTTTACACACACACACACACACACACACACACATATACCTTTAGTCAGTCTGTCTGTCACATTTCAGTGGCCCTAGTAACAGTAAAGAAGCAAATCAATGTAGGATGCTTTACCAATAGTCCCACCTAGAGGCGGAAGGATGAACCAGCTAGAAAATATTTTTTCGTGTTTCTTCCAAAAAGGTGCCATTTGATTTTGAACTTATTCCATGTTAACACTGCTCGTTGTGTTTCCTGTTGGGTTTTTCTGTAAGCTGTAACAAAGCAAGTAGGTGAGAAGGCTACTAAAGGTGTCTGTGAAACCATTCAGGTATTAAAACAGGATGTGGGCTAGTTCCCCAGGTCTTCTCATCTCCAGTGAGTCATTAGATCTATTCCTGATAAACTTCAGGATAAACATATCAGCAGAGAGTCTTAAAGCTGTCTGATTTTCCCATTCCTACCTGAAGAGAAGTTTCTGCTCTGTCAAACTTCATACTGTATACGTACCAAGATCTCTCCTGTGAGACCCCATGATGACTATCAGCTATGTTTTCCTGTTAATGCTTTTAACATTAATTAACGTTAATTAATCAATATTTGACAAGCCATGAAATACATTTTTAATCTGCCATTGTTTAGGTGTTCAGAGTTACAATTACTCCTGTGAAGGCTCACTTCAGAGCACCAGCCAGTCCTAAGGAATTACCCAGGAACAAAAGCTGTGTAATAATTTAATCTTAAACCTGGATAGCTCAGTATTGAGTAAGACTTCTCTTAGCTTCATATTGTAAAAGAAAAAATGAATATGGAAAGAAGTTAAATAGCACATCCAGGCCACCAACACAGGCCTGACATCAAAGAGGAGGCCAGTGCATTTTCCAAAAGGTACTCTGTAAATAGCCTGCATTAGAATCACCAAGGATGCTTATAAAAAAATATAGATTTCTGGGGGTGCCTGGCGGCTCAGTCAGTTAAGCATCCAACTCTTGATTTTGCCTCAGGTCATGATCTCATGGTTCATGAGTTCTAGCCCTGCTTGAGGCCCTACACTGACAGTGCAGAGCCTGCCTGGGATTCTCTCTCTTCTCTCTCTGCCTCTCTCCCTTCTCCTCTCAAAATAAACTTTATATATATATATATATATATATATATACACATACATACACGTATTATATATATATACACACACACATACACATATTATATATATGTTATAAACATTATACACACACACACATATATACATCTATATATTCATGGGTCTTACCAAAGAACCACAGAATCAAAATTTTGAAGGGGATGGATACCAGGCCTCTGCATTTTTATCAAGCACCTCAGTGATTGTTAAAATACGCTGTACAGAGTCATACAGCCTCCTGATGCTGCAGCACAAGTAGGGTGCACACAATATGGGGGGATGCTGGTGGGGGGTGCATCTACCTCTGATGTTTCTACTCTAATCACTAAGTAGCCACAAGGTTTCAAAGATTACCCAGGTGACCTCAGCATTTTCAGGAGGGGGCCAGGATGAGGACTTTCTGTTTTCTCTGGCCAAGTAGATGTTACCTTTGCACTGCTCACACATCTCCAAAGAAAATTTGACTAATGAAAGAAAAACAGGCAAGTGAGGAGAGGTGCATGTGGAATAAATCAAGAAAGTAAATTTGGCGATTTGATTGGCTAAAGTTGAAAAGCTCAGGACTTAGCCTATAGCTGATCAAAAATGGGGCAAGGAAAAGAACTGAACTTGTACCAATCCTCCCATGTTTTCCTTAGGTTTCAACGGATGCGGTTATCCAATGATTAATTACAGCGTTCCCAGCTGCATAAATGCTTAGCATCAACTTATTCTAAAAAATAAAACAAAACAAAACAAAGTCTCCTCAGTGAGGGCTAATGCTTCTTCTAAGACGGTGTATCCAAAAAATCCCCAGCTGAAAATTCAGCTAACCACATTCTATAGAAAACTCAAAGCCATGTAGATGAGTACTGAATTGACAATAGTGCTCAAGGCTACAGCAAGTGTTCATTTGAAAAGAACAGGCTCTCAAATCAGCGGGCCTTTATTCTGCCAGGTTCGCTTTGGGGTGATTATAAGATGGATGTGTTTTTCTTCCCCAGTCCCAGGAGGCCCAGGTGCTGAAACAATTGGCAGAGAAGAGGGAACATGAGCGAGAAGTCCTTCAGAAGGCTTTGGAGGAGAACAACAACTTCAGCAAAATGGCGGAGGAAAAGCTGATCCTGAAAATGGAGCAAATTAAAGAAAACCGTGAGGCTAATCTAGCTGCTATTATTGAACGTCTGCAGGAAAAGGTAATCCCGACCAAGTTCTGGGCATAAGCATGCACTCATATGCAACACAGCTGGGTGAACTCTCAAATGCTCAGGGAACCAGAGACTTAGTCAAAACTTGCTTCAAGCACATAGACAGCTAACGCCTTGGGCAGGTTGCCCCACTGTGGCACTGACTCTGTGGGCATTGCCACGTGGGAGAGGAATGCGAATCCAACATCAAAGCTAGACTTTTGTCACATGTTTTAGTGGTGAATGGATTCGGGGAAGCTGATTCATGCTTTTCAAGTATGTAAAAGACTTGCACAAACTTTAAGAACCAATATATTAGAAAAACCTTAAACTGGAAATATGAAACATGCCATACGAATATATTAATAATTAACATGTCAGCACTGGAGATAAAAAGGGAAGTAGGACTGTCCCTGTTGTCAGAGCACTAAGAGTTTAAACAAGATCAGCCTCCTGTTTTCCGAGTATTTCTTAGGAAGACTCATGTCCTCTATTAAAAATGGCCCATCTCACCGGAGGATCAGCCGACTCTATTCTGAAATTCTGATGACTCTATTTTTACTCCCATTCTCTGATTACAAATACCAAGCCAGAACCAAAGGAAATCAGGCACAAAACATAAAAATACGTATATTTAATTTCATGGAGATTTTCATGGGCATCTGTGCTTTAGAGAAATATTTCAAAGAGCTGTCTAGGGAAGGGTATATGGGTTCTGACACAGCAATAGGACACTGAGGCTCTCAGAGGTATGTGGAGAAAGCACTAGATGACCTGGTCAGGAGCAGAGAGCCACTGAATGCCTTGGTCAAAACCTTAAAATTCACATTTAATTTATGCATATAAACTAATGCTTCCATACTCTCAGAACAATGTCATTGTGTCTCACTTAAGTGCATCAGGTCAAGATTTGAAGGAGACAGTCCGGCTCTCTGCATGTTAACC
>NW_027527808.1:1998329-2052865 GCF_008692635.1 Crocuta crocuta
AAGTGGGTGAAGTTGCTAGGAATGGGGCATGCTTATTGTATTCCAGAATTTTCGATTAGACCTTAATATCTAGTGCAAGATTTATATCATTGACAACCAGGGGCATTATCGTTTTTGAAATTACACATATGCAAATATATAGCATATCCCTCTTGATTTCAACTGTAAAATGGCACATAAAATTTGCATGTTTTAACATGTATTTTTTAACTAGTATTTTCAGGAGTGTTAGATTTTAATAGGCAATTTCTTCTTCTCTGTATATTTCTCTTCACCCACTCCTAGCCCAGCACCTTTTTGCACTCTTCCCCATTCTCACCCAGATTTAGCCTCCACCCCCTTTCATACATACTTGCATACAGACATGCAATTTGTCCTGGAAATACCTAACCTGTAGATAGCTTCACATCCTGACATCAAGCTGCAAATCACTCTGGGGTGGGACCCAGGCATCTATATTTTTTAAAAACCCTCCAAATGATTCCGATATTTGGTCAGGTTTGAGAACTAGGGGTTTATGGCCTGTTCTGATTTAAATCTCAACTGACAGTATTCTATCCCATGCTGTATGATGTGGCCCAGATCATTTTTAGGATCACAATTCCCTTGGCATTTCATAGCCACAGAGACGCTTTTCAAATCTAAGAGGACGTTTGGCCAGTGTCATCCAAGATCTATTACCTTCTCCATAAAGTGGAGGTACTCCTTGGGGAACACCAAATTTACTTCCTTTTGATGTATTTTAAACATGTTTTCTTTTTCCTAAATAAGACAAAGTAAGGGTTTTTTTTAAATGACCAATATATAGCCTTTTGTTTGAATGAAATTACTGCAGTGAGATTAAATTAAAAAGAGAATCAATAATCATGCTAATGCTGAAAATGCATGAAACTGCTAACATTATATAAGCTGTTCTGGAATCTGATACACCCAAAGATGACTACTACTGAAAATGACACCTATTAATCAGTTAATCATTCAGTGTGTATTTATGGAGTACCTACTGTGTGCTTAGATACCTAGAAGGGGATGTAATGTCAAAGAGCATCCACCAACCATCTCTTTCCCCATGCGGATAATATAAAACCAGCGATAAATAGCATAGCACCAAAAGTGAGAGAATTAAGACCACATAGAATATGAACCAATATAGATAAGTAAATACAAAAGCACTGAAAAATGTTAGTAAAAATAAAATCCCTGTCAAGGTTAGGACACTAAATTCTCACCATTGTGACAGGCCTCACTGCACTGAGCCTATCAGTTAGCCGGAAGACATGATACAATTCCACGCAGCTTTTGCCAGCACTCTGCCTACCATCCCCCCTGACAGCCCTTCTTCTACTCAAGTAGGAGAGCTAAGCATCTGAGCAGAACATTTCTCCCTGTGGTGTCCATGGCTTCCTCAGTGTCATTCACTGACAAAGTCCCACAAACTTCTTGGTGACCCAGCAATGTCAGCTCAAACAAAGTCCTTAGCTAAAACTGAAAGCCTAAAGCAAAAGCAATTTCAGTTGCCCTTTAGAATCTCTCGAAGTGCTCTTTAAACTAAGAGATTTTGATTTCACTATCTGGGGCGGCACTCAGAGATCAGTATTACTTCTAAAGCTTACCAGTAGATGCTAATAGCAAGAGTTGAGAACCACTGAGCTTAAGACTTCTTAAATATACTTTGTTATATTGTCGTAAATTATATTTAAATATTTTTCTCTTTGTTCCATAAAAGTGTTCTTTTTTCCTTCAGAAAAGAATACAATGCTTTTTTCTTTCAATTTCTGTTTCCATAGCACCTCACTTCAACACCTCAGCTTATTATTTAGAAAAGAATGAAATGTGGAGAAAGGTGTGAAAGAAGGCATGCATCTGCCATGAAGAGCTACCTAGGCTGATCTGTTTATGTCACTCAAATTGAAATGACACATACCCAACAGTCTTCAAATTGAGTGACAGAAATAGTCATACCCAGGACTCAAGTATAGTCTGTGGATAATGATTGACACTCTGGTGAAGTTTAAAGTGTTCTTGTTCGTGGAATAGTATAATAGAAGAAGACACATAGAGACAGAGACAGAGACGGAGATGGAGGTGAAGACAGAGACAGAAAGGATCAAAGACACACTTCCTTCTTCCCCTAACATGTCTTTTCTCCCCTAACACACTCAATAGTATCCTGCAGAAAATTCACTGCCTGGCCCATCAGGAACCCTGAGTAACAACAGCTCTGTCATCAGACCCAGCCAGGATCTGTAGTGGGTATTTTTGAAAAATCAGTTAAAGCAAGTATAATCATTTTAACAATAATGCATACATTCATTACACATATAACTTTAACATCAAACACTTAAAGAAAGTTACAGCCAATTACCAATCTTTTGAGGTAGGCCAGGACCGCTTTGAGAAATGGATCAGTTAACTGGGATCCCATGTCCCTTTTTTCCATTATCCACCTATATATCGTATTAGCTATGATTTACTGTTTCAATTTCTTTAAAACTGTGTAAGGACTAAAGACATCTTCAAAATAATATGAATATAGGACCTTAAAACTTTCCTCTTTTTACAAACGTCCCCTAGCTTTTACAGTTGATCCAGTATCTAATCATACTGCCCTTTCTCAGGTATTTCCAAAGCTTTTCCTCCACCCACTGTATGTTTTCTATTACTGTATGTTTAATTAAATTATTAACTAGCTAGCCAAACAGGCTGAAAATATCATTGATACAAGTAAGCATGTAACTCAGCCACTGAGAGGAAAAGTATGTGGAAATAATAGAAAAGAGCCTACTAACCTCATAAGCAACCCAGCATTTTGGAGATACCAGGATAATGGAGGGAATGGAGTGTTGGCTAACCTACCAGGTCTGTTAAGAGGACTCCTACCGAATCTTGCTGAATTCTCCACTTCATTCAAACTGTGTCACAGCTTCTTGCCTTTATAATTCTACCCCACCATTCACTAGCCAATGCCAAGACTGCTCAGATCATAATATTTTAACAAATACCAAAGGAATTTTCCATGGTGTTCAGGAGTAAGAGAAGGAAAGAAAACACAGACAACCTTGACAGCTACTTTACCTAGCCAACCGCAAAGGACAGTACTTAGGGAATAAGCGATATTGTTTTAGTATAATTGATCATTTTACCTCTTAATAATAGAGAAAAGTTGATGCAAAAACATTATAGTCATTATGTCAATGACAATAGCATCCCATAATATGATATAGCTTAAAACAATAAAAATAGTTTGAGGGAATAAGATTCTGGGGTTCTTTTCTTAAGAGATGATTTTAAATATAGATTTCAACCATTATTAATTTTCATCAAGCGTAAACTTTTATTCTCCTCTGACTTTTGTTTGGGGATGGCGGTCATTCTCATTCATGAATGCAATTTAAATAACTACTTACTATTGAACATGTCTGATGAATGAATAATAAAAGGAAAAGAGGAGTTAAAACTAGCTGTCATTGATTGCCCTCTGTAGGCCAGCCATTTTGCATGTTCTATTGCATTGATTTCTTTATTTATTTTTTAAATATTTTTATTTATTTCTAGGAGAGAGAGAGAGAGAGAGACAGCGTGAGCAGGGGAGGGTCAGAGAGAGAGGGAGACACAGACTCTGAAATAGGCTCCAGGCTCCGAGCTGGCAGTCAGCACAGAGCCCGACGCGGGGCTCGAACCCACGAACCGGGAGATCACGACCTAAGAGAAAGTCGGACGCTTAACCGACTAAGCCACCCAGGCGCCCCTGTTCTATTGCATTTAATCCAAACAACAACCCTGAAAGGAGATACTGTTATTGTCTCCATTTCACATCTAAGGAACTTCCTCCTTGTAGAGATTCAGCCATTTGGTCAAGATCACAAAGCTAAGTAGACCACAGAGTCTAGATTTGAACCCATGTCTTTTTCGTTGCCAACCTTTATACTAAGCTAAAGCTGCAATTCATTGACAGTCATCAAACACCACGCAGTAAGCAGGCTTGGCAGTACCATTGGAAGTTTATACTCCAATGATCCCTATCATCTCACTATATAAAAATGTGCTTTCCTGGCACTCACAGCTCACTTCTGACAACTCTTTTGTCTTGCAAGTGCATGGTCATTTGTAAGAAGATTTTTGATGATATTGATGACCTCATCTTACATTTAAATAGACTCATGTAACAGAATTTCACAGATGGAACTGATACTCTAGGTCATCTAGTTCAAATCCCTTGTTTACATTTGATACCTAGTGAGGCAAAGGAGACATTAAAAGGTAAAGAAAAAAATAAGGGAAGAAGAAAAAGAAAGGCCTCATATTTCTTGGCTTCCAGGACAGAAATCTCTCTAAGCACATTTTCTTAGGAAATCAGATTTTTTCTTAAAACCACCTTTCATACATTTTTGCATATCAAGGGAGTAGTTGCATACAATGCTAAAATACAACTTATTCCACTTACCTTATATTGATGGGAGGAAAGAGGCAAATTGCAGAGAACTTTGTAAATGTAGATCTGTTTCAATCTATCTAGCCAAACATGTGACACACCTGGCAAACAGGAGAAGTTCAATAATGAAATGAGTCTTGTCAAAGAGTAGCCTTGACGTTTTTGATGAGCTCTCTGAAAGCATCACAACTACTTCAACCTCTGACTCTAGGTATTCTGACGATTGCAGTTTGCTGATTAAAAACAAAAACAAAGACTATGTTAAAAACTACATGCCTCCTACCTCTCTGCCTTTGATTCTCCCACATTCTAATGTAAAGTCAAATTACAGTTTCATGGATATATATTTGGTGATTTCAAGGCAAAGTTTTCAAATAAAATATTTACTACATACTTGAAAATAAACAATATTTTCTAGAAACTTCAGAATTTATTTAATTTCGCTTTTTATATGTTTATCACAAGATCACAGATATATTTGTTCTTTTCTGTAGCAAACCCATTTCCTTACCACTAATTTTAAGTTTAATAAGAAGCGTATTGCAAAGTAGCCCAATAACACTAATTACAGCACTCCCTGTTATATTATAAATTTGAGTTCATATCAGTGTTGAAACTGGGTCTCTGTTATTTTGCTCTAGGTTAGCGATGATCTGGGCTTTTTCTCAATTTCTGTAAGAGCTCAGCTCTCACTAATTAGTTTGTTTCTGCCTTTTCCCCATAACAGCAGAACAGAAAGAAGCGAGAGCCAGCTGTATCCATGCTACTTCCTCTGTGACATTTCCAAACAGAACAGACATGACTTCCCTAAACATGCCTTTTCCCCTTCTCTACATAGTTTTTAAACATACACAAAAAGCTCATTTTAACAATTAAATATAATTGCATTTAAAGTCTTTAGAGTCAACTTCCTGCTTATTCCAATTCTATCTTTGTAGGAAGTGTAGGGTGCTCTATGTCTTTTTTTCTCCCAGAACCTACATTTGAAAAGACAAATTTTTCCACACAACTATTGAGCTTGCTCCTTACACTAACATTGAGGTTGTATAGCAGTGGTCAGCAGAGTGGGCTGCAGAGCCAGGCTCCCTGGGCTTGAGTCCCAGCTCTGCCGCTTATTAGTTATGTGATCTTGGGCAAGTGACTTAGGCTTCCCATGCCTCAGTTTCTCCATCTGTCAAACGGGAACCAGAATAACGCTTCTACCCTGGGATCATTGTGAGGAGGAAGGGAATTTAACAGGTAGCATTTGTATTTATGTAGAACTGATACATATTAAGTGCCTAATAATTTCTGCCTAATTAAGTGCCTAATAAAAGAAATTTCCAGAGCTACAGGGGAATGAATAACAAAGTAAATAATATTCTAACATTGTTTATTAGAAAAATAAATAATACTAATAATCATTAGCATTTAAAATTTCAATCCAATAGCAATTATTTAGTACCTATGATATACAAGACAGTGGGCTGATAGTCATTCATAACAGAACCGTGTACTGAAAAATACTGGATCTACCATTCTTCTCAGTTCCCTCCCCAGGAAGTTCAGTTCCCAAATCAAGCTTAGTGCCTCAGTTCTTCTTGTAAATAAACATCCACTAATCGTGTGCTTCACGCAAAACACTCTGCTATGCCTGCAAGTGTAACAAAAGTGAGAACATACAGTCTTGGCCCTCAGTGAGCTTCTCTGTAAGCATCTGCTTACTACAGAAGATGAGGCAAGAACAGAAATGTCCATAAGTGGAAGTTAAAATGAAACGACTGCCACATATGAGAAAAGATTAATACAGCTGTTAAAATGGAAAATAAGATTACTTTTATTTTGTGGTTTCATGAAAATCTTCATGGAGGAAGCCATAACTGCTACAGGCCCTAAAGAGTAAGTTTACGATCCTGACCAAATGGAGACAGGAGACTGGGAATCTCCAGCGTTAAAAATTGCATGAAAAGACAATTCCATTATACAAAAACATGAAGTATGTGTGCATTGGAGAAGAATGGAGAGTAAGACTGGAAAGGTCACTGGGACTCAAGTTTTGAAAGGGTCTGACTAATAGGTGAAGCATTTGGGAAGCATACAAAAAAGTCTTCTTCCTGCATCTAATCCTCTTAAAGTTCCCACTGGTAATTGTAAAGCCCTTAAAATATTCAGGAAGACGGAAAACACCATTAAAAATGAGAGGGTAAACAACAATAGAATGTTGTATTGCCACTTTCTGGATTTACATAGTGATCATAATGTTCCAAATTCTCTTGATCATATGACCTTTTGACCATAGTTCTACTCAAATACAGTGTTAAGGTTATTTTAGGTGCTGTAAGTCTTATAAGATCCTTTGTGATGTGATGCCTACTGGGTCCCATGTTGTCCTTTCTCGTGAAGTGAAAAGAATTCCTAAAGATAGACATCAAACAGCTGGGTGACTTCCAAAGAGGCATGTGTTGTGTAAAGAAGTAGGCAGGCCTTCCTGGTTCTCTGCGGAGCAGAGAGCCAGGCTGTGTGACGTCACTTCTTCCTTCGGTGTCTTCCAGGAGAGGCACGCCGCGGAGGTGCGCAGGAACAAGGAACTCCAGATTGAACTGTCTGGCTGAAGCGATGGAGGGTATGGCACGCCCCATTAGTAAATCCCCCTGCCTATATTATAATGGATCATGCGATATCAGTATGGGAAATGTATGACATGGTTTAAAAAGAACTCATTATAAAAAACAAAAAAAACAGAATCAAAAATTAAAAAAAAAAAATCAATGCGGTCTCTTTGCAGAATGTTTTGCTTGATGTTTAAAAAATACCTTGGATCTTATTTTGTAAATACTTACATTTTTGTTAAAAAATACAAGTATTGCATTATGCAAGTTATTTCATAATCTTACATGTCCTGTAACAGGCTTTTGATGTCGTGTCTTTCCACTCAAATGAATTTGCTAGGTCTGTTCTTTTTGAAGCCCTCATGTCGAACTCCATTCCCTGCCCTTTTCATTCCAACAGAAAAATGAGGTCAGTAGACAGTCTATGGTGCTAGAAACCCACCATTGCCTAATGACCTAGACGGCTTTGTAATCTCTGAACTTGACTAAGACCATACCTAGGTTACAGGTATTATGACTCCACACAAACCTCCACATTTGTTCACTCATAATCTACTAACTGCCTAGAAACTTCAAAAACAGGCTAAGAAAAAAAAAACCACCAATCATAGCATTTACTTCTGCTTCTCCTGGATTATGTGCTACAAATGTGCTTTGGCTTTAGAAAGGGATGGATGAGAAGACAGATCTGAGATCAATCTGGGTAGAAGCAAAAAGTTAAACCCTTTAAAAGTGCTGAACACAGATCCGAATCCAAATGGTTCAAGCAGCCATGAAATCGCTCTTCATGAAGTGGGCTTAATTCTCTAGTTTAAGTTCTTTTGATGGAATGAATTAATTAACGTGTCAGGTGGCTTATTTGTGGATGCCATGATTGATGATGTTCATTTTAAGCTCTTACCTATAGTACAAGTACATGATGCTACTGAATATTTTTCCACTTGGAAACTGTGAGCTGGTTGTTGCATTGAAACACACATACAAACGAGATCGAAAACACTGCGGACTTTCACTCAAGCTGGTCTTTCTTCCCCAGTGTGAGGCAATCCTGCCTGTTGAGAATAAAACTACTCCATCTGTGAGGGCTGATACAGCTAAGGGGGCTAGGCAGGGCATTTGTGCCAACTAAGAATCACCAGACAACTACCATAAGTACCTATCGCAGTTTTGAAGTCGTTTCTCCCCCAAATCCCAACTCCTGAAGGTTGCTGCCTGCATATTTACTCTTCATTAGTGCTATTTTCCTGTATGTCATTGTGAGCAAGCTGTGATTAATAAAGAATTGGAGTTCTGTGAACTAATAAAGGTTCAGTCTGTTCTCTTGCCCCTTCATATATCTGACCCTGGAGTTCAGATTTTAAAAGGGCGGCCACTGGATTAGACTATCTCATAAGCAGACACAATAATTAGAGTGGAAGGAAACCGGCGCCCTGCTGATTCACTTCCTTTCTGGGGCAGCAAGCAGCATCTCTTTTCTCTCTCCTTCTGACAAGCCAACGCGGCAGGGGAGGTCTTCAATCTGTTCCCCCCGAAAATATTCAGGACTGCCGGAGATATCACAGGTTCAGACTGATGATTCTGAGAAAGAGACCCCCTTTCAAAGCACTTGGAAGGTTCCCGGTACCACCTCACGTTCTCCCATGTGGCCACAGAACACCTTCGCCAGCCTGCTAAGTTGAGATGTCCCTGCCAGGGTGCTGAATTTTGCATGGGCAGTAAGCCTACTGCACACAGGGACACAGCAGGTCCATGACCCAGATGGGCCCCACAGGGGCCAAAGGAACCACATCCAGCCTTAGCAGAAAGTCACAAATAATTGAAACCACACAGATTTATGAATAAGTGAACTGGGCTATAGTCCATAGGAGCACAAACAAGCCAAGTTGGGGGATGAGGCCACCTATCCCTATCTCGGTCCCTATCTTGAGTATCCTTTATCTGTAGGAATCTAACACTACCACGATCAATACACACGCTTGCAGGCATTAGATCCATGATCTTCCTTTGGGAAGTCAGCTGGAGCTTCTGATTAGCATAAACTAATCTTTATTTTCATACCGATTTTTATATAACTTAGTTCATAATGTTTTTGTAAAACATTATTTGATGAGCTTCCACAGAGCCAGACTCTGTGACTGAGTCCTGGAAACCTGAAAATGAATGACCACAAGAAGCTCATGCTCTGCTTACTTAATTTTGGCTCAGAACTAGCCACTGGGGATATTTTGATCTGTCCCGGCAGCATATTGAGGGGAAACATAAAATTTCTATGAAACTTTCTGAAATAATTAGATGTACATGACAAACCTCTCACACTACTTTGTGGGTCCCTAAATAGGAATTGTCGACCAGTCCAGCTGAAAATCCCAAAGGTGAAGAAACTAAGACCCGGGGAGACAGAGAAGGATAAGTGATTTTGCTCCAGGTCATGATGCCCACTTAAAATGATTTCTCTCCTTATTAGTAGCTCATCAGCAGACCCTCCTCAAATCTTAGCACACCAGCAACGATGTGTTATGTCTACGAAGCTCCCCTAGACTAGTGGTTCTCAATATTGGCATGCTTCATAGTCATTTGGAGGGCTTGCTAAAAACAGATTGCTGAGCTGCAGTCCCAGAATTTCTGATTTCTGAGGTCCGTGGAAGCCCGAGAATGTGCATTTCCATCATGTTCCCCAGGAGCATCGGCATTGCTTGTCTGCAACCTCACTTGAGAGACCCCACTGCAAAATGAAATCGATACAGAGGTGTGGGTTCTTGGTGGTATTGTTTCATTCAGGGCATATTCCACTGGAGTGGGGCGTGAGAAGAAACTCATTCAATCTTATTTAAAAAAGTGGAATGCAAAGGAATTCAAGAAGAAAAAAATGAACTACACCTCATAGGTTAATAAAATAATAGAAAAAGCATCTAAGAGACAGAGGAGGTCAAGGAACCAAAGGTCTTGTGTCTCTCACAACACCTTATTTCAGTAGGGGTTAAAACACCTCAGACGCTCCTGACACTTTAAGATTTGAACTAAAAGCCCTTAGCAGAGATGATGTCATTTTGCAAATTATCCACAGTTTGTTAGTCTTGTTCCACTTATAAATTTTTTTTTCAGAGAGTCTGGTTTCCTTGGGACTATGTTTAAATTGAATATATGACTTTAAAATGCACTCTGAAGAAAATGCACGTAAGCGCATCGGTTTACAGATTTACCCTCCTCCCCTATGTCGTCTATACCCAAAATATATGGAACAACTTGGTTGACAAATGCTGCTTTCTCTGGAGGCAAGCACCAGCCTTTATAACATTTCTGAGAAGAGAACATATGTGAAAGTGTACTGACGGTCATACGACACCACATCCACCCCCATCCCACTGGGGGAGAGAAGGAAAAGGAGATATGGCTCCCATGACTTTAGCAACCAAATAATCAATCATCTCTTGCATTTTCAGCCTGAATGAGACAACTATCCTTGACTTGTAATCAGGCCATTTGCTGAAAATTCCTAAGGCAAACACACAGCCCCAAACAAACCTGAGATTCCCAGACTCTTCCCCCAAATTACCGTAGAGTCATCTTGGATCCTTCACTGTCCCCACCATGCACCTCCAATTGATCATCAAGTATCATCAATTTGACCTCCAAATTATCCCTCATTTCTTGCTTCTTTTCTATTTCCATAATCACTCCCCTATTTTGGGTTTTATTAGACTATTACAACAACCAACAACAGATCTCCTTCACTCTCATCTGCAAGCTCCTCTCCACTCTGACCTCATCTCTCCAGTCCTCTACCACCTCGTCCCCCCTATCAGCAGACTAAAATGTCCACTCCTCTGCATGGCATTAAAGTGTCTCACGATCCCCCTCATTTCTCAAGAACATTACTCCTCTTGGACACCAAACCATTCACTCTAACAAGAAACTCTGGTCTCTATGCACATGCTATACTCTCTGTCTAGAAATACGGTCACTACACATCAGTCAGGAGATGTTAGGTCAGGCTGTGATGAAACCTACAAAAATCTCAGTGGGGCTAGTAAATCACAGAGGCTTATTTTCTGCTTCTGATCCATGACCTGCATGGTCACTGTGGACTCTGTCATTCTTCACTCTGCAGTAAGGGCCAAGGAGCTGCCTCCGAGACACTGCTGGTCACTGTGGAAGAGGGAAAGTGGGAAGCAGGAAAATCGTGCACTGGCCCAGAAGCAGCACACATCACATTTATTTGGCCAAAGCAAGTGATATGACCACATTTAACTCCAAATGGTCAGGAAAGTACAATCTCAACATAAACTCTAAAGGAAGAAAGCCATAAATAATGAACCTCACCAGTGACTGCCACCCTACTGGTCACCAACTGTTCAGTCACTCTCCTTCCCACATGTAAAGTACACTCACGCTATCCCTAAGATAAAATCTTCAGATCACTTCAGATCACAGCAGCAAGCTCAACGTCCAGGGTCTCTAGGTAATGCACAGTACTCTCTCTGACTGATGTGGACATGAGTCCTCTTGACCAGAGACAAATTAATCAAGAAGACAAGTTATTTTCCCCAACATACTCAATACACAATAATGAAATAGACACAGGATGATCACAATAAACATTCTTGTTCTAAAGGGAAATAATAGAAGATATAGCATAGATAATAGCATAGAAATTCTGGCCAGATATTGTGAGGACCTCTACCCTTGGGATAAATAGGGAACATTCCTTGCTTCTGTCTCTATTCTGATTGTCAGAGAGGATTCTCCCATCCATGGCTCTTAGCTCTGTCCTCTAAGTAGATCTGCCTGTTCCTTTATTCTCCTTGGCCACATATTATGAGTATAGAGAATATGCCTTTCTTGGAATCTGAGGAACTCCCTCAGCTAACTTTTTGCCCACCACGTGGATCCAAGTGTCACTAAGTCTTTATTGATCATTGAATGGGTCCATATCTTGGCAAGAAATAAATGATATGGGTAGATGAAGACAACTTTTTCAAGGGCTGTTAGAGAAGAATGGTATGGACAGATTAAAAGAAACCAACTAAAGATGGTAAAGCACTTAGGGCACTTGGGTGTCTGTCGGTTAAGCATCTGACTTCAGCTCAGGTCATGATCTCACAGTTCATGGGTTTGAGCCCCGTATCAAGCTTTGTGCTGACAGCTCAAAGCCTGGAGCCTGCTTCATATTCTGTGTCTCGTTCTCTCTCTATCCATCCCCTGCTCGCTCGTTCTCTCTCTCTCTCAAAAATAAATGAACATTAAAAAAATGTTTTTAAGATGGGAAAGCACCAAGGGCGTACCATCAGAGAGAAACCATTTTCTCCCACGGCCTCAAGACCCAGGAGACAGTGCTACCTGCAGAAGAAGCTGCCTGATCTGGGGTGATGACCTTCTGGAGGAGACTTCAGCCTCTAGCAAATGCAGCCTGGCAAGGAGGGATTGGGGAATAAATGTCTGAACGTCTTTCTACCCTCACCCTTCAATCTCTAGCCAAGGCCTCCCATTGCCCAAATCCAACCAGAAAACAGAGGGCAAAGGATCCCAGTCAATGCAGTGCATAGAAGTCAGCCTCTGGGGCTGAGCAAGAAGAGGAAAGGTAGAGAGGGACCCTGGTGGGAGAAACAGAGAATGTGGCCACCAGCAGTGCAGACCACAGACTGGTTTAGTGGACAGTACTAATGACATGGATGATGCCTTCTCACTTATTTGTCATTAACTGTTCACTAAATATTTACACATCCTTCCTTTTGAGATTGCACTCTCCTCACACTTGGAATGAGATAAAGTTGTGTGACTTGCTTTGGTCAGTGAGATGTGAGCAGAAGTAATGTGTGCCTCTGACAGCGGGAGCTTTAAGAGCACATTCGTGATTCACCTTCCTGTTTTCCCTCCACCAGTGACCTAGAATAAAGAGAAACTAGAGCACAGCCCCCATCTACTAGAGACACATAGCATGCATGAGATCAGCCTTTTTCTTTAAGCCTCTGAATTTTGGAGTTGTTTGTTATTCATCAGTAAGTATTCATGGGTTGAAACTCTTCACCATCACACAGGTCTTTTATCCAGCCACATCATCCTCAGTCCAAAATTCAATGTTTCAACAGCTTCTTGGTGGCTTCCATATCTTCATTCATCTAAATGCTAAGTGTCAAGGAATCCAATTAAAGCCAGGAGATTGGGAGGGAGGCCTGATCTAAACACTTGAACTATTTATCTCATATCCTAAAAGCAGATTGATTTTTTTCATTGGCTTGTTATGATGGCAACTATAGTCACACACCCTGCTTTTTTTTTCTTAAATAGTTTATTGTCAAGTTGGTTTCCATATAACACCCAGTGCTCATCCCAACAAGTGCCTCCTCCATGCCCATCAACCCCCTTGCCCTCTCCCTCACCCCCGTCAGCCCTCAGTTTGTTCTCAGGATTCAAGAGTCTCTTATGGTTTGCCTCCCTCCCCCTTCCCCACTATATTTCCTCCTTTACATTCCTCCTAATCCACCTATACGTGCAAACATATGGTATCTGTCCTTCTCTGCCTGACTTATTTCGCTCAGCATAACGCCCTCAAGTTCCATCCATGTTGCTACACGTGGCCAGATTTCATTCTTTCTCATTGCTATGTAGTATTCCATTGTATCAATAAACCACATCTTCTTGACCCATTCGTCAGTTGATGGATACTTAGGCTCTTTTCATGTTTTGGCTATTGTTGAGAGTGCTGCTATGAACGTTGGGGTACATGTGCTCCTATGCATCAGCATTCCTGTGTCCCTTGGGTAAATTCCTAGCAGTGCTATTGCTGGGTCATAGGGGAGTTCTACTGTTAATTTTCTGAGGAACCTCCACACTGATTTCCAGAGAAGCTGCACCAGTTTACATTCCCACCAACAGTATAGGAGTCACCCACACTGCTTTAAAGGGTAAAAGAGCAAAGAACTAAAAAAAGAAAACTCAAGCATACAAAAGTTTCACATGTATACTTCTGTCAACTACCTCTAAAGGTTATAATTTCCTAGCGCACCAATTCCCATGACTGAGGCTCAATAGAGCCTTTTGTGTATTAAAGAGAGACGCAAGGTGTACCATTATTTCATTTAAATCAGTAGGTACTTTAGGAAAGTCCTTTCACACCTGCTTATGATACATATATTACCTCACACCCTAAATACCAGTTAAATGTGCATCTCAGGTCAGTTCTGTAAGCTATACAACAGGTGCTAAGCAAGACCACATGTTAGTATGCAATGACATATACAATCATGAAAATTATCCCCTCTCTCTCTTTTTTGAGTTATATCCAACTCTTCTGTGCTCCTTACCCCCTAATAATCCATCTTATACCAAGGGGCAAGAATGTGGTGGATATTTTAGAGGCCAAATCCAAATCCAGCAGGGCTTCTCTAACTTTCAGGCTAGCATTAAGCACTCAGGCCTTTGAGGAAAAAACAACTGCTATCCTTTACCTTATTCCAATCTTACTGCCATAGCTTTTCTTACCCATTTCAGTCAAGCTTCCAGAAGCTGCTTCTCTTCCTTCACATCCCATGTACCCCATAACCTACCACCATCTGCCTTCTGTTCTCACCTGTCCAGTAAAACTATACTGTACCACTATACCAATGGTCTCTTTGGTGCTAAACCAAACAGATACTCTTAGTCTGGCCAAATACTGCTAAGGTCATCCCCACATCTTACCTTCTCATCGAGCTTTCCTTATACCCTCCACACCCCACTAGGCTGGCAAGATACCTCTCCTATGTGTTCCCAAAGCACCTGTGCAAAATACTGTAGTGGTCAAGGGCATGGTCTCTGGGGTTTAAGGTTGCTAGCCGTCTGACCCTGGGAAAGTTGCTTTTCTTCTTTAAATGTCCTCACCTGTAAGTTGGGGATAGCATAATACTAAATGCCTATGGCTGATTGAATCAGTGTTCTCAACTGTCACTCTCTCTATGTGTCCTTGCCATTTGCCGTGTGACTTGCAGGACCCCCAACTTGAGGAGGCAGAGTATATTTTCCTACCCCACTGATGTTGGGTTTGACCATGTGTCACACTTTGGCCAATGGAATAATAATAAATTTGACACGAGTAAAGTCCCTAAATGTGCAAAGGCTTGCTACCTTACATGCCTATTAATCTGTCATGAAAACATGTCACAGAAGAACTGCTATAACACCAGGAATGTGGAGACACATGAGCAGACCTAAGTCCAATAAAAAGTCTGGAGCCAAGGCCAGCTGACTGACAGCCTAAAACAGAAAAAAAAATTATATGTGTGTGTGTGTGTGTGCGCGCGCGCGCAAGAAAAGTAAATATTTGTTGTCATGAGCCACTGAGGTTTGAAATGATTTACAACACATTATTATGAGATGATTAATATAATGTCTGAGAATATTGTTGAGAAAATTAAATGAGTTAATATAAAAGATCTCCACACAGCACATAGTACATAGTAAATATTCAATAATTATTCATTATTAACCTATATCACACTGTATTATAATTTCTGTTTGCTTAGCTCCTTTAACCATGAGCTTCTCTAAGATGGAATTTCTAATTTATTGTTGAATCCCTAGTATTTAGTAAGTGTTACACACACACACGCACACACACATGCACACACACGCACGCGCGCGCACACACACACACATGCATCTGGTGAGTTAGTAAGTCAATGAACAAAATGAATTTATGAATCCAAATGACAAAAATACTTATGCAGTGCCTGGTATATAGAGGCGTTTGATAAATATTTGTTCCCACCTCTTTCCTCCTTTGATAGTCTGATAGTGTCTGCTTGGTTTTTATTTGAGCTTGAAATTAAGGTTTATGTCATACCAACGACCATTTTAGATGATCAGAAAAACAAACTTCTTTACATCTTCCATAAAATTTCCTTGGATCTGACCATAAGGAAAAAATAGAATAAAATCACTAGGGGACAACTCTTTGACCACAACTTTAACACCAAACCTTTCAGCCACACACACGGTCAAACCAGAGCCAGTAGCCCACAGATCACACTACCGGGGCTGCTGATTCTGCTCACAAGTCAGGCCATTTCAGGCGGCTCCTAGTACAGGTCCCTGAAGCCGAAAGCTCTCATTTGTTTCTGAGGAAATGGAGTCTAGCTGTAAACTCTCTTCAGAAACGGGAAGGTATAGCATCAGCACAGTTCTTGGGGTTTGGCAACAAATAAATCCTTCGCATGTATGTCCTGAGCACCAGATGTGCTTTGTCTCCTTCAAACCACAATTCCCTCTGTAAACGTCTTTCTCAGTGGAGACCTCTTTCCCCTCAGTACGCTTCTTCCTCCGCAGGTGTCTCAAGGAAACATGCTAAGTATCTACCTTGCTCTTGTTCGCCACTTCTGGACCATTCTACTTCCTCTCTAACACACCCAGTCTTGAAACTCATGTCACCCTACTGTTCAACCTCTTTCCTTCATTGTTCATGTTCACTGCCAACCTGCAGGTCGCACTCCTTCCTTTGTCTACGATTTTTAGTTCCTGGATCACTGTAGCTCTCTTCAACTCTACTTCTGTCCTAATGCTTGGCAGTTTTAATATTCACACAGTTGAAGCTTCCATGGTCTGCTTTGGGTTGCTCGGCCTCCCCTCCTTGAGTGACCACCCTCCTCCACTTTTCCTGAGTCACCCAGCCTCGTGGTTATTCCCTAGACCTTATGATTATCAATTATCCCGATCCCTCCCTTATCTCCATTCCTTGCATCTCACTCTTTGACCACCATCTCCTGTCTTTCCAGTTGAATCTTTTTAGTACCTTAACTGCTCTCCTTCAACCACACTGGGATTCCGGTCCCTTGATCGTAACTTTTCATGTGCCTTTCGCTACCAGGCTATTCCCCCTTATTAGCCTATTTTCCATTGACAATCATTGCCACCTCTCTCTTCTATATCCTTACAATCCCCTCCTTTGATGTGTTGTGCTTAGTTGACCAAACCCATAACCCCAAAGAAATTAACTCTCTGTCCATGAACAGAGCTGCAGAAACTACACAGCTATTTTGACTGGTGTTTCTTTAAATTCATGAACATGAACTTCAGTTGAGCCCTTAATTTTCACTGGCCATCATACGTTATTTCTCCGGTTTTATCTTTATGTTCTCTTAAACCTCCTCAAACTTCCAGCATGTTTTCCCCTATGTTCACATTTAGCTGATGATTCTCCTGCCTACTTCACTGAGCAAATGAAGTAATCACAATATAATATCTGTCCACTCCCACATTCTTCTGCCTACCATGCTTATATTCTGCTTTCCCGACCGTTACGAAAGATGAGCTATCCAAAGCCAGGCTTTCTGTTTGTGCGCTAGAGCCCATCTCCTTTAACCAGCTCAGATATATTGCTTCAGGAAGTCTCTCCTCTCTCTCTTGTTTCATCATTTTTTCCTTTCTACAATGTCAGCATACAAATATGCTAATATCTTTAAAAACGTCTTCAACATTTTCCCATTCTGGGGCACCTGGGTGGTCAGTCGGTTAAGCATCCAACTCTTCAGTTCAGCTCACAGTTTGTGAGCTCAAGCCTCACTCACGTCAGGCTCTATGCTGATGGTGTGGAGCCTGTTTGGGATTCTCTCTGTCTCCCTCTCTCTGCCCCACCCTCCTCTCATGCACATGCTCTCTCTCAATAATAATTTAAAAAATTTTTTCCAATAGCTACTGACATATTTTTCTGCTTCACTTTGCAGCAAAATTCCTAAAGCGTTTTTTTCCCCTCACTATCATTTCTCTCCCTTTGTTCTCTCATGAGCCCTCTCCAAAAAGGCTTTTACCTCATTCTACCTTAGCTACACTGTTCTTGTTAGAACCAACTAAGTGTTAAGCAGAGTGGATGACAAAAGGCTATACACGTACAAATGCTGAAATTTTGAAACATCCTTTAAATCCTTTAGATTGTCAAGGGAGGCAAAAACAGTTTATCTACAAAGGAATAAAAATCAAATTGCCTCTGACCTCTTGTTGGCAAGTCTGAATGCTAAAAGCTGATGGAATGATACCTTTACTGTCTCGAGGAAATAATATATTCTATATTCATCAAATAATCAATCAGGTGTGAAGGAAAAATAAGGATATTTTCAAACATTTAAAAACTCATATGAATCTTTGTTCATTTCTGAAAAAAATTACTCAAGGATATACTCTGTCGATACAAGAAGCCAGTAAGATTTATAGATATTCTGGGGTCCCTGGGTGGCTCAGTTGATTAAGCGTCCGACTTCGGACCCTTAATCCGAAGCTTATGATCCCACAGTTTGTGAGTTCAAGCCCTGCGTCGGGCTCTGTGCTGACAGCCCAGAGCCTGGAACCTGCTTTGGATTCCGTGTCTCCTTCTCTCTCTGGCCCTCCTCTGTTCATGCTCTGGCTTTCTCTCTCTCTTTCAAAAATAAAAAAAGCATTTTTAAAAAATCTTTAAAAAAATAGTTATAGATATTCTAATTATTGTCAAAGAATATGCTAAATATCATCAAATGTCATTCAGCATCATTATTATTCCCTCTGTACTGTTCCCAGAGACTAGAAACCTGTGAACCTCATGTCCTTAGCCAGTGTTCTTGACATTCTATAGATCCTGATATGTGCTTACATCAGATTTGGAAGGTGGAAGAGGAGGACAAGGAATTCGTTCGCCTCTGAAATTAACAGTGAATGTGTGACCCTCCATAAGCATGACCTTTGTAGCAGTCACATATCCCTGACAATGCCTCACTTCAGGACAACTGTGACCATGGACGTTGACCTTTTCCTGCCATCTCCTGGCTCCTGGCAACAGCCAGTTTGTTGTTGTCTGGAAAACACAGCTATAAACCTTCTGGCTTTCATTCTTGCAGAACTTACAAAGTTCTGGTAGACGTTGAATTGCCTTAAATCTCTTTCCATTTGACATAACTAGAGTGGTTTCTGACTGAATCTTGACCAATAACAGCCCTTTTTGAAAGTAATAACAATTAGGACATAATTAAATAAGTAAATAATAAAGTAATAATCATTAGGAACTTGAAAAAATGTTATCCAAAAAGTATTATTCATAAAGAGAAACTGGAGTTCAAGTTCAAATCAGATTTCTTCTCAAACCTCTTATCAGGCTCCTCCCATGCTGCCTTATCACTTAAGAATTCAGTAATTTTAAGAATACAGGAAGCCTTAGGAAAAAAATAGATTATTTCTTAAAATTTTACAAAATCTTGAATACTTACAAAGTGTTGTGCTAGATTCTAAAATTTTCATGTCCTCCGGAAACTGCAGTAAATTCTAGAAAGTTTTTGCCATACAGTGAAACCCACTTTGAGTTTTTCTTAGAGTAGTATATTTACTAAGAGACCCATGAATCTCAATTAGTCTCTGCAAAGAGAAAAACGTGTAAGTAAATTACTGCAAAATGGATTTTGCCATATATATAAATTGAAGGCAAAGTCCTACTCTATGAATAAGTAGAAAGATAGTTTTCACAGTAGCACACCAGGAATACAGCTTATACACTTTTAAGTAGGGGTCAAATTTTAGGAGTGATACCCAGATTTCAGAGGTTTTTTTTCCATGACCATTTTATAGCTGAAACCTTATGAAATGTAGGTCAAATCCATGTACATTAGTGGGCTAGGTCTTTGTGTGGTGAACACTATGAAAGCTGTACGGGGTGAGCAGTGCAACACCAGACAGAACAGAAATAGGACTTTATTAATGCAACTGAGGAACACTGAAAAAAATGGCAGGATCTGTGGGATTTCACTGCAACAACTTCAGCTCACTATTTCCTCTGGCAACTAGCCCTAAGGTTCACTGACTCATTCAGCAAAGAGTCATTGGGGATCTATCATGCAGTGTACACAACTTGAGCAAAAATGTCCACCTTCATTCCCAGTTCTTTGCTCTCTCTTCCACACACAAACATATGCCCATTCTCTTCACTTACCTTCTACTTGTACCAATCACCCTCATCATGGCCCTTATTTCATTTCCATTCTTGCAGATTCATGTTTGCATTCGACTTTTATGGAGCGCTTCTTGCGCTCCAACATAGAAGAGAACCTGATCTTCAGCTCGGAGGCCATCCATATAGTGATCTGCTTAAAAGACAAATGTCGCTATCTCAGGTTCTTGCAGTGGCTGCCAGTCACCCACTGGATCGTCTCAGTCATGGTGCCATCCGACATTACTGATCCTAGCAGCCCAAACACACCACGCTCCTTCTGAGGAGTGGAAGGTTTTGGTCATGCAGTTCTCTCTGCTTGTTTGCCTACCACTCTGTGCAGCTCAGGCATCCAATGTCTCCATTAAAGAACCGGTCCTGAACACACCTCCATCCCCTCTCTTCTCCCCAAATGGGCTGGCTCTCCTCTCTGTTTCTATAATCTTCTGTGTTTGCTTCTATCAACAATCAACACATTACAATTGAAATGGTTTAACTTTTATATGTTCACTCAAACATTATTGATAATGCCAAATGTATGGCTAGGTCCTAAATACACAACAGTGAGCAATATAGAAATGACTCCTGCTTTCACAGATCTTGCATGATTGTGAGAAGAAATCAACAACAATTAAGTATAAACAAACATATACATTCATTCATACAACTTGGGAAAATGGCCACGAAAATGATGAGATTCATGCTGTGTTAGAATAAAGGGATAGATAAGATAAAGTTGTCCAAAAATTTCTGTTGGTAGCAAATGCCTGACACAGAGCAGGGACTCAATAAATGTTTCATTGACTATCAAACTGAGCAAGTAAGACTACAGTAGAATTATAAGAGTACACCTGGCAGTTATGGTGGTTTAAATAACACGGTAGAGAAGGAAGGACAAGGTAGGAAAGAAGCGGGGGTGGGGGGACGAGAGGGGGGTGGCAGAGAGAGAAAGAAAGATCCTCAAGTAGCTCAGGCTAGAATGTGTTACATTCAGATTTTCCGTTTCTGGAGGAAATGCACTTTGGACCACCAGGGGGCAATGTCTGATCACATGTAAGGACAACTCTTGCCTCAGGCAATCTGTTCAGAAGACACTCCCTTCTGCTTCATCTGTTAAAAAATAGAGGATTAGAACATGAACTACTATTTTTTTTTTACATTACTAATGAAATACACATTCCTCAAAGATAATAAATACTGTAATTAGATTAAAATGGAAGAAAAAAGGCATTTCATATTCATAATTCTATAATTATCCTTATCTAACGGAACAAATCTCCACTTCCTAATCATTTATAATTTTCATCACTCAACTATAGGTCACAGCAGGTATTAATATTGGGTGAGAAGGAGTTTTCCGGTTTCTACTCTGCATTTATGCTGTTCAAGCACTTCCAACCACTGCTTCCTTCATACTGAATAGTCTTGTTTAGCCTCATCATAACTCATTGAGATAGATGAGAGGCAATTACCATTTTTGCTTGGCACATAAGTAGACACAGAGGAGTTCTCAGCTGGTTGGGGCAGAACTGAAAATGGCCACCCAAGTTTGACAGGCTGCCCAGAACTCATTCAACTCACCACCAGCCAGAATGAACCGGCCCTGGAGCAGTGCCACTTCCTGGCAAAAGTCAACGACCAAGTGCTTTCAAGAGTGTGTTATTTGAGACACCTAGAGATGTTATTCCTGTCAGAGCACATCAGGACGTGTATAAAGAGCTTAGAGCCCTTGCTTGGCCCAAAGTAGGCTGTTCGCAGAGGGCTCGGCAACATCTTCACTAGAAACCACTAATGGGAGAGGCCAGATACTGCTCCAGGAAGTAAAAAAGCCATAAAGGTTGGAAGGAAATAATCCAGGCTTTGCTACCTGGTTATTTGATCAACGGGCATTCATTAAACAGTACTTCAGGAGCCACTGTGCAGTTAGCAATGCATAAAATACTGTCCTTACCCTAAAGGAACTTAAATCTAGTTATGACACCATGGCATATATGCCTAAAACCATTTGTTAATAATAATATAAAACAGACTCTACACCTATGTGGCAGAGCTCAGCAAATATTGTTAATAGATATTTGTTGATTGCTTACTAAGTTCCAAACATGACTGAGATACAAGAGTATATGTAAAGGCACTGTGCTTGCCTTTGCAGACTTTACTCGCTAGTTGTAAAGAGTATGAGTTATTCTGTTTATTAATGTATTCAATAAATATTAATGAACCACCTGTAACATATGAAGCATAATGCTAAACAAGAGGGATATGAATAACCCACAATCCTACCCACAAGGAGCAGACCTGTAAACAAACAAATCATTTACTTTCAATATAGTGTACATGTGTAATTATATACATATATAATACAAAGTATATACATAAAGATTGAGTTATTTTATTTCATTATATTTATTGAGCATATATATTTGTGTATTTATATAATTTATCAATTATATTTATATTTTATTATTCTATAATATATGAGGAGTGAATTATTTATAGGTAAATGATAGAGATAGATAATGCTTCAGATGAGCATGAGAGCTAGAAAAAAAAATCACAAAACAGTGACATTTAAGGAAAGTCTCGAAGGCATTTTCCAAGCAGACTCATGAATGAAGAGTCTTCCAGGTAGAAGGAACTAAGTGTGCAAGGGCACAGAGTTAGGAAACGGCATGATGATTCATTAATGGCTGAAGCTCAGAGTAAAAGTTGAGCAATGATGGGAGATGAGTAGAAGACCAAATGGCAAAAGGGGAGGGAAGCTTATCTTTCCAGAGTAGAGAGCCTTTAGAATATGAAAAGAGAGGGGCACCTGGGTGGCTTAGTCGGTTAAGCGTCAGACTTTCGCTTAGGTCACGATCTCGCGGTTCGTGGGATCAAGCCCCGTGTCGNTAAGATTAGAAGCAAAGAAATAATTAGGGGTCTATTTCAGTAATCAGAACAAAAACTAATGAGAGGGAGGGCATACAGAATGATTTAGGATGAAGAACCAAGATAACATGGTAGCCAATCGATATTTGGAATAAGGGATGAGAAGTGTCAGTGATGATGTATTTCTATTGGGTGTTCTTAATTTCTATTGAGCCTTGATTGGGTGTTCTCAACTCACATGCTGGCAGGCAACAATAGGAGAGGAACTATAAGAAAATGGATGGAAAGAATGAAGGACAAACAGCTCAAAGCTAAATATGTTGAGACAAAGAAAGGTACATGTGAAGCACTAATATACATCCCGTAAAACATTTCATAAAAATAGTTTTAGTATTTATTATTTATTTATTTATTTATTTATTTGAGAGAGACAGAGACAGCCTGAGTGAGAGAGGGGCAGAGAGAGAGAGGGAAAGAGAGAGAATCCCAAGCAACCTCCCAGCTGCTAGCACAGAGCCCAGTGCAGTGCTCAAAAATGAGATCATGACCTGAGCTGAAACTAAGAGTTGGATGTTCAACTGACTGACTGACCCAGGCACCCCAAAAATGACCCATAAGTAGCTGAAAGCTAAGGTAGTCATAAATATGTCCTGGAAACATTTGCATTAATCTAGATCTAGAAGAATAGATAGTACTTGTGGAGTGGGGGTGGAAGTGAGGGAAAGAATTGGGAATGAAGGACCTTCCAGGTAAGGGAATATTCTTAATGAAGTCAAAGAGGTAGGAACAAGGATAATAATATATGAAACTCACCTGGACAAAGCAAAGGGTAAGAAAAAAGGCAATGTTTCACAGACAGAATGAATCCAACATCATGGTGGAAGTGAGCTCTGAGAAAGAGTATTCTGGGAGTGAGATCCAGTATGTGGTTTAGAGACTAGAAAATCTGGACCAGGGTGGCAAACAGAGGTGAGTGATTTTTCAGGGCATGAAGAAGATATGATAATAATGTCCTTTCCTTTAACAGAGTAAAATACAGAACCTCCAAATTTTAGTTCCTAAAGCAGAGTTTATGGGTGAAAAGCAGAGTTCCATATAATACGTATTGTATGCCAGGCACTGTTTTAAGCACTTCACATATATTAATATATTTAATCTTCCCAGCAACCATATTGAGTGGATATCATCATTACCATCACTTTAATTTTATGACTGAGGAAACAGACACAGAAGCGTTCAGTAACTTGATAAAGGTCATAAAGTTGGTAAGTGGTGGACAGGAGTCTGGCTACACAGCCGTGCCTTCAGTTGCTTCCCTACATTACCTCCCAAGCACTGTGGCTGCTCTGACTCCATTCATCTCCTTTGAGCCCACTCACCACCACCACCACCACCACCATGCTGATTCCAGGAAGGGTCTGCTCTGTTCCCTTGCAACACTGACACAAGCCAAAGCTTGTAAAAGTTTTCACTAAATCAGAAAGGAGAATAGAGTGGAAACACAAGAAGAGCACTCAGAAAACCGATCTAACTTATGAAACACAAGTCTCTAATCCTTTTACAGCTAGCTAGCCCTGTTTTTCATGATCTCCTCTGCACACTACACCACCCCAAAGGCTGATATCCCTGCACACCTTCTAGTCTGTTCCATATGGCTGAACCATCTTTCAAACATGTGATATGGAGCAACTATCAGGACATCTGATTTAAAGATCTTTGTTAGTGGAGCTCTTTCCTCATTTCCACAGATTTACCTGCGGGACCATCTGTTCCTCAAGCGATCAACATCACACATGACTTCATTCTGCCAGTGAGATTTCCTGTCCATCACCCACATGTGCACAACTTTCACCCTGAAGTGTGGCTCCACTCTCCCCTAGCACAAGAGCATTCCTAACACACAACACCGTTGTGTCCACGTGGGCGGAACTACACATCCGTAAAATTGGTAGTGTTTCCTTACAAGGTGACAGGTGTTAGAGCAGGGAGGGGCCATCAGGAAAGGACTGGACTTGACAAAACTTGGAGGAGTGCCTTGCTGTAAGGGCTGAAGGTGAACCCAAAGTTTCAAGTCCAGGTAACAGAGAACTAACGTATTGAGAAAGTCAGGAAAGTCTACGGCCATACCACCCTGAACACGCCCGATCTCGCCTGATCTCGGAAGCTAAGCAGGGTCGGGCTTGGTTAGTACTTGGATGGGAGAAAGTCAGGAAAATTGGTGGGAAGAACTGGTTTGGGGAGTTAAAACAAAAAAGTGTTCTTACCCATGTTGTCTGTGAGGTGAGGCAGACAGATCCAAGTACGGACGTCTGATGGCCAACTGGACACCTGAGGCTATAGGTTGGTGACAGAGATATAGATCAGGGCATCATCAGCATCAAGGTGAGAAATGAAAAAGAATTTATAAATGTTCCAAGATTTTAAAAAGGAAAAAAAAAGGCTAAGTGGTCAGAACTCATAACCTCTAGGGCAAAATGAAGAAAAAGAAGAGGAAGCAAGGAGATAAAAGGGAAAAACCAGGGGCACTGCAGCATCACAGAGAACAAGGGGAAGATTTCCAAACGGAGAGTGAATTCCTTAAAAATTCTATGTGACAGGAGATGCCGGAAGAACAGAAAGCAAACAATAGACTAGGAGGAACCATCTGAACTGTAAATGGCAAAGGAGTTAATATTAATATGAAAAGGATTTGCCATAGGGAAAAAGGTGAAGAATTAAATGGGACTTTCAGAAAAAGAACGAAAAATCACCAGTTTGTGCAGGTAAAAATACTCTTAGTCATCAATAATCAAGGAAACACAAATTAAAAGCTATCAGAAATGTTGATGGCAACCCTGGTGGCCAGCACGTGGGGAGTCAGGCTTTGCTATATATTACAGGCTATATATTACAGAAGACTATTACTATTTTTCAACAAAGAAATGACTTTCTTTGGATTCTTTATATTAGGATATATTGGCAAGAGAGAGAAAAGAAAGAAGGGAGAGAAGGAGAAAGAGGGAAGAGAGAAGGGAAAGGGAAGGAAGGAGAAAGAAAGGAAACAAATGAAATCTTTCCATTGTTTTGAAAACTGGATCAATTCTTTAAAAAAAAAAAAGAAGCTATTGATTCCCAGCAGAAACAAAGTCACTGGATCATCCCTCAGCTTCTTGTGGAGCTATAGTGGTTAAGTTCCAAGAAGCATAAGCTCCTTGCCTGCATTAGAGGAGCTCAGTATTAATCATCTCAGTCCCTGAGTTTCTGCCGCCGAAGCCGCTTCCCACCCCTAACCATCGCCGCTCAGGTACGTGTGTCACAGAACCAGTGCGAGCTTTCAGCTTGAAAACCTGGTTAAAACCAGAGGCTGTATGGAACATTAACCCAGTCTGAAACTTACCCACTTCACAAGTAAAAATGGGGCAAGAAACTAGATTCTTTTTTGATTTTTTTTTTCAGTTTATTTATCTTGAGACAGAGAGAGAGAGAGCGCGCGCGCATGCACACAAGCAGGGGAGGGGCAGAGAGAGGGAGCGAGAGAATCCCAAGCAAGCCCTGTGCTGCCAGCACAGAGACCGACTCGGGTCTCAATCTGTGAGATCATGGCCTGAACCAAAACCAAGAGTCAGATGCTTAACTGACTGAGCCATACAGGTGCCCTAAGAAACTAGATTTTTTTTTTTTTAATGTTTTATTTATTTCTGAAAGAGAGAGAGACAGCGTGAGCAGGGGAGGGTCAAAGAGAGAGGGAGACACAGAATCTGAAACAGGCTCCAGGCCCTGAGCTAGCTGTCAGCACAGAGACTGATGGGGGGCTCGAACCCAAGAACTGTGAGATCATGACCTGAGCCGAAGTCGGACGCTCAACCGACTGAGCCACCCAGGCGCCCCATAAGAAACTAGATTCTTATCCAGGAGGGAATAGGGAGAGGTTGGTAAAGGGCACAAACGTTCAGCTGTAAAATGAATAAGGTCTGAGGCGCTACTGTAAAACATGGTGACTACAGGAAGGCGGGAGAGGGGAGAGGAAGGGAGGGAAGGAGGGAACTAGGTCCCTGGTTGAATGGGGAGCCATAGGGACTTCTGTAGTGCCAGGGACAGAACAGGCTGGGAAGAAACTGGAACATCCCGGGCACATTTCTGCCAGGTTACAGTCTGGCGTTCAGACTTTGAAGAGCCGTAGCTGGGCCTACAGAACAATGTGGAATTGAGCACAGCAGCCTCTTCAAACAGTTTCTGTTCAAGTGTGGCTGTCACAGGGCCAGGTCACAGGGCCACGTCCCAGCTCGGGAAGCAGACAGGCTATCCATCACTTTGCACGCCCCCTCCCCCCATGACCCCCCCGTTCCGACAGGCTCAGAATTCCTACAATTATAATTCCGTGTCATCCCAAGCCGGAAGACAAAGGAGAGGCAGGGGGAAAGAGAAAGCAGCAGGATTCAGGTACAGGACTGAGAGCACTGGCGAAACACTGCAGACCCAAGAAGATTTTATTCCCAGAACTCAAGCCGTGAAAGAGTTCTCCGGAAATACTCAACAATTCCGGGCCTTGGCGTGGAGGGGCGGGGTTGGGGTGGAGGGGAACTCCAGGAGATGGAAGGACTTTTATTGCCAAAACTGAATCCCTTACCATCCCGACACCCTCACTCAGAGCATTAAGGTTTGCGGTTTGGCACCTGAAGCATAGGAAAGTGTCAAAGCTCTGACAGATGGCCAAAGGTCACGCTTCAGTCTCTGGCGACAATTCCACTAGTGGTCAGAGAGTCACCGAGCCCTAAAAGTCAATGAATGTTTTTGGGTTTCTTTGGAGATATTGATCTCAAATGATTAGGAGTCCTAATGGCAGAAAGGAAGAAATCCCAATGTGGGTTTGGCAGCTGGAATGTTGTTTCCAAAATAATTTAAGTAGCCAGTTGTCATTCCTTACTTCACAGCACCTGGCGGGAGGCTCCCTTGTTGCTCTCTGTTTCCACTTCCACCCACTCTGTGTGACTAAAGTCCTGTAGTATCAAAGCTATCACTTTAGTCCTTGAGTAATCTCATACGTTTGTTCAAGCACTCTCTCATTTGCCAGAAATTTTAGTTCAAATATTTATGAAAGCGTGAAACAAGGGCGCCTGGGTAGCTCAGTCAGCTAAGCATCTGACTCTTGATCTTGGCTCAGGTCATGATCTCACAGTTCATGAGTTCCAGCCCCCCACCAGGCTCGACTCTGGCAACACTGAACCTGCTTGAGATTTTCCCGCTCTCTGTCTCTGCCCTTCCCCCACTCATATTTCTTTCTCTTTCTCTCTCTCTCTCTCTCTATCTCACCCTCTCTCTCTCAAAATAAGCATCTCTGCAAAAGAATATCACAGGTTCTAATAATGAGAGGGAACCACAGCCGCTGTTTGGTCAGTTAATTTGGCAGATGCTAGGATACTAGGGCGAAAGTACCCAAGGACGGAAGCAGGATGTGAGTTCTTACCCGACGTTGTGCTCCTAGGCATTGCATAGTTTCCCCTACTTGCCACCTGTGCCCACTTTTCCTCCATCACTGAAATCGCTTCCAGGGTCTCCTCCAGGACGTGATATCTTGTATACAGCAGCGAATTAGACATTCTCCTAGGACTTTTAGATGCTCACCCAGGGGAACTCAGAGCTTCCCTGAGGAAGGGAACTGGGCTTCAGGAACCGTTCTTGATCTGCCTTTCATCATACATCAAACTGGATGTAACAAACTCTCCAGGACTTGCCCTCATCCTTGTAATCGTCTTAGAAATGCTTCCAGACTGTTCTGCAAAGAAGTTCTCCATCCCAGAGCTGAGTATCATAGCTTTGTTGAAAGTACACTCTGAGTTACTCAGGAAGTTTCCAGGCAGAAGGATGTCAGGAAGGGGCTGAGGAGAAGAAAGAACTGCTAGTAACGGGAGGGCTTATAAGACACCCCTGTTACTTGCTCTCACCTTCCTTACTATTATTAAGCTAACGTCCCAGTCAACTTTCCTTAACATTCCAGTAATTCATAGGCCACAAAACTCATAAATATGGAAAAGATGGCAGCAGGGCATGTATCTAATATGCTCCCGTTCCAGCTCGTGACACTATAATCTAATTCTTTTTAAGGACAAAAGCATAGAAGGAAAGGAGAGGAGAGGAGATAAAGATGAAGAAATGGTGATTTTTAAAGAAAATGTTTGGAGTTGGATATATTTTAGTCTAAAGATGTATAACCTCTAAGGGTTAGAAAGATCACAAAGATATCTCCTCCGAGAACATCTCCCACGTCCCACCATCCCGTCTACCATTTTTCTGCCAAGGCTCCATATCCTATGTGTGATAACTACTGAAGGAAAAAACACCCACAGAGGCTGCCCATTCTATCTCTGCTACTGTGATTCAGCATCTCAAAACAGCACAACACTGGGGCACCTAGGTGGTGCAGTCTATTAAGCGCCTGACTTTGGCTCAGGTCATAACCTCATAGTCCACGAGTTCAAGTCCCACATCAGGCTCTGAGCTGTCAGCCTGCTTCAGATTCTGTGTCTCCCTCTCTCTCTGCCCCTCCTCTACTCATGCTCTGTCTCATTATCAAAAAAATAAAATAAACATTAAAAAAATAAAAAAGGACACAACCCTGAGGACCAATCTGGGCCCACTGCCATTATAACGCTGTTTTCAGCAGGCAGCCCGCGTTCCTTTTCCAAAGTACATTTCTTTCCTCCATGTTCTAAGTCAAATACAAATGGCCATAGTCCGGTCTTAAAGAATTACAGTGTATTCTAGAGTGTGCAACTCCAACTTCTTTCTTGATCCTTCTCAACTGAGCTATGCATGGGGCCCTCCTTATATTTCTAATCATAAGTCAATACCTAGTTCCTTAAAGTAGTAGTAGCAACCTCATGGGCTTGTCATGAGCTCTAAATTAAGCATAAATATAAAGTGATTATAGGGCAGTGTCCAACACATAAAAAGACCTCTCTCAATATTGGCTGTAATTAACCATTTTCATGTATGTGCATGTCTCGTTTTATTCCAGATACATGAGCCTCTTTCAAGGACGGAGCACATAAGTCGAAAACCTGGACCCGGCATTCTAAATGCACCGGCACCGATAAGATTCTTAGAGGAGACTGGCCCTCCCTCCTTCGTGAGACATTCCATCCAAAACAGCCCTGCCCTTCCCACTGGGAGATCACATTGCGCACATGGGTCGCATTAGCTTCCCATTATCACCGTGACTGCGCTGACATTCTTGGTCTTGTCATTGCTCCTACAGCTTAATACGTACTTTGAATTATTTTCCTCCAAAGTAAACAAAAACCATCTTCAAAGGTTTTGGGGTTTTTTTGTTGTTGTTGGCTCAAGTCCTTTGCTAGTGTTTGCTGCTCCTTTAGCATCACCTACAAGTTCTGATATACTGATTACATTTCTTTCATAGGTTCAGAAGGTGTTGATTGGTATAAATACACATGAAGACATATGTAGAAATATTTAATGAAAACACATCAGTCAGTGGGCAGTTGACTACCCCCTGAGTGCAAAGCACAGTTTTTGTAAAACCTGACTGATACTCAACAAACATTGATTGGTTCCTACCATGTGCAAGTTACTGTAATATGTTTTCTTATGTGGAAAAAGTGTGATCGTATGGAAAAATATAGTTTTAAACTGAAAATAAATATACATAAAATGTGTATGATGCAAACATATACTTGCTATTAAGAATCATCTGAGGGGGTATCTGGGTGGCTCAGTGCCTGACTCTTGATTTCAGCTCAGGCCATGATCCCAGGGTCATGGAATCGAGCCCCATGCCAGGCTCTGTGCTGAGCGAGGAGCCTGCTTAAGATTTTCTCTCTCTCCTTCTCTCTGCCCCTCCTCTGCTCATGCTCACTCTCTCTCTCCCTCAAAAAAAAAGGTAGGGGAGAAAAGAAAAGAAAAAAAAAGAATAATCTGCAGTATTTCTCCATCAATCACCAGGGATGGCAAATAACCTGGCATCCTCCAATCTGAGCTTAGCCAAGACAAAGCCCTGGAATCCTCCTCAACACAGTTCCTTAGGCAATCTATATCAATCTATCAGAATTCATCTGCACATTCACTTAGTCAACAGCTATTTATCGAGCACCTACTATGTGCCAGGCATTGTAGTAAGTGCAGGGTTATAACAGCAAATAATACAGACTATGGGCTTGTCTTCCTGCAGGGTTATGTGATGAGGTTGGCATTCAGTACAAAGGATATTTCCATTCCTGATTTAGACTATCCTTGTGCTATTACATCTTCTCCCTTAGAAGATATAAGATGAGAGACTCTTCCTGTCTGTGAATTCAAAGTCACCAGGACTTGAACTTCTGAGTAAACAGACTGGTGATTAAAGGGGAGTCAAGATTACACACTAGAAAGAGGATGTGTTAGTCAAGATGTCTTTGGTGACAAGTTAACAGAAAACCCAGTATAACCCATTCTAAATGGTAAAGAAGTTCATTGCCTCACTGTGTCAAAGACTGAGTTGTCCCATAATATCCCATGGTCATATATCCCCCATAATTACCCCAACGTTTGGCTACCCAGAATAAAAACTACTTTCCTTCACACTAAGTTTTAGCCAAAAAGATACAAGCAGAAGTGTATTTGGCAGCATCTAAGAATCTTCCCCAAGAGACAGATGGTACATAACACTCTGTCTTCTTCCTTATGCCTTGCTCTTTCTAGCTGCCTGGAAAACAGATGACATTATTTTGAACTTTAAGGGTAAGGGTCATATTGTAGAGATATTGGACTAATGATCTAGAAGAATCCTGGTTCCCTGACTCTCTCAGAGAATGTGGTCACCACACCAGCCCTGACTTGCATTCCTATAGACTTTTACATGAGAAAGTGTTAAGCGTCTATCTTGTTTAAAGCATTGTTTCTTTAGGAATGCATGACTCTCAGCAAAGCCTGACCGTAATGATATACTCATGTATTGGGAAGTCCTGCCAATGGGTCACCTTCAGGAACAGTCTAATCTAGTGTTTCTGGCTCCGTTCCTCTGGGATACTTTTGGCCTCTGCTCTTCTCCATAAGGGAGGCTCATCTCAGGCTGGTAATAATATAGGTGTAGTGGTTCTGGACCTCAGGTCTGCACATTTCAAAACTCTAAAAAAAGAGAAAGAAAGTGGCTTCCAGAAGTTTTCCCAGAGGAGAGAAAAGAACAAACCAAGTAGTCCTCAACAAACCTCTCCTCTTGTGCTTGGGCCTGAATCAAATCCTGAAACAATCATTTGCAAGTAGATGCGACCACCCATGGACCAAATAGAGCCAGCCCTAGGACTGAGGATGGGGCCAGATCCCTCTAGGTTGGGCACATGAGTTGGTGGGCAAGGGCTAACGAACTGAACAAAACTGAAATTGTGTTAGGAAGGAGGAAGAGTAATGCTTTGGTTGCTTATTAGCATAGCAAACCACCCAAAACTTGGTGTCTTTAAAAACAATCTTAATAGGCATCAAATTTAGCTTACAAGTCTGCCGTTTGTGCAAGACTCAACAAGGACAACTCATGTCTGCTGCATATGGCATCAGTGGGAGAAGGGGCTCCTTGAAGAGCACCGGGGGTCTCCTCGGCATCTCTGTTTCTCTCTATATGGTCTCTCCAGCACAGCGGCTTTCAAGCTGCTGAATTTCTTCCATAGCAACACAGGGCTCTGAAGGCACATGTCCTAAGATAGAGTCAGGGGGACTCTGTGTGGCTTTTTCTGACTTTGCCTCACTTTTGTCACATTCTATTTCTGCAAGAAGTCACAAAGACCCACCCAAGTCCAAGAGGAGAGAACATAAACTCCACATCTTGATGGTTCCTGTAGTGCCTCTAGTTTAGGTCTAGCCAACAGGCAAGATTCTGGAAGAATATACAAGACTGGAATTATTGTCGCAGCTTCTTTTTGGGAAATACAATCTATCACAAAGTGAAGGGAAGGTTGATAGGCCACCAATACCATCCACCACCAGGAGATAAGACATATCTACAGACATCCACCTGCTTGCTGTGCAAAGTCATAGATGCTTTAAGACCTAGGCTACAGGCACTACAGCAGCTCAGAAACGCAAGAGATTGTATTTCTGATGGCAGGGCTGTGCCGAGAAGACAGCACTGGCAGTGGGCCATGGAGAATGGGAAACGTAGGTAAACAGGGAAATGTGGATAAGGGGGTTGGGTGAGACACCCGGTGAGGAAATCCTGAGATGTAAGGAAGGGAATCCCAGAATGTGAGACCAGGTAAATAAAGCCCGAGGAGCAGGAACCAGGAACGTAAACAACTACTCATCAATGTCTTCTACTTATCAAAGATTTATATTAATATTTTCCAAAGACTCCCTTTTAAAAACTGTTGGGAAAATAATATAAATAAGTAAATTAAATAACAAGTAGGTAGGCAGGCAGACAGTCAAGGTCCAGACAGATGAGAGACAGAGAGGGAGAGAGAGAGAGAGAGAGAGAGATTGAGAAATGCAGCACACACATAGCAGAAATAAAGCGGTCACCTTACAGGGTTGACCCAAATGGCTGCTTCCATTGACTGCTGTTGGCATCATGGCACTCATGTCGACTTTCTGTAAACAGAAGAATTGATTTTAAACCACCAGTTGCTCTCAGCCTGTGTCAGAGGTGGCCAGAGGTGACATGGTGCCACCCTGTAGGTCTGGTCATGGTAGGGGCTGAGAAGATGTATATCCCATCACACCTGTGGCCTGGTTTCGATGTTATAAGTTGGCCTTAGAGAGCATGCCTCACCCTACAGCCGTGGCGCAAGGCTTGGTTACACACGGGGATGGCTTAGAGATCTGCAAAATGCTGAAGCCTCACCTGAGACCCCGATTCAATGGACCTGGGGTGCAGCCTGGCAAAATGGGAAGAACTCTGTGCTGGAAGGAAAAAACCTGCCTCCTATGTCTAGATTATGCTAAACTTCCGACTATCTAGAAATAGCTGGATGACTGTTTCTTTTTTAATTTCCAATCCAGATGTGTAAGATTCCCAGGGGGAAACTCTCTGTGGTCTGGCATTCCTACTGGGAAGAGACATCTTTATTAGTAGGCACTGAGGAATTTGAGCACAAATAAATCCAGGCTGGGGGTGTTCTTTGTGCATCAAACCTACTTTTCCCCAAATTCATCTCTGCCTGTGACATGTTTAACATACGATTTTCACCAAGTTCACAGTGCACTTCCCAATGGTTAACTGAGCAGTTGACATGACTGCAGTTATCTTAGTAGCATGAACACTTGAGAACATTCCTAGTCCGTTGGTACAATGATATCAAGAGTGAAGAAATGCTTTCTAAGGCCGCAGGAGCCAGCAATCAGCCATGAATCCCCCACAGCTATTTCAGAGATGTCTAACTCAGCACTGAAGGAATCAGAGAAAAAGTCTCAGACCGGTGGGTCCATAACTCCCACTTGAGCGATTTGGAGACTCACTGAAACCAAGACGTATGAGTACGCACCTAAATGTCAGCTTAGGAATGAGGCAGGAAGCAAGAAGTACGTTCAGAAACCAGGGCTCACCGTGATCCTTGGCTGGACCTAATTCCTGATAGACTGTCAATTCTTGACTCTGCTGGGCTTGGTATGAGCACATGCCAGACACTTTCTACCGCATCCGTCAGATCTGCCGTCCGGTGGCCACGGGCGCTGTGGCGAACCAGACTCAAGCATCAGCCAGCGGTGCCCATCTCTTACGGGGACTGATTCTGACCATCCGACCCGGCAGTTTCACCTTCACCCTCATAGGTGGCAGCTGGACTCCACAAACTCTTCTGCTTGGAGATTCCTTTCCCTTCCAGGCAGCTATTCTGCCTCCTCGCCGACCTTGGAATGACCAGGGTCTAGAAAGTGCTGCTAACATGGTGACAGTCATGCCTATGTCCGTTCTACCCACATGTTCCAGGTCCACACCTCAGCGTGCGCCCCAAAGTAGGGATTATTCCATCCCTCACCTCGTCTCCCGTTCTTTCTTTTTCCAATTCTCTTTCTTTCCTCTTTCCCTCCTTCCTTCCCCCTTTCTTACTTTCTTTCTGTCTGTCTGTCTGTCCGTCTTCCTTCCTTCCTTCTTTCCTTCCTTCCTTCCTTCTTTCTGTCTGTCTTCCTTCCTTCCTTCCTTTCTTCTTTCTTTCTTTCTTTCTTTCTTTCTTTCTTTCTTTCTTTCTTTCTTTCTTTCTTTCTGTCTGTCTGTCTGTCTGTCGGGGGCATAGGGGCCATCTGCAGTCCACAGCTTGGTTGGAAGATGTTATAATGCATTTGAAGTCAGAATCCTTGGGCTCAAGTCCCAGATTAGCCATTTACTAGGTATATGTTGGGCAAGTCACTAACACTTTCTCAGCTCCAATCTCCTCATCTGCAAGGTGTGGTTTTATCATTAAGTTTTGCCAATAATTCAGAGTTAATAAAAAGAAAATAACAACTATAGCAGTTCGGCTTCAATATTAAGGTAATCTAAGGGCCAACATTCTATAGAGCAAAGCATATGAGCTTTTGAGTCACAAGATAAAGAAAAGGCTCTTAACCACTCTGAGCTTCTGTTTCTTCCTTTATAAAAGGGTAATGGCAGGTCAGGGGTAGGGAGTGAGGGAATCCTAGTCATAGATCACACTTGCACTTAGCAGTATAGCCTTGGGGAAGTAATTCAGCCTCACTGTAGTCAGTTTCCTTCACTGTTCAGTGTAACTAATGTTACCAATTTTTGCATGTGATTATTATTTTAAAATGGAATAATAAATGTCTGTAAAAATCTTCTAGAGAGATGACTAGCATGTAAGAGACACTTAATTAAAAAAAAAAAAAATGGAGGGCACCTGAGTGGCTCAGTCGGTTAAGCATCCGACTTCAGCTCNAAATGGAAACTATTATTATCATTATATGTGAATGTGCCTTGTAATTATGTGAAAGGTTATACATCTATCAGCTATGATTAATTTTCTCCCCCACCCCTACCCCTGCACAATGCCTAAGGTTACAGAGGAATGCCTAAAATTATTACCTTAGAAAAATCAATAAATTAAGCTGTAGTCAGAACACCAATACATTCAAATAAATGTATTTGGATAGTCAAGAGCCTGGGCTAAGAGTCATGTTGCTTGGGATAAATCCCAACTGTGTGACCCCAGGCAAATCACTTACCCATCCTGTGCTTCAGTTTTGTCATCTCTAAAATGGAATGATAATTGCAACTACCTTGTATTGTCATCGTAAAAATTAAATAACCTTAATAAACTGAAACATGAGAAGTCCTTAGAAAGTGTCTAATTCGGGGCGCCTGGGTGGCTTAGTCGGTTAAGCGTCCGCCTTTCGCTTAGGTCATGATCTCGCGGTTCGTGGGTTCGAGCCCCGCATCGGGCTCTGTGCTGACTGCCAGCTCAGAGCCTGGAGCCTGTTTCAGTCTGTGACTGCCTCTCTCTCTGACCCTCCCCTGCTCACGCTGTCTCTCTCTCTCTCCTAGAAATAAATAAAACATAAAAAAATTCAAAATTTGTTTTAAAAAAAAAAGAAAAAAGAAAGTGTCTAATTCATAGCAAATGTTCAGTAGATGTTGGTTATTTTATGTTACTGTTTTGTGCCAACAAATATGCTAATAGTTTGGTAAATCATAGGTCACTATGGTAGATTAATCCATCCCCTGAAGGATTCAGAATCTATGGAGAAAATAGACCCTAGATAACCAGACTTCAGGCTCTCCCAAATGGTACATTGTGCAATTTTGAAAAAGTTGCTCTTATTTTCAAGACACTTTCCTGTCATCTGCCAGAAATTTTTCAAAATAAATGTGCAACAATTATTAATGTGAACAATGCCCCACAGTCTTGTGCAGTACACAGTTTTAACAACTATACCTAGGAACCCTGTATAGCTGAACATAAAAAATGTGTGTACGTGACTGTGTGTGTATGTATACCAAAGCACACATTTTATTAGTGATGGAATAAAGGATCAAGTAAAAGGGTGGGGTAGGGAGAGAGCAGAAGAAGACTGAGTAAAAAGTAACATGTAAATTGGGCCTTGAGTGATGAGTAGAAATCTGCCAGGTAAACTGAGGGCTAGAGGGGAGAATAAAAAAGGAAATCCAAGCAGAGGAAACAAAATAAGCCAAGCTCAGAAGCACAAACATGACTATGAAGTTTAAGGACCACTGCTGCAAGGAGCAGGGAGCCATCTCATGTTCTGAAATGGAGGAAGATTCCAGAATAAGTTAGTTTAACCTGACACTTCTCTCTCGGTAAATGGAAGAAAAACTTTATATGATACGAGGTGGCCCAGTAGGCTCAGTGATTACTGCTTGGCATCGTGGGGACAATGTGTGGACCCTGGGAGCCCAAGAGTAGAAGGCGTTGGCCAATTCCGGGAGGTAGGGAAGAAAAAGGAAACTGGACACAGCATCCCAGTTCACCAAGGGCAGAAGGACTAAGTCAACTATTGTGTGCACCCAAACCAAGGAATATACACAGCTATTAAAAGGAATAGTATGCATATAAAAGATCTCCAAGAAATATTGCTGATTGAAAAAACAAGTGACCAAACAAAATACACAGTATGAAATTCCTTTTATAAAGCAAACACACATATATATATACACAAGACAATGCCCCGTAACCCCTATGTGTGCATATATATGTATGTAACTACATAGAAAATGTTCTCAGATGGATCCTTGATGCCCTGATAATAACAGTGACCTCTGGGAATAAGTTAAGCTTGAAAAGAATGGTCAGGGGAAACTCAGGCTCATCACGCATTCCATTTTTATAAGGAGAATGTACTCATGTATCACCGTGTAATTAAAAATTAATTTTGAGAAGAAATCAAAGATTAATATAGAGCTGGCTTTGAAGACAAATGTGTCCCTCTTCCCAGTTTTGTTCCCAAGGTGATATTAACCAACCCCTACCACGTGTCTCCACCCAACAGAGATAGAGACCAGATAGGACTAACCCAAGGCGTTCTGCCTCGTAATAAACCAAAGCAGGCTGAAGCTCCTAATCTGAATAAACACACGAAACAGAGGATCCTTAAGAGTACCATCTCATTCCACAAAGGATTGTCTTCGTAACAGTGTGAAATAGTCCACAGTTACTAAGGTTCAGCTGTTGCTGGGCAACGTGGCAAGAAGGATTTTCACTGCAGCTAAAGCTTTACAGCTTTGAAAAAAGGAGTTCGTGACCACACCACCAAGGTAATAAAGAACAAAAGGCCCAAGTGTGCTTTCTTTTCCCCCTCATATGTTTTAAGTTCTCTCTCTAGTATCATGGAACTGGAAGGATATTCTACCAGGAATTGTTCGTGGAGAAGTAGGCCTTCCGTTGGGATTTGCACCAAGGGATATAGCAGCATAAATAGCAAGGTAACACTTAATTTTCTGCGCACAACCATCATTAGTTCATGCGATACTCCATACAAATGGCCCTAGTCAACCCAAGAAAACCTGTTGAAGTCACACACGAGAAACTGCCTAGAAGCCAAACATTGTTGTTAAACTGAATTAAGTGTTTTATGTGTCACTTTTTGAAAAATAAACTGTATGACACATTTACCAGACCAGAAACTGCAGAAATACTTAAGATTCCGCCATTGAGACTAGTACATGTCGTGATTCTGTTCCCATAGAGGGATTACAAAATGGAATATTTAGGTAACTATGGATTATCATAAAATGGGTCAACAAATGCTGTCGGTCTGTTTTTCTGTGATACCCAAGGCAGAGCAGTTGTGCCCAAACAAGCTCCTAGAGGGGAATCATTGCTTTGCGAATTCTGTTCCCATTGCTCTGAAATTGCCAGCATCGTTTCTTCTTTCTCCTGTGTGCATTACTTACAACAGAGTGAAGCAAAATAGACCTTTAAACAAGAAGGTATTCTGTGCTTTCCTTTTACGTTACCTTCATCCACGTTATTACAGATTTTATAAATAAATGCCAAGCTTTTCAATACTCATTAAAATACAATACAGTAAGCACACAAAGACATTTTACCAGATGGTACACTAGTAACCAAAAAGGCAACAATTAACATTTAAATATTCACGGTTTGAGTTCAGATGCTGAAGAGATGCGTTCTTTAAAGGCAAGATCCAATTAGCCGATGAGATTGTGTACTTACACTCAGTAAAAGTTTTGAACCAACAGTAAAATAATATATGAAGAAATTCCAGGTCAATTTAGGCCACTGGATATGAAGATGTTTGCAAACAGGGCTCTTGAGAGGGAAGGTAGACTTCTGCAGTCAAGAGTCTGTGGAGGGGGGGGCGCCTGGGTGGCTTAGTCGGTTAAGTGTCCGACTTTCACTTAGGTCATGATCTCGCGGTTCGTGGGTTCGAGCCCTGCGTCGGGCTCTGTGCTGACTGCCAGCTCAGAGCCTAGAGCCTGTTTCAGTCTGTGAATCCCACTCTCTCTGACCCTCCCCTGCTCACGCTCTCTCTCTCTCTCTCTCTCCTAGAAATAAATAAAATTAAAAAAAAAAAGAGTCTGTGGAGAGGGGCACCTGGGTGGCTCTGTTGGTTGAGTGCCTGATTTCAGCTCAGGTCATGATCTCACTGTTCCCAGGTTTGAGACCTGCATTGGGCTCTGGGCTGACAGCTCAGAGCCTGGAGCCTATTTTGGATCCCGTGTCTCCTTCTCTTTCTCTCTGTCCCTCCCCTGCTTGCCCTCTGTCTCTGTATTTCTCTCAATAATAAATAGACATTTTTTAAAAAGAGCCTATGGAAATTGTGATCTTCTTTCCAAAAGGCAGTTCTTTAGTAAATTAAGCTATAAGAGGCTGTGGTTAAAGGGATAGGAGATATAGAAGTATTCTCTACTCTTACTTTTTTTTTTATTATTTTAATTAGGCATCCCAATCAATGTGGGGCTTGAATTCACGGCCCTGAGATCAAGAGTCACATGCTCTACTGGCTGAACCAGCCGGCCTCCCCTTTTACTTTTACTTTAGAGCCCTTCCCTCTAGGAGATGATTGAAGCAACCAGCAACGATATCTGCCACAGACGAGTAGGTACTAGTCAGGAGAAAGTGTGTCTGGGTATTCCAGGAGATGAAAGGAAGGTGTGCAAAGGCCTGCAAATGGCACAGAATGCCACACGTGGGGGGAAAAATACTTCATGGTAGTGAGATGTCAGGTGCAAGTAGAAGCTGCCATGGGCATGGCACGGGACATTCTAGACTTTATCTTGAGAACCATGGAGAGATGTTGAAGAATTTTAAATCAGTGAAAGCTATAATTAGGAGGGGTTTTTTAAGTGTATTTTTCCGCAAGTGTTAATTTTACAATTCAAACTGACTTAACCAATTACATAGGTGTGTTGATTCGTGTAAAAATCCAGAGATAGAATAGAATTAGACACAGTCCTTTCACGGGTCAAACTCAATTTCTGTGTGTTTCTCTTGGTTGTTCCGCAGTCCATATTGACCTCATCTGTTGCTAAACTCCTTGAGGGATCAAAATGGCTGCCAGGAGAAGCCAGAGCTACTCACAAGCTCACTCAGATGTGGGAGAAAGAGACAACTATTGATTTCCAAAGCCAGATTTGAGTTTTATTCTGATCAGATCAACATAAACTAGTCCTTAGGGCCATGCTCTCGGCCATGAACTAAGTACAGTCACGCCCAGAACCATTCATCGAGGCAAAGGGATAAACTACTGCTCACTGAACTATAACAGAGTCTGACCTTGAAGCACATCCAAACTACGTAACTGTTACTACACAGGGAGGAAGGTGCCCACAGGAGTAGACCCATAAAGGAAAATCCAAAGAAAGCAAGATGGGAAGCAGACAGACTGATTTAATGCTATAATGTGGCAGACATTGTTCATGTCTAATCCAAGCGGCATTTCCTCCCCCTCTGTTGCTAATATAGCTGGACTTTGTTCAGGAATTATGTGACCTTTTGCTTCATGGGCCCTTCTCTACCTCTTTTTGCAACGACTGGTTGGGGCGTGGTCAGGCAACCCTGTCTTAGCCAATGGGAACTGAGACAGAATATGCTTTGGGGTCTTTTCCTTGCTCATAAAAAGATGTTTACTGAAGCAAACACCACTTTTCTTCTTCCTTTTGTGTTGTTGTCCTGTCTGTGTGCAACACCTACCACCGCTACAGCCATCTTGCAGCCATGAGAGAAGGCAGCCCTGAAATGCTGGGGATGGCACAGCAAGAGGCTCGAAAGCACCGTTGGCGACGTCATTATGTAATTACACCAACCCCAGAACTGCTCTGGCTCCAGACTTCCGGCTACGTGAGATAACAACCCTTTTACTGTTCATGCCACTTTTGTTGGGTACTCTTATTTGCAGTTCAAAACATCTGACGTGAAAAAACGTGTTTGCTCCATTTGTTCTTTTCCTCTCCTCCTTGTCTACCCACCTTCCTCCCCCTCCTCTTCTTTTTCTTCAGAGCTTGGACAGCTTAATTTTTCAAACTCTGTTCAGGAAAGCAGATCAAAGCTCTTAAGGTCGAAATATCTGGAGAAGTTTAAGGGGACTCCTTTTGGTTTATCCATGCCAAATCACAACACAGGATGCTACTCTGATCCCTTATAAGCTGTGACTATTTAACAGATAATGTATAAAGAGAGCCAACCAGAACATACTCACTAGGCATTTTCTATGTCCAAGACACAATGTGAAGGCAAAAAGGGAGAAATCCAGAATCCATTACTATCTGAGCAGGGTAATGTTAGTTGTGCATTCTTACATATACTTTTAATTTAAGATCTTTGACTATTGTGGTAGCCCTTAGGGTTCAACTTCAATCTTCTTCAGACAGATTGCTAACATATAGGTTGCCATGCTTTTTACAGATGACCCCACCTGACCACAGCTTGACGAACAGCCCTGAGAACGAGCAGCCTACTAAGTGGCCTGGCTTAGAACTCCACCACTCCTACAGAGGCACATCTACAGAACCCGGTCTGGCCAACCCCATGAGTTCTTCTATTAAGGGGAATTTTCACATGACTTATACAAAAGGGATCAGCAGACCATGGAGTTGTAAAGTTCTCAGAGGTAAAGCAATGATATCAGAACTTTGGTAAATATAAAAGAAACGGTTCATGCATTTTGTTTTCTTAAATGGGTCATGATTTTGTTAGATTATATTCCATAGGAGTCATTAAAATGAGTGATGTGCACATTTTATTTTTGTGTCAATATTTATAAAGTACTAGTAACTAAATCTTTGACAACTATTTAAAATTATGATGAAAAATGTTAGATGCTTAATTTTAAATATGCAAAATTCAGTTAGAGTATATGGGAGCAAAATCTTGAAGACTGGTGCTCAAATTGAAAAAGTACAACCAGAGAGATAAAAAGGAAATTTATTGCAACATAGAGAGGCTGATAAGCAGAACACCCATCAACAGTACACTAGCAATAGAAATCAGGGGCACTTGGGTGGCTTGTCGGTTAAGGTCCCACTTTAGCTGAAGTCATGATCTCGTGGTCCATGAGTTCGAGTCCCCACCACCCCACACCATCTGGCTCTGTGCTGACAGCTTGGAGCCTGGAGCCTGCTTAGGATTCTGTGTCTCCCTCTCTCTCTGCTCCTCCTCTGCTAGCACTCTGTCTCTCTCTCTCAAAAACAAAATAAACATTTAAAAAAATAATAATAAAATGCTCAACAGTGACCAAGATGGTCATTTTCTTACCCTCAACAAAGAGATAAAATTATATTCTTCACTAGCTTCACATAATACGTTTTATTTGCTACTTTTCCTGGGGAAACAATGTGTTATAAAACAGTTGGACTTGTTATAACAAAGTCAGCTGATGCCAGAATAAAGAATGGAAAAAGCTCCCAAACATTTCTCTAGCAAACTCAAACATGAGTTTGAGTCAATCAATTTAAAAAGAAAAGTTAATTTGCATGTAGCCTAAAGTCTGGCAGTCACTTTAGACTTTTACAAGTTAAAAATAGGATGGGGAGAGAGAGAGAAGGGAGAGTGGAGAAGGAAGGAAGGTAGCAAAAATGTGGGAGATGAGAGACATGCTTGATTTTAGGACTCTATGGAAAACTATTAAGCATTGTGGGGTCTGGATTGTCACTTATTTATATAGGTATCTCCTTCCCAGTTGATATTACATCCCCTAAATATCTTGCCAAAAAAAATCTTAGTTCATTATACATATAATTATGTAGAGAATATAATCATGTTATATACTATATATTATATATGTAACATACATAATATATTATATATAATATTAAAACTATAAAGTATTTTATATCATAGAATAATATATATGATACAGATAAATAAATACATCTTGGAAATAGAGAAATAATAGTGAAAGTAAAAGAAAAACAGAATTTAATTTAATATACTTTATCAGACCCTGTACACTCAATAGAAATAGGCTAAGGATTTGGGTTCAGTGGCCTAGCACCTACTAAAGAAGACACTTGATCCAAGAAGCCTTATCAATGCCATGGAAGACCTTGCTATCAGAGAAACCTACGTTTGATTCCCAGCTCTCATCAGTTCTATGGCCTTGAGAAAAGTCATTGAACCTTCTAGGTCTCAGTTTCTTCCTTTCCAAAATGGGAATGATGATAAGAATCCCTTTGCTACAAACTACACAGGTCAAGTACAGGCATACCTCAAAGATATTACTAGTTCAGTTCCAGACCACTGCAATAAAGCAAATTAAATGAATTTTTTTTTGGATTCCCAGTATATATTAAAGGTATGCTTTAATACCTGTACCTTTAATACACTGTAGTCTATTAAGTGTGCAATAGCGTTGTATCTAAAAAAAAAAAATAATGTGCGTACTTTAATTAAAAAACACTTTATTGATAAAAACTGTTAACCATCATCTGAGCTTTTAGCAAGTTGTTATCTTTTTGCTGGTAGAAGCTCTTGCCTTGACAGTGATGGGTGCTGACTGATCAAGATGGTGGTTGCGGAAGGTTGGGGTGGTTTTGGCAACTTTCAAAATAAGACAACAATAAAGTTTGGTGTATTGATTGACTCTTCTTGTCACAAATGATTGTTCTGTAGCAATGCTGTTTGATAGCATTTTACCTATAGTACAACTTCTTTCAAACTAGGAGCCAGTCTTGCCAAACTTTGCTACTACTTTTATCAAGTTTATGTTTTTATTTATTTTATTTATTTAGAACTTTTATATTCTAAATCCTTTATTGTCTTTTCAACAGTCTTCACAGCACCTTCGCCAGGAGTAGGTCCCATCTCAAGAAACCACTTTCTTTGTTCATCCACAGGAAGCAACTCCTCCTCATCCATTACATTTTTACCATGAGATTATAGTGATCCAGGCACATCCTCAGGCTCTAATTCTAGTTCCCTTGCTGTTTCCACCACATCTATGGTTACTTTCGTCACTGAAATCTTGAACCCCTCAAAATCATCCACAAGGATTGTTGATCAGCTGCTTTCAAACTCCTGGTAATATTGAAATTTTGACCTCTTTTCATGAATTGTGGATGTTCTTAATGGCACCTAGAATGGTGACTCCTTTCCAGAAAATTTTCCATTTCTTTTGCCCAGATCCATCAGCAGAATTACTATATGTGACATCTATGCCTTACAAAATGTGTTTCTTAAATAATAAGGTCTGAAAGTCGGAATTGCATCTTGGCCCATGAGCTGCAGAATGGATCCTGTCTTGTCGTGCATGAAAACAACATTAATCTCATTGGACCTCTCCGTCAGAGCCCCTGGGTGGCCAGGTGCATTGTCAATGAGCAATCATATTTTGTAAGGAATTTTCTCTGCTGAGCTGGAGGTCTCAACAGTAGGCTTAAAATGTTCAGTAAACCATGTTATAAACAGATGTGCTGTCATCCAGATTTTGTTGTTCCATTTTTAGAGCACAGTTAGCATAGATTGACCACTTTGGAGCCTGCAGTTTTTGGACTCATCAATGAGCACTGGTTTCCACTTAAAGTCACCTCCAACAAGAGTCAGCCCGTCCTTTGAAGCTGCAGAGCCAGGCTCTGACTTCCCCTCTCAAGCTATGACAGTCCTACATGACATCTTCTTCCCATAGAAGGCTGTTCTATCTCCACTGAAAAAGTCTACTGTTTGGTGTAGTCACTACCATTAATTATCTTAGCTGGATGTCCTGGATAACTTGCTGTTGCTTCTGCATCAGCACTTGCTGCCTCACCTGCACGTTTACATTATGGTGACAGCTGCTTTCCTGAAGCCTCATGAACCAGACTCTATTAACTTCCAAGTTTTCTTCTGGAGTTTCCTCAGCTCTCTTGGCCATCATAGAATTGAAGAGAGTCAGGGCCTTGCTCTGGATTGTCTTCAGGGAGTGTTGGGGTTTGTTGGATCTTCAATCCAGACCATTCAAATTCTCTCCATATTGGCAATAGGCTGTTTTGCTTTCTTGCCATTCCTGTCTTCACCAGAGCAACGCTTTTAGGTTCCTTCAAGAACTTTACTTTTGCATTCACAACCTGGCTAACTGTTCTTCACAAGAAGCTGGGCTTTCTACCTATCTTGGCTTTTGACATGTCCCTCTTACCAAGCTTAATCGTCTTTAGCTTTTGATTTAAAGTAAGAGACATGTGACCCTTCCTTTTATTTAAATACTTAGAGGCCGTGATAGGGTTACTAATTGGCCTAATTTCAATATTGTTGTGTCTCAGGGAGTAGACAGGCCCAAGGAAAGGGAGAGAGACAGGAGAGCAGCCAGTCAGTGGAGCAGTCAGAACACACACAACACTAATTGATTAAGTTCGCTATCTTATATGGGCGCTGTTCATTACACATCAAAACAATTACAAAAGTAACATCAAAGATCACTGATCACAGATCCCCATAACAAACATAATAACAATTTTAAAAGTCTGAAATATTGTGAGGATTACCAAATTGTAATTGTAACACAGAGACACAAAATGAACAAATGATGTTGGGAAAATGGCACCAGTAGACTCACTTGGGGCAGGGTTGCCACAAACCTCCAATTTATTTTTTTAAAAAAAGTAATATCTGCAAAGCACAATTTAAAAAAATTATGCACAGTAAAATGAGGTATGGATGGCTCAGTCGGTTGAAATCTGACTCTTGATTTCGGCTCAGGTCATGATCTCAGTTTGTGGGTTCAAGCCCCACATAGGGCTCTGAAATGATGGTGTGGAGTCCGCTTGGGATTCTCTCTCTCTCCCTCTCTCTCTCTGCCCTTCCAATCGTGCTCAATCTCTCTTCTCTCAGAATAAATAAATAACCTTGAAAAAACTTTTTTTTTAAAATGAGGTATGCCCGTATCTAATAGGACACCTGTCATTCAAGCAATCAATTAAATACCTCATATGGTGCATAGAATAAAAATTAAAGCCAGTTGCTCAGGACCAGCTAGCAAACAGCTAATTCCCTAATACCAGCAGAACTTCAGCAAAACCCAAGTAAAGAGAAGATGAAGATCCCCTCCAATTTCTTTAGCAGCACTTGAGTTTTGAATCAATCATTGTGCAAAGTAAAATAATTTACACATGGCCAGAAGTTGGTCAGTGGTTTCCGGCTTCCCCAGAAGGCACTGGGTTTGGTTGCGAGTGTGTGTTTGTGTGTGTGAGTGTGTGCGCACGTGTATGTGCATTATGCTATCGTGTTAATTTAGTAGTCCCCTGACTAAACGCATTTCATCCCTTCACAGATTTGCACAGGTGGCTTCAACATTGGCCTTCCTGTTTCTATTTACTCCAGAAATAAACTGAGCTTCCAGGCTCCGCTTTCCTCTCCCTGCATCACTGGAGACTAGGAGCTTTCTCTGGCTGAGAAGCCAAGAGAGTCCATTGAACCAGATTAACATCATTTTAATGGATCAACCAGTGACAAGTGCTAGACTCACTAACTAGGTGGCAGACTTCCCTGCCCAGGCTCCCGGGAGGATTTCAGATTTCACGCACACCCAGCCCGTTTGGCTCACCACATCTTTCGGCTCCAGATCTTCTGGGATTCCAGTCAGCAGGCCATGTGTCTCGTTCTACCTCTGAAACCCCCAGCCGCTGAGCCATGATGAGTTTTCCACACCTCACCCCGGGGTGTGTCGGCACACAGAGCCAAAGCATTTGAACTCTTCCGAGCTCATTAAAATACAAGGACAACCGGGGTCTGCTAACTCAGCATCCACTACTCTGGCTCCCCACACCCCTCTGTGCCCCCAAACTCACAACCCCAGTAGATCCCATGAATAAAGACATGTGTGACTGTCTCTGATGGTCTGGAAACAATACAGTCATGTTTAATTCCCACTTGCTCCTGATTATATTTTCAGTAGAGCAATAGCCCATGCTGCCTCCCACATTAAGCGTCCCTGTGAGGCCATAAACGATGTGACTGGAGGCCAAAGTCACACTTTCCCACAGGGGCCAAAATTGCCATATTTCTCAGAAAGCTGTATATTTTTAGCCAGAACTGATTTGAGATGCTCAGAGAAAGAAATGTTTTAAAGTATGGTCAGAAAAGTAGAAATAAGAACAACTAAGTGTCCTTTATTTGGTAAAAGTACTACTTGGGAAAGAGGTACATTTGGTGGGAAGGAAAAAAAATCTCTGGGCCTCAGAAGATGACAGCACGAAAGGAATCCATTGGGATTATCCGTGAAGTTGGAAGACAATGGGTGAAATACTTTTAGCCAAGCTTCTGACAAAGAAACACACCCTCTCCATCATCCACACGATTCGAACCCAGCACTGCTCACGACTGCACAAGCAAAACAGCAGCAGGGCCAAGAGCTCGGGTTTTGGATTAGATGTAGGGGTCCTTTACTGGGGTCTTGTTGAGGGTTGTCGGTGGGGCTCTCCCACATGCTAACTGCAGCTCTTGGGGTGAGTAACTTAAGAACTTAAGCCTCAATCCCTTCCTTTGCAAAATGGGCTAATTACGTCTCTTCCTTAGGGCTGCCATGAGCTGAACCAACACCTTAATATTGCACGTAGAATAGAAAGTGGCAACAACCATCCCCACGTGCCCATCACGGGATGGACAGTAGTCAAAGAAATGGTCACTGCCCTCAAAGAGCACACAGTCCAGTGGAAAAGGAATGTGCACATGTCTAATTGGAAGATAATGTGCACCTGCCTTAGCTGTCGTTACCCATATGGCTCCAGGAGCACCGAACAAGGGACATTTTCCTGGTGGAATCAGGAGGCACGCGCTGGCGGTCTCCCCGCTGGGCCTCTGCACTTTCTCATCACATCCTGTGACCGAGGTCCTCGAGCAAGGAGATGGCATGATGATCAGGCTGGCTCCCTACCTTGCATTCAGTGTGAAAAGATCCCAAGTACAGTTGGTCATGTCTGTGACTCCAGGGGGCTCCCTGAAACCAGTTATACCTGTGCCTTTTTCAAAGTCTGGAAGATGCTCTTAAATAGCTTCTTCCTCAAAGGACCTTGGTCACTTCATTTATTTTCTCGAGGACTTTTGAGTCCACCTCACATCACACAGTCATTCAGCTGTACAGAATGTCTTCCATCAGAATCTTCCCGTGAGAGTGGAAATGTCAAAATCAATTTCCTGGAGAAGAAACAAAAATGGTGCTTTTTTTCCCCCTAAAATTGTCTTGATAGCAAAATTTATGAGAGTAGAAAAAAATGCCCTGAGGGATCAGATGGAAGGCTCATTTGAAGGGTCATGTTCATCTGGACCAGGGAAAGCCCTGGAGAAGAAACTCCACTGGGCCCCAGAGAACAGACTATATGTTGAAATTTTTCCTCATTTTTAACAGCTACAATTCTTTTGCAACGTGCTGGTTGCATCTCAAGGCTAGTGGGTTGGCAAGGTGTTTTACATGGGAAAACTGAACAAGCTGGAGTCACAGACAGAGGCTGGCATGACATATTGCAGACAGCCTGGCAATGGGTGAGGTATGTCCAGGTGCCAAAGATATTTGGAAAGGCCCAGAGCCCCGTTAAGCTGTCTGGAGCTTCAACTACAAGGAATGCTAAGATCTTACTGGAATATATCTGCAAGTACGTCCCATTGTAACTCAGAACACTGCTCCGGACTCATTACAGAGTGGTCAGAGGTAAACTGGTTCCTTTGCCACAAAAGAAAACAAGGTCCTGAATAAAAATCGGAAACGTTCTTTTCCGTCCTGTCCCTGTCTGTCCCCACTAAATAAGTGTTGAAAAGAATTTAAAGATCGTCAGCTTGAAGAGAAGCCAACTTTCTATCCTTCCTGTGGGCCCCAACCCCACCCCAGCCAGCTGGTCCAGAAGTACAGGCAACTGTTCCTGAGCCTCAGGATAGAAAGACTGAGCACAGCGTGGGCATAGTTCAGGCAAGTCACCGATCTGATAAACGGGAGTGATCAGAACAAAGATCCCACAGCAGATCCCAGGGCAGAGCCCTCAAAAATGGGAAGCCAGAGCCCATCACGGCCAAAGCCCTGGTAGCTGGGCTGGATGCATGTGTGAGCACCGGTCAGGGTTTGGGTTTAGGGAAACAGTAAGGTGAGTCCCCTTCAGAACGGGTGACTCCAGAATTACAGTTTAAGAAGGGCGTAGGGGCAGTAATTTTGATGGGAGAGGACTAGGAAAGCTGAGCGCAGCTAGCACTTTACATAGGCTTGAGAAAATGTCAGTTACTATATCAAAAAGTGTGAGATTTGTAGATTTGGAAGGACAGAGCCTCCAAAAAAAAAAAAAAAACACACACTCCAAGTCACCCCTGACCCTATAGAATCAGGAAGTTTCTTGGATTCAGAATTCTCTACGGTCACTGCTCTGAGGTCCCAAACAGAATGGCAGACTTAGAAACCAGGTCCCACAGTGGAGGAGACTCGGGCTTGCAAAAGTCAGCTGCCAGTGTCCTTCCCCAGCAGACGGGAGGGAGGGGGACGGGAAGGGCTTGCCCTGAGGCCGTTCGGCGGTTGGCGGAGGGACACGCATCCTCTGTTAGCAGAGTGGGGATGGTGTCTGGACGTGTCCCCTGACAGTGTGCGCTGTGAGCACCGGGGGCTGCTTAATCGTTTCCTGCCTATGGTCTGGACAGGCCTGGGAAGGAGGCTGGCCTCGGCTCAAGCTGCAGGTGGGAGGTCCGCTTGGCCAGCTGTGATGGAGCTGGGGGGAGGCTGAGGCAGGGGAGACGCACAAGGGGTAGGGGTGGGGCCGGGCAGGACACGCTGAAATGAATCCTTGAGTGTCCTGAGGAAGAAGACGGGTCATTCAGTGCGGGGAAGGAACTTCCTTCCCTCTTTCTATATTTTCCTTTTTTTCTCTTTCCTCCCAGGCAACTAGCCAGAGGCAGGATGAGCCGTCTCAAGGAAGAAGAAATAAAAACAGCTTTCAAATTACTGGAGGTCATGTCCTGTTTTAAGCAACAAGAGAACAGTGTGCCATCTCTGTCACAGAGGCTGCCGTGCATGATCCCCAGCCAAAGGGACCGCGTCGTGCTCTGTTGGTACTGGCCTCATGGCCTCGGGCCCAGACGCGAATGCACAAATCACCCTTCCTTTTGAGAAGCTGCCCAGCACCTCCACAGCCCCTAAGGCGCATATTCCCTTCACTGCAGACGATTCTGCAAGGTTTTCCTTTGCGAGCTGAGTACAGATACCATAATCCAAGAGGTGGTCTCCTGGGCTCTTTTATCTTTACCCCGTGTTCCTGCACATTTGGCCCAGAACGTAAAGAGGAGGCTCCCAGTAACAACTGGACAGCCAGTGAGTGAGCAATGGTACCTTCGCTCCATTTCCCAAGTGAAATCGTTTAGAATTCACGAATAACCGAAGCAACAGCCACGGTTCTTTAATGTTCGGGTGAAGCAGAACTGTCTTCAGAGTGTAAATCTTCTGAAGGTCGCCCTTCTATCCAGTCTTCAGGCCGGTGGCGGATATTGGGTCAGCACTCCATGCCGTCTGGCGAGACCGGGCGTGGCAGCAGCCAGAGGATGCTGTCAGTACTTAGACGCAGCCGTAAGCAGCACCGAAGAAACTTTAAAACAAAGTTTTAAAGGGAGAGGGTGGCCCGTACTCAGCACTGGCTTCTGTGACCCAGTGACATGCAGGGCTCATGCCGGGAAGACAGGTGCATCAGGCTGACTGGAGCCGAAAGCATGAAACATGCTGTTCCTTTAACTCACCAGGCCACCTCTGCTGAGGATCAGGACCCTCCCGCGGGCCTGCTGTTGGAGAGCGTGGGAGGGAGAGAACGTGTGGGAGGGAGAGAACGTGCAGCTGAGGGTCGAGAGCACTGCTCTAGCCCCTTCAGCGATTCTGCTTCTTAATTTTAATTGACTTTGTTTACTTAATTTACAAATAATTTGGTTACTGTCAGTCCGCCTTTGAGAGACTGGGTCGGCTGAAGAATTTAGTGCCTATGGTAAACCCAATCAACATGAACTGGTGAGAAAATGAATAAAATCAGGGTCCTTTGCCCGCAAGACTGAAGGACTGGAGGGAAAGCCCTATAGGCAATGCCTCTCTGTGAGCAGCTGGACACGTAGCCTGCTGGCCTCGCTGGGCTGTGAATAAGCCTGCCATAATTGCTCCTTGATCAAACATGCAACTAACGTGTTCCTAACACAGACAAGTGCAAATAAAACCAGCTCTTGGGCCGGGACAGGGAGTGGGGGAGCGCAGGGAGGAGGCCAAGGGAACTTTCATACTGCAGAGAAGAATATAAAGCAACGAACAACTAACTCTATTGCGTGGGCAGGGAAATGACAGCAGCTGGCACTGGGCTTTGTAGGTTTACCAGGATGGAAGGTTGGCCCAACGTACCCCAGATAGGATGGAAATATCTGTGAAATAGGAAAAAGGTGGGACACTTAAAGCAGGAAGTTTGGGTTCTGAAGGGCTAGATATGTAGCTGGAGACCAAAGGACTGACCAGATCTCGCAGAGACCCAGATGCCAGGCGGAAACGGGCCTCAGAAGACTGACCAGGTAATGGGAAACGGGTAACAGTGCAAGGGCCACATCCCCAGAGCAAGGGACTAGAATTGAAAGAACAACGAAAATATTGATGCAGAAATCTGGTGAAAAGGACGATTGAGTCTCTTTAGGGGACTTGTCTCTCCCTCCAATTCTCTACGTTTTTTCTCCCATCCTCTATTATGTCAACTCAGCCCACTATGTTTTACTGGCTTCTGCTGTACACATATGATCTCACTTAACTGTCCAACGGATGTGAGGCACCTACCCTTCCCCAATTTGTAGGTGAAGAACAAAGAGGCTACTTGCAAGGTAAGTAAGTTGCGCAAAGTCATACAGCTGATACCAAATAGCTTATCAGAGGCATCGCCTTGAATTCAGACTCAGGTCTGCTGAGCTGAAGACTAACAATTCTGTGTGTGTGTGTGTGTGTGTGTGTGTGTAGAGAGAGAGATTTCCTGCTATCTAGGGAAATTAGAGAATATGATATCTTAGCAAAAGCTTTTAAAAGTCAAGTTCTCTCCTTGGCACCTGGATTTTTAAAATTCTTTTATAACAGCATCACATTGAGTCCAGGAAGCATTTGCTTTCAACAAGTAGTAATTGCACAGTAGATAAGTGAAATTCTCAAATATATTAATTCCTCAATCATATGAACAGGGCCAGCACTGACACAGTAAATCAAATAGGACTGGTGGCTTAAACGAGATAAAAGCTTATGATTCCTTTACAGAAGGAAGTCCAGGAATAAGCAGTCTGCAGTTGTGACAGTGGCACCACATGACCTCAGGGACCCTCACTTACATCTTCCTGCTCCACCATTCTTCACACAGGAGCTTCCATTTTGAAGGTCACTTCAAGATCAAATATGGTACCAAAGCTCTAGCCATCAAGTCCATGATCCAGGTAGGCATCTGAAGAAGTAAGGATGGGCAAGGACCTACCTCCATCCTTCCCAGTCATCAGGGGCACTTTCTAGAAGTCCCTCTCAACAAATTCCACTTGGAACTAATTGGCCGTCCCACGCCACAAGGGGATCTGGAAATGTGGCTTGTTCTAAGCAGCAATGTGCTCAGTGACAAATCTGTCACTCAGGAAGAAGGCGAGAATAGATTTTGAGTAGGCAACTAACAGCCTGTGCCACCTAGATAACCTGAATTAGCACGGAAGCCAAGAATTAATTTAAATTCAGACAGTATTCTAGGATTCCATTTGCATGTGAATAATGGAAATCTGAACCTCTTACAGCACTTCTTCTGCAGGCCAAAGAATGAAAACATTAGAAAACATATTTGAGGGTCTTAAAAGTTTGCTTTTAATTTTTTTCATGACTTTTGGTATTTTAATGAGAGGTTTGCTCCTATCTGATACGCTTAATTGCCCTGAGACCTATCAAAATTTTCTCTAATTGTATTTCCGATATACGCTCTTAGAATAATGAGGGCAATATATGAGATGTGAGAAATACAGCTGTCGGGGTTGGGAAAGTTGAAGCTAGCTCTAGGGAGTATTAACCAGTGAAAAGATGCTGCTATTACACAAATAACCACCAACCTGAGGCTCTTCCTGAGAGCTCAGCTTGTCCACAGAACTATGCTTTACCCTGAGAGTTGCAGGGTGAAAATTGTATAACGTTTTTAAAAATCAACCCTAAATAGGGTTGTCTCGATTGCCAAGGGCCATCAGAAATGGCCTCTTAACTGGTAAAGTACAATTCCCTGCACCCTTTATCTTTTTCCTAAATCAACTAATATGGCTTAGGATTAAGGAGGCATTGAAAACATTTCAAAGTTAGAGTTCAGCCATTATCCAAGCGATTCTGGTTATGAGAACAGGGCCACCTATATCCATGATTCCCCAGACTTGGCCAATTTAGAGTAAATACATGAAAATACTCTGTAACCATGATTCCACATTTTCTTTTTTTTTTTCTTTTTTTAAGTGTTTCTTTATTTTTGAGAAGGAAAGAGCTAAGAAGGGGCAGAGAGAGGGAGACACAGAATCCAAAGCAGGCTCCAGGCTCTGAGCTGTCAGTACAGAGCCCGACGCGGGGCTCAAACCCACAATCCGTGAGATCATAACCTGAGCCCAAGTCGGGACGCCTAACCGACTGAGCCACCCAGGTGCCCCTCCACGTTCTCTAATTCGGAAAGAAAAATCTGCAGAATTTCCAATACTTGCCATTTTTAAACCTTTTAAAATAATCTAAGACCGTTTTTCAAGTTACACTAACTTTGGAAAGCCATTGTCAGACAATGCTGAGTTTGGATAAACAGTTCCAGTCTACCTCTAAGTAAAATTGTGACCTATTTTTAGAGACCAGAGGTTTCAGTGTTTTACTGTTCTAGAAATAAACACCATCATCATTCCTTCTCTTTCAATGAGCACAGCTGTCTGGGTGGGGATGTAAACATCCCCTGGCCGTGTTGTGAATCCAAACACAACAATGTCAGGCTGGTGTGTGAGAACCAGGAAATGAGGCTGACCCCAAATTGCACAAGAACTGATCTATTCTCGTGATCAAATCTAGACGAAGTAAGGCTACAAGATACACAATACACTTGGGCCTCTTTTAGAAACNGTCTAGGCTTCTTCTAGAACTGATGGAACTCTATATTAGTCTTATTTTTTATTTTCTGTATTTTATGATGTCTTGACATTTTCAGGGGCCTCGCTAACCAGGGAGAGACTGCCCCTCCCTGGGCTGGTCAATTCCTAAGGTAGTAATAACTTACCTGTGAACACACCTTTCATATGCAAACTACCCAACCCTGAGTCCCCACCCCCAACCACCTCCTTTATTTAAGTCAATATTCCCCTGCCCCAAATTACCCCAGGGCCAGGTACCAGACAACCAAGGACAGCTCATACACTCCAATCCTGCCAGAATCATCTGAAGAAGC
>NW_027527808.1:2052875-2072028 GCF_008692635.1 Crocuta crocuta
AAAAAAAAAAAAAAAACCCACAATAAAGGCTCTGGCCCATGTTTGCTCCCCTCTCCTTTCTGTCTCCTGACCAACACCGGTCCTTCCCCACGCGGGTATGCGCGGCGGGGCAGGCCCCTTCCTCTTGGGAAATATAAGTAATAAAAATCTTCTTTCACCGCGGGAATCTATCCCCACAACCGAAAACACACTGTACACACTGTGTGTTAGCCAATTTGACAATAAATTATATTTTTAAAAAATCTTTCAATGGCATAAGTCTGTCTGTGCTGTCACTCAGTCACTTCTATAAATTAAAAGTCTCACGGGCACCGTCATGATACAGCTCCCATTCATCAGTACTTCAAAACATGGCGCCAAATGAAGGTGGGCAAAGTCCCAGTTCTGTCTTCATCCATCATCCAGTCTGCCGGTTCAGTCTGTGTGCAGTTGGGTAAGTATGACAGCTGACAAGAGAAAAATATTTTCTCAACTGTGTAAAGATACCAGAAAAATCTCATCTCACAAGGATCCAATACAGTTTTGCCCCAGATTTTCTCCTATGCTGAGAACAAGAAAGAGGTTCCTTGCAGAGAGCACAGCTCTCCTCACCAGGATGCAGGATGCAGACTCAGACCCTCTTTACTCCCTGCCTGGACCACTGTGGCCTCCCAGACTCATCTAGCGGGAACCAATGATGGCCCGTGGGCCAAATGTGGCCCACAGATGTGTCTTATTTGGCCATCACTGATCAGATGTTTAAATATATTTAAGTCAACATTTTAAAATCAGGAAATTTCACACACAATCTAGATAGATTTCCAGCCTCTTATATAATTTGGTTTCCCCCATGGCAACCACAAACTAGAGCTGAGAGGGTGCCTCTCAGCTGGGACGTGTCCTCTCCAGGCCACCACAGGCCCTCACGCACAAACAGAGACAGCTTCTCTCGACTCCCCAGTGAAGTAGTGGGAGGTGAGTCATGGGAGGTGGGGATGGGGAAGTGTTAGGAATTAGGGAGGAAAAGACGGCATAACACACTGAAGACTGGGGACACACTCAAGTGATTGTCACCTGAAATTTTCATCATCATCAGGAACAATAAGACTGGAGTCAGAAACATGAATCCTGGCACACAAATGCACGGCCACTTGAAACGGTAAACCTACCCACCTGGAAGAAGGTGGGAAGATTTTTTTTAACCCTCTCACCCTCTAATATATGTTCATAAATGCAAATTATGAGAAAATAGAACAAAAGGAAAAACAACCAGAGCTGTCAATAAAATAACACTCCCTTCTCAAAAAATTGCAAAGGCAAAGACATAAAAATTTGAAGTTGTTGGGGCACCTCGGTGGCTGTCAGTTGGGTGTCTGACTTCAGCTCAGGTCATGATCTTGCAGGTTGTGAGTTCGAGCCCTGCGTCAGGTTCTGTGCTGACAGCTCAGAGCTTGGAGCCTGCTGCAGATTCTGTGTCTCCCTCTCTCTCTGCCCCTCCCCTGCTCATGCTCTTTCTCTCTCTCTCTGAAAAATAAATAAACATTAAAAATGTTTTAAAGAATTTGAAATTGTTGAGGTTATGGACATTTGTATTTCTCGTTTTTCTAGAACTGCTTTTGTGATAGTAAAAAAGTAAATATCATTACTAATTCGAATTTTTTAAATACAAAACAAAATGGCATGAGGTATCATATTGCCCATTACAACAGTGAGATAAACCTTTTAACTATCAACTGTCCATATAGCCAACATTTATTAAGTACTTACTATGTATTCAATAATATGCTAAATGATTTATTACCACCTCAACTTGTCCTTATGCTGTCCCATTGACATTTGAGAAACTGAGGTACAGCAAAATTAAATACCTTATTTCAAACCCCACAGCTAGGGTGTGACAGAGACCCCTCAGATTCTACAGCTCAGCTCCCACCACCAGGTACACCGTTTCCTCAAGCACAGGCCTGCAGGGGGCGCTAGGAGACACCATCAGGTGGTGGTGAGTGAAGTGTAAACTGTACAATCTTTCTACAAAGCAATTGTGCAATACAAGTCATGGGCTTTAAAAATGTTTCTCATTCTCTGCAAATAATATCTCTAGGATACATGCTGAGAAAATAAGATTTGTTAAAAATTTTGCAAACAGGATGTTCACAGTATCATTATAAATTATAGTGAGAAAATGGAAACGACTGCATGTCAAAGTAGGGAAATAGTTACATAAATCATGCTCTTTCCATTTAAAATTGTTTTCCATGACTTCAACGACATGGTAAAATNCCGGTAAAATCTTAAATAGAAAAGCATGATATAAAAGTATATTTCATAGAATTCTGTCCTGTACATATAAAAAAACTTTTTACATATACATCCATAGAAAAATGACTGGGAAAAAAATCACACACTTATTTACTGTGATGAGGTTATAGATTTTTTTCAAGTCTGTGCTTTCCATATTTATCATGAGCATTCTTATTTATACACATGAATTTCCTCATACAAGATTCATTCTTTAAGAGCCTGATTTATACTCAACTTTCTGGATTACACCTCTTGACTCAAACACACCTTTATTTAAATGGAATATTTTCTAGGGCACCAGGGTGGCTCAGTCGGTTAAGTGTCCAACTTTGGCTTAGGTCATGATCTCAGGGTTTGTGGGTGAGTTCAAGCCCCACATTGGCTCTCCACTGGCAGTGGAATTCTCTTCACTGTTTGGAATTCTCTTTCCCTCTCTCTCTGCCCCTCCTTGCTCCCTCACTCTCTTTCTCTCTCAAGATAAATAATTAAACTTAAAAAAAAAAAGATTCTCTCTCCCTCTCCTTCTGCCCCTCCCCCTCTACCACTCTAAATAATAAATAAATAAATAGAATGTTTTCAGATTTTCAGAATATATGGAATATATAACTAAGTTTTAAGTATTCCATATGGACAACATTATGTTATGATGTAACACAATAAATTTAACTCACATGGAGTCCAAAAAATTAAAATGTGATCATTATTAGAAATAAAATTCGAAACTGTTTTATTTGCAGCAAAAGTCTGTGTATCTTGAATCCAATCTACTAGAAAACGAAAGATAAACATAATTATTCCGTGCTGTACAATTGAAGGGTAATTACTATTCATAATGAGGACTCTAAGGCATTGCAAGATGCTGATGTACCTTCTAAGTCACCAAAGGAAGATTGCATTACGTTTAGAAAAGCTTCATTGTGAAGACTGTTTCATTGTGCTGAATTTTCTGAAGATTAGTTAACCCCCATTTGGCAGTGTAGTTACTTTCAGTGAGCTACAATTGTTTGTTAATCAGAATACCCTATTCCCTAGACTTGGGCAGAAACTGGAGTGCACTATATATTCACTGAAAATTGTTCAGAAAGTGGAGAGCATGAAACGTCTCTGGGCTCTTCACTCTAAGCCGAGGCTTATGATGTGGGGGCTGGGAGTTTTCGAGAATTGACAGAACTGGGTAAGAAGAGAAAGAAATCCAGCAAGGGGCTCAAGAGAACCTGAGAAAGGCCCTGTCTGACGAGAATGCGATGTCGGGACGGCCAGGTTCCTTTAGCAAAGGAGTATGGAGGGAAACTTCAACACAACTGCTAAAAAGAGGTTAGAAGCGAGAAGAATTTTGGCAATCGCTGGGCTTGGAGCGGGTCCTGCGGTGGGAGCCGCGGGGCGCTCTCTGCAGAGGACACTAGCAGGGACCTATTCTTCGCAGGGTTCCCTGGTGGAAACGCAACAGGCCACCATGCTGAGAAAGGGAAAACAAGGCTGCAGGGCCTTCAGGCCTGGGATCACCCGCGCGGCCCTGAGGAGCCTCTTCAGGTTTCCTGAAATCACAGGCTTGCTGCCTGGGCCCGAGCAACTCGTAAAATGTCGTGCTGACCGAGACACAGAGAAGCTGCAGGCTTCCCTGCAGGTGAGCAATGCCCAATGATAGAGTGGTTCCCTCCTCTGGGAGTCCAAGAGCCACGGAGAGAATGACAGGGATAGCCAGCACCGCAGATGCATTATGGCCTTCTAGGTTTATCCATGAACAGCCCAAATTGAGGAACTAGGGTAGTACTTGTTTCCAGAAATAATACTCTAGTACCAGGAAATCCATGAAGCCAGGGGCTAAATGCAGTTTTTGTCTAGAGCCACGCTGTCCAATATGGCAGCCACTAGCCATATGTGGCTATTCAAATTAGTTTCAATTAAATATAAGTAAACATTCAGGGGGCGCCTGCGTGGCTCAGTCAGTTAAGCAACCGACTTGATTTCGGCTCAGGTCATGATCTCTCGGTTCGTGGGATCCAGCCCTGCATCGGGTTCTACACTGACAGCATGGGGCCTGCTTAGGATTCTCTCTCTCTCTCTCTCTCTCTCTCCCTCCCCCTTCTGTCTCTCAAAACAAATAAACAAATAAACATTTTTTTTTTAATTCAGTTCCTCTGTCACGCTAGCCACATTTCAAGTGCTCAATTGCCACACGAGGCTAGTGGCTATGGTATCAGACAGTGCAAATATAGAGCATTTCCATCATCACAGAAAGTTCTATTAAACTTATATTGAAACCAACACTGATCTATAAATGGAGCAGAATGCGAGGGTCTTACGATGAATGGTTAGGACAAGATACCAGAACTCAGTGAATGTTTGTGCTTGCATCTGGCCCCTTTGGGCTAAGCCTCCAGGGCCTCCCGGTGACCCAAGCCATCCTCTCCTTGCTGGGAAGTCTGAGAAGCACTGTGGTTGTGGTCAGCACCTAGAACCCTGCACAGGGCATCTATCACATACTGCTTATTGGTTTCATGACCCAGAGGGAAAGCAAGATTTTGAAGTAAAGACTATTCTCTTGGACTCCTGCATCTGAGAAGCTCCCTACCCACAGGTCATGAACAGTGACTTTCAAAAGCAGAAAACTAAGTTTGATTTTTTTTTTTTTTTTTTTTTTGGACTCCAGGTCTTCAGGACCCCAGCCTCGCTCCCCTCCCATCATTTGGCTGAGTTGAACTGGTGGAGAATCACAGGCAGGTTTGTCCAGTTCCCTCCAGCTTGAAGACAGGTCAACCGTTCTCAGAAAGGGGCAAATGTTTTTGACTCAAGGGTTCTTTCCTGAGTAATTTTAGCATTTATTAGTCATTGTGTGCTCTAGAATGCTCGGGTGTCTCTAAGGACCTCCTGCTTCCTGCGCCCGATGTTTTAACCTCCACTCCACCTTCGTGAGGTTCATGCAGCTCAAGAAGAATGCACTCTCGTCCAACAATTGACTGTATCTTGAGCACAATAAGTCAATCTTTAAAAAAAAATGGGGTTGAAAGTCAGACCTTGTAAAATAATTCAGACATTTTATAGTGTTGTTCTGATTACATACAATTCCCACAAGAAGGGAAGTACCTTTAAAATAAGGACTATTCAATACTAGTACAGGATTTCCTCTTGTTGTTGATAATTTCCTCCTAACAGAAGACACGACGTAGTCCAAACCAGATTCAAAGGAGGTGTCCAGAGACAACGCGGCATCTACATTCCGCAGGGAACATTGTTCAATCTAATTGATGTTTTCCTTGCAAGGCAATAGAGTGACTGAAACTATTTTTATCCAGAACAAAATAGGTTCCCTCACAACTTATGATTCTTGCATCCCCTGCCCCCAACGAGTTTTATATATAGTCAGAATCACAACCGTGTACCTTTCCAAAGTCAAACAATTCCATGAAATAAGCTCTAAACAACAGGAAAACTGACATGCCAAACTATGTTCTCACTCAGCAGGCACATCTTTACCAGTTATCGAGTTTTGAATTGTGGAAATTCCGGTTCCAGCGTTATATTTTCAATGGATTCTACCTTCTCAGCCAGTGTAGTGCCTTGAAAAGGATCCTCAACCTTCACGAAGTTGAATATCTTTTTCTTTGCTAGAAACATGGCAGATATATCAATCAGTTTAAGTTACCTGTAGAGACCAAGGCCTTTAGTTACATACGGTCAGTTTCTCTCAGCAAACAATAAGCCTTGACTCTTGTACATGCAATGGCAGTAAATCAGCAAGCATGTTTTGGCAGAACATTTTTCCAATTTCCTCCCTTCAGTCAGAGAGACACAATTCAACCTTCACAATCTGGCCTGACTTTCTAGAAATAAACTAAGGTTAGCCTTCTGTCCAACTGCATAAACACACCTTATGAAGAAGGTGGTTCTTACTTGAGCTTGAATTAGATAAAAGCTATGATGATGAGAAATATAACTCTCCAGAAGGAGAGAAATGTAAGCAAAATAGTAATAGGAAACATTTAAGAGCCTATCATCACACAGACTTTTAGGATTTTAACATGAGAACGTCATAAGGTAGGATACCAGTCAGCATGGCCTAGAGCTCAACTGTAGGCGTTTGAGAAATGTTTTTGAGTAAATGCCGAATGAATGCATAATCCAATTATTTTTTTCAGTCAGATTACATTTTCCAGGTTATACCAACAACCCAGTGGTTAGAATGAACTCACAATAAGAGCAGAAAAACACTACTTCTTTGACTTCATTTACTCCCACAACCATGTATGTAAAGTTAAGAAGCTAGGCGTGAAATTCAGATAAACCAATACTTTCTCACTGCTAGTCCTGGGCAAGTTATTTTCTCTGAGACTCAGTTTCCTCATCTGTAGAGCAACTATAATCATAGAACCTACTTTATTGTGCTGTGAACGTTAAAGGAAGGGTATAGACAGCCAAACCAGATGCCTGGGCCATCGTAATCAATATGCTGTTATAAACTATTACATTATTATAAATTTTATTATGTATTAACAAACTATTGTTTTGTGCTGATTGTGGTGGCTACTCTCAAGCCCAGTCCCCTCTGGCTGGTTTGTTGTAGTGGCCCAGAGAAGGCTCACATGTTCTTTTGACCTCAAGATGATAATTGTTCTCTCCTATTTAACAGCTGTTTCCAAAGTTGTCCATGTCACCTCAATGCTGCCAAGACCACAGGACCGTCATGTCTTCCCTGCATCCTTTCCAGATGCTTTGTACTCAGAAGACTCCCTTTGCCGGAGCAGGGACTGCTCCATCAGGCTTTGACAGTGACCTGTGGAGAAAACAGTCTTCATCCCAAATCATGCTGGGCTGTAGTTCAGCCTGGAGTTCTCGGTGCTGTACAATCATTTTAGTAAAGTGCCTTTTTAATATTCTGGGCCCTCTTTATTGCAGGCCCCGGCATGGATCGTCGGGGATGCAGCTGGAAGAAAATCTAGATGGCAGGGGCGCCTGGGTGGCTCAGAGTTAAGCATCCGACTTCGGCTCAGGTCATGTCTCGTGGTTTGTGAGTTCTGTGCTGACAGCTCAGAGCCTGGAGCCTGCTTCGGAATCTGCGGATGTGTGTGTCTCTCTCTCTGCCCCTCCCCTGCTCATGCTCTATCTCTCTCTGTCTCTCAAAAATGAATAAATGTTTTAAAAAATTAATTAAAAAAAAAGAAAGAAAATCTAGAGGGCAGACACCACGTTGTGTTCAAAACGACCATTGTCTTCTAGAGCTGTTGTCCTTCTCTTCTGGTTTCCTCTTCCCTTCAGTTCTGTCCGGAAGTCACCTGAGTCCTTCCTGTAAATCAGCTACTCTCCCTCAGGCCCCCCACTGGACTGCATTCTTGGGCACAGCCAGCCTGGGGACCCTGACTGAGGCCTATCACCCGGACCCAACCCTGAAGCCGAAATGAAGAGCCATTCTTCAAACCTGGAATTACTTGGCCGAAAGGTCATGAACTACTACATGAGAAAATACCAAAGTGCAAGCCCAGACCCGTGCAGAGGCTGCAGGTTTTAGCGAGTGGAAGATGCCGTTTGTCCGCGCTCTTCTCTTATGCAAGGGGACCGCTAACCTCCGCTCATCGAGGTCCCCCAAGTTACAGCTCGTCAATCTTCTCGCTCCCCAAATCACACCTTTTGCCCCAGGGCAACTTTGTCAGGCTGGACTTGCAGCCCCGGCTACACACCGTACATATGTCACTGTCATCCATGCATCCTGAGAGCCGAAGGGATTTATCACTCAGAGAGAAAGGACTTTTAGTAGAAACCTTAATGAAGCCCTTTTAGGTAGAGCCAGAATTTATAGCACCTGAAGCTTACATAACTCAGAGGCAACTTTAAGCATAAAACAGTAATTTCTTGGGGCATCTGGAGGTTCAGTCAAACAAGCGACTCTTGATTTCTGCTCAGGTCATGATCTCACGGTCGTGAGACAAATCCCCTCGTCAGGCTCTGCACTATAGCTTGGAGCCTGCTTGGGTTTCTCTCTCCCCCTCTCTCTCTGCCCCTACCCTGCTTGTGCTCTCGCTCTGTCTCTCAAAACAAATAAATAAACATTTAAATAATAATAATAAATTTCCTTTCTACAAGCTTTACAAACATACATGACCGGACAGACACATGGCCCTCCCAGGCTTCAGAAGGGGCCCCGAGCAGTGCGGAGCCCTGAGGCCGTGCCATACACCCACTTCCACGGGGCAGTTTTGCCCTTNAAGCTGGAGATTTGTAAGTAGTTGGGGGGGGGGCAGTGCCCCCCCATCCTCCATTCCGCCAGCCGGCTGTATGGAGGCTGATTACAAACACACCCACGAGTAACATTTTTGTGTCATTTTAACTTGATTTGGCCCAAGTTCCTAATTGTCTAGTATCTGGAAATTTCGTTTTTTGTTTGTTAGCTTTAAACTTTGTTTCTCTGCTGTTACATATGCTGAGAAACAATCTTTTTTATCTCGTTGCCCTGAGCATCCTTGCAGCCCCACCCCCATCCCAGAGGGGAGGAGTGCAGTATTGTTTTGTTTTGTTTTGTTCCTAAACCCTGCAAATAATAGAAGAAATGATATTGTTTGTATTGGGTGCACCTGCTTCCCTAAACCAGGGTGAGGTGTTTTGTTTTGTTTTTTTTTTTCCTCTCCACCCCCACTGTCCTTTTATCTCGGCTACGCATGCTTTGTTGTTTGGTGGGAATTTAAGTGACTCCTGCTTTCTTAGGGAACTTCCTATCCCAGGGAACTCAGAGATTCTCCCCAGGGGCCCCCAGAGACTGTATTGTTTTATTGCCCCCACCTTACCTCACCCCCATTCCACATAAATCACATAAACACGCACCCAAACACACAAGATGTTTTTAAAGGAGCAAAAGAAATGCAATTTTAAAAAGATTTCCTGCGTATATATGCCTGTGGCGGGGGAGGGGGGCTGAATATGTGCTTACATACATGCGTGCGTGTTACAAAAAGTGAAAAAGTAAGTGTGTGTGTTTTTCTATGTGCATTCTCTTAAGCCTTCAGTACAACAAAGGTAAATCTCATCATCTCTTCTACTGCTACCTTTGTTTTTCTCCAAGTTACAAGACAGCCCCAGAGGATCAGCAGCTGGTCTCACCTTCTTCTTTGTCCCAGGCATTTCTTTCCCCAGAGCCAGTCTCAGCCCCTGGTTTGGAGTCTCTGGTTCGCACCTACGGCAAAGCCAACCCCCCACACTATGCTGTGTGCACCACACGGCGAGAAAGGCAGGGAGTCCTTCTAAGTTCATTTTGTGAATGGTGCCAGATCATACCCTGCTTCATCTTTGTGTCCCCGGCCCCTGGCAAAGAACCTCACATATAGGACACACTCGATATGTATTTGTAGAATGAATATTGAGTGATGTGACTTTGGGCTAGCCACTTCACGGCCCTAATTCTGATTTTCTTCCTGATAAATAAGGCAGGTGATTCCTTGTCATTTTGTTTAACACAGTTATGATGCTCTTTGTCTAAAATGGAGCTGGATTTACCTCTTCATATCAGTTGGGATTAGATGCATGTAGCAGAAAAAAAATAAAATTGTATCTCAGGTAAGGTGAAATTCCCTCTCATGTAAAATGAATCCAAAAGTGGGCCTTTCAGAGTTCCAAGGTCTCCTCAGGGACACAGACCACCATCGTCCTTCATTGCCAGTTGAAGGGAGATGCTATAGTTAACAACCACCATGTTCTCCTACTTGATCAGCAGGAGGAGAATGCGTAGGGAGATAAGAGGGCCCCCTTTGCAGCTGAGCCCCAGGGCTCCGCCCTGAAAATGTCACCCAATGTGTTGCTTATATCTCATTGGCCAAAATGTAGCCACATGGCCAACCTTACCTGCGAGGACCTATATATATTCTTTTAGGTGAGCACAGTACTGCCCCAAATAAAAACCGGGGTTGTATTACCCAGGAAGAAAGGGAGCAGGATATTGGTGTCTAGTAGCAATCTTGCCATACCTGTTCGTCACTCTTTGGCCAGATTTGCTTCGGAGGCAGCCTTTCCACTTTCTAACGACCTGCCTCTTCGTTTAGATCTTAAATAAGGTCTCTCAAATCTCGAGGACATTTTGCCAGTCCTTGAATAGCATAAGCAAAAGGGAGGGAAATGCGTCGTACTTTTCCTTCTTTCTTTCTTTCTTTCTTTCTTTCTTTCTTCTTTTATTTTTTGCATTGCATTTTTCAAATACTAAGTTTATAATTAAATTTATCTGGGTTAAAGGACTGCCCTTTATTTTGTGAACATATCATTTTTTCCTATCTTTCACATGAAAGTTCACTTTTTCACCAAATGTTGTTCAGGGAAGGTGATAGGTTATTTTTATGAACACTCTTAGTATGAAAAATAAAAAATTGTGAACTCTATGTCACCTGATTTTTTTTTAACCTGATCCTTCAAATTTACAAAGGCTGAGAGCATTGCCTTAGAGTTTCTCTCCCTCACCTCCCTCCTCTGTGGAAGGAGGATTGAGGAAGGCAGATTAGGAAAGTCTGTGCCCCATCAGTAATAATAGAGAAATGGAGAAAAGAGTTGTGGTTCATAGCAGAAGAACAGAAATCTTCTCACCTCTTGCTATCAAGGGCGCTACATGTGAGGGATGTCCCCAATACAGAAACGAGGGCCCGGTTCCTGAATTCTGCCTACCTCAGATCGCCTCCTGCCCCAGAACATGCCAGCTGAGTGATAGGAAACAGGTTACTGAACTTCCTTATGCCTAATTTAATTCTGTAAAATGGGATAATAGTAGGATCATTTAAATGATTTTTAGGAGGATTAAATTAGAAGATACACATAAACAGAGACCGGGTGGCTCAGTTGGTTAAGCATCCGACTCTTGGTTTCAGCTCAGGGCATAATCTCGCACAGCACAGAGCCTGCTTGGCATTCTCTCTCTCCCTCTTTCTCTGACCTTCTTCTGCTCGCTCTCAAAAAATAAAAATAAAAGCCTCGGAGGCCAGGACTTTATAGAAAGAGAGAAAAAGAGAGAGAGAGAGAGAGAGAGAGAGAGAAAGAGAGAAAGAGAGAAAGAGAGAAAGAGAGAAAGAGAGAAAGAGAGAAAGAGAGAAAGAGAGAAAGANTCTAACCCTCCCCTGCTCACGCTGTCTCTCTCTCTCTCCTAGAAATAAATAAAAATTATAAAAAAAATGAAAAAAAATGCTTATAAACAGTTTAGCGTGGTGCCTGACACATAGGATATAGTCAATAAATATCATGTATTATTATAGAATTTAAGTCACCTGTGAATAATCAAAAAGCCACTAATCAATGGCTTAACTACATAAATGTTTACTTCTGCTCTCCTGCAATGGAGGTCCAGAGCAGGTCAGTCCAGAGACTCACTGGAAGAGTCCCTGGGCCACCAGAGACCCCAGTCCTTCTATCTTTCTGTTCTCCCACCCTCAGCTCCTTGCCTCATGAGCCCATGTAGCTCTGGAGCTCCAGCCAACACATCGGCACACAAGAAGCAGAAATGGCCTAAGAAGACAGCACTTCTACCTTTACTTTCAAAAACTCTGCACAGAATTTCTGATTATGGCACACTGCATGGAATTTAGCCTCATGATCACACCACATCTAGACGCTTAAAAGACTGGGTGTGTTGCTGTCCTCTAAAGAAAACTGAGACTCTGTTCATAAAAAAGGGGACAAAGAGAGAATGAGGGGTGTCACAGGCATGCAGTAATCTTTGCCATAGACAGAATCGTTGATGTTATTATTACGGAAGACAGGACTCTGGGGAAGGGGAGCAGGTGGAAGCCTGAGATTCTGAGAGTCACCAGTGTCACGGGTGATGGGGAAGCTTTTGGGGCAAGAAGAGTTCTGAAGGAGTGACAGGATCACACGTCCCAGAAAGCATCTAGGACTAGTTAGACACATAGACCTCCAAGCTTCAAACAACTCCTCCCTCCCCCTACCCAGTTTGAATCAGTAGATCCGGGCTCAGCCAAGCACGCAGAGACTGAGAAAGAATATGTATATGGATTGTGTTATTTGATTCCAAAATAATTGATCTAATTAGATTAAATTGCTCAGAGAGTCTGATATAAAATAGCAAGAATATAGAAACACCTTTATCAACATAAAGATATTTATATAAATGTAAAGAGAAACCACAATGGACTTTGCAAGTTTTGCTAAAACACCAAATACCAAGGACAGACTCTCAAAAGTGAGTTGACAAGTCCAACGTTTGACCACAGTGTACAGAGCAATTTGCTTTTGAAGAAATGTCCAGTGGAAAGCGGGGAAGATAGATCACTTATGAACTACTCCTAGGCCCATAGTGGGATCCGGATTCTTCTACGTGGCTGTCAGAGCTGACTGTCAGCGTGCCATACCCTCCATCTTCCTTACCCCCAAGCCCCCAGCGATGCTAACCCATGACCCACGAGCAGGCTGGCTTCTTCCGCACTGACCCACTGCCAGACGGCAAGCCTCAGATAAGAGAACTGCAGAGTTTTCTCCAGACTCACAGGTTTGGTGCTGAACCCCCTCTCAGTCTGTGTTCTTCCGCTCCTGGCGGCCCTGGCTTCTAACATCGCTTCTCAGCCTCCCATTTCTGACCTCCTTTGGCCCTTATTCTTCACACCCGGTCATGTTTGCTCAGGTGTCACATTGGCCTTTTCTTAATGAATAAGTTACCAATTCTTCTGTGTGACCTCCCAAATTGAAACCAACCCTGTCTACCCCCCATCTCGATGCTTCCATGCTTTGTGCAATGTATCCGCCTAGGTCAACCCACCCGGTAAGCAAGAATGAGGTGCTTTCTGTTGTGACACAGCAGGAAGAGCAGGCATAATTTTGTACAGAGAAAATTCCCCCAAAGCACCATTGTTGCTTTTTTCTCTGCACACAGTTTTCATTGGTGCTCTATGCACAGTACTGTCCTCACAGCAGAGATAAGCACAGGAAGGAAGGAAGGAAGGAAGGGGAAGAGAGAGGGAGGAGAGGAAACAGAAGAAGGGGAGTAAAAAATATCTACCAAGAAATAAATTCCATTCTTTTTGGGGATCTTGCAAACCCCAAGCCCCAGAAAGTTAATTTTGCCGTCCCATGATGAAATAAAGCGTGTTCCCTTGAAGTGGCCAGCTCACCAAGTCACACATTCCTGTATCAAAATGATACACACTTTCGTGAGAAATGAAAGTTAGGTCAACTCAAGGGAAAAAACAGTGAAAAATCAACGTTGACGGTGAGAACCACAGTTTAGGTCCCACCCACTCCGATTGTTGAACCAAGTCCGCTGCTCTTTTACAAGCATCCTGGGTGAAAGCCCCACTTCTGCAGCCTGCTTGGCGTATTTGTGTCCACCCTTGCCAGCAAGCTGCCTCTCTCTTGTTGTCTGAAGAGTTTGCCCCAAGCTCCACACCGCTCTCCTTTCATTCTTCCAGAGCACCAAGTAACAGCCTTGTCGGCACATTGTTTGAATCACGTGAACGATTTTTTTAAAATATTAGTGCCACCTCTAGAACATCCGATTTAGCTGGTCTGGGGTGCAGACTGGCCATCGGGATTTTCTCAGTCCCCCAGGTGACTTTCACAGACATGCCGGCAAGTTGCATTCCGTTGTCCAAAAAAGCATCGTTAACTGGAAGTTACTATTTTTCAGATCCTAGCTGAGGTCTGGGGGGTTATGAAGACATGATTAATGTCAGAAGATGAAAAATACAATTTCAAACTCTTGTGTCCTTGAAAATGTCCCTCAGTGTCTTCCCCTTTAGGCGGTTCTTCCTGCTGCAGACAGACTAACACCAGCTACCACTCAGCTTCACCTCTGCAGCCCCCTCTCTGCCCCACAAGCCCCCTTTCCTTTCCAACTCAAGTGCCCTGCCTTCAACTCTGGCATTTCTTCACATAAACCTCAGCCGTAATCTAATAAGCAAAGCCCCCAAAACGGCAGGAGCAAGAAGCTATGAGGTTAATGAAGGGACTGGTTGAACCTCTGTGGTTGGCCAGCTGGGAATCTGGAAATCTGGGAATCAGGCTGTGCCTTCCAAAGACATTCTACCTGCTGGTGGCTTCATGGTCCAGTTACAATATATAGGGATAATTCGGGACGTTCTGGCTGGCTAGGACTTCTGGGGTACAGAGGGATTATAGGATCTCTCGGTAGCTGGCACCTCTTTATTCCCCCCCCCCCACTCCGAGATCTGGAAAGATTGGATAAGGGAAGGGAACCCTCACCTCCCAACATCCTGGAATGAGGTGCTTCCCTTCCCTCATCTGTTGCCCCTGCTCCCATGCCCCCTCTCCCTCTGCTTCCCTAACTCTCACCCCAGCCCTAACCACGCTGCAGAAGCTGAGAACTTTCAGTGGCCCAGGTAAAATTGAGAGGGGAGCAGGCAGAAGACAGGCATTGGTTACTAAGCTTTGTTATGAAGAGCGCGTCGAAGCTGCTGTGCCCAGCATGCCTCAAATTTCACAGCCACGCACACCCACCACCATGGCCCACGCACCAGAAGACCCCCTCTCCTGTGTGGAATTTGGCGTTCCTTGGAGGCCATCCAGATCAAACTCAAATAGCTTTTTCAATTAGTATTAGTTTTTCTTCCTGACACGCCTGTGATATGCCAGCCCCTGCACTAAGTACTTTAGACACAGCATCCGTATTTATCCTCACAGCTACCCCAATGCCACGAGGAAGGTTCTGTCAATACCGCATTTCCCAGATGAAAATTAAAGCTTGATGAACTTACATAATTCACGTGGTGGTTCAGCTGGTAATCTGAATTTGTGCCAAATTTAATTCCAGACATTTCTCTATAATGAAAGATCTTCAGGCTTAAGAACCAACTAGACCAGCGGTAGTGAAGCTTTTTGGATTGTGTGGTATTGTTATTGATACATGTGTATCTTATTGTATTTGACAGAGCTCCTAAAACCCTTGAAATTCCCTAAGTGATAAGTGCATTAAAGGTCTTTTGATTTCCATAACAAGCCCTTTTCAACCACACCTGCATTTATGTTAGTAAGATGACTTTTGGAAAAAGCACCTAGGGATGGAGGCTGCTTGCCAGAGCCAACCATGTGATTAGACAGCTGAAATTTTCAATCCCACCTCCAACTTCCAAAGAGGAGAGAGGGATTGGCGATCGAGCTCAATCACCAATAGCCAACGATTTAATCAATCATGCCTACTTAATGACGCCTTGCTTCCCTTCCCTCCTGTACTCGGGCCCCTGTGTACTTCTTCATCTGGTTATTTATCTGTATCCTTTATAATAAACTGGTAAACTTCAGTAAATGTTTCTCTGAGTTCTGCGAGCCACTCTAGCAAATTAACGCAACCAGCGAAGGTGGTCATCGGAACTTCCAACCAATATAGCCACTAGGTCAGAAGCACAGGTGACAAACGGGACTCGCGATTGTCATCTGAAGTGGGGCAGGGAGTTACAAATCAAGTTAAATTATAGCACACCCAGGCAGTGCCCCTGAGAATTGGAGAATTGTTTGGTGGCATGGAAAACACCCACATTGGAGATTGCCCACTTCACAGAATGATTTTGAAAAATGATCTCGAACACATTTTAAAGTTGACATCTAAACATTTTCCTAGGTTTAAATAGTGGCAAATTTTACAATTTTTATGGCATATCATTGATGTCTAATGAAATGTTAAAGGGTGTCAGGGAAAGCAAGATACTGTAATGACCTGATATCAGCCATTGTCTTTGTTGGAAATTCAAGAACAAGTTCCTCTTGGACAGTGGGAAATTTTACATCATTCTTTTTTCTCTTTGAATTCCTAACACCATTTCACTTCCCCACAGAATTTTATCCTAGTGACATTTTTATGTTTGAAAGTATTTTCTTGATCTATCATCGTTTTCTCCATTACAGATATGCACATATATTCAGTTCTTTATAGTTTTTATTTCTTGTGACCATAAAGTTCTAACTTATGGAAAGAATGGAAAGAAGGAAGGAAGGAAGAAAAGGAAGGAAGGAAGGAAAAGAGTGAAGGAGGTATAGGGGATAGGAAGAAAGGAAACAAGGAAGGAAAATCCTAGATTGAGTTATTAGTACTATTCAGTTAATCAAAAATGTTTTGATCACTTAGTTACTAAAAGTAAAATGTTATTGTATGTGCATCTCTTTGTAGTAAAATGAATAAGGCTTTCCCCCCAAAGTAGTTCATGTAAAAGTGAATGAATATTGCCAAAAATCTCATTCTGATGATTCGTCATCAAAATTATTAGTAACCTTCTACTAGCTGACAATTTAGGTCAGTCTTCATTTTAATGAAAGCAAAGAATCATAAAGCACCTAATTTTCAAAACTATTTGTGACACAGTCATTAGTCAGTCCCTTTCCCAATTTCCAGGAAATGTACTAAAAAGATTTACCAAGTTTTATTAAAGGAACTATTAATTATTCCAGTTTCTCTTCTACCAAGAGGAACCTAAAGGAAGAGTATTGAGAATGACCGGAAAGAACTACTTCAGTTTAACTGTGGGAGGGGAGCAAGAAAGCCTTCTGGCTTCCACATTTCTTTCTTTCTTTCTTTCTTTTTTTTTTTAATGTTTTTATTTCTAGGAGAGAGAGAGAGACAGCGTGAGCAGGGGAGGGTCAGAGAGAGAGGGAGTCACAGACTCTGAAACAGGCTCCAGGCTCTGAGCTGGCAGTCAGCACAGAGCCCGACGCGGGGCTCGAACCCACGAACCGCGAGATCATGACCTAAGCGAAAGTCGGACGCTTAACCGATTAAGCCACCCAGGCGCCCCTGGCATTCACATTTCTTGCTGATGCTCTCTCTGCTTTGTTCTTACCTGACTCCTCAGAGAGGGTGCAATCTTGAACAGCATGTTGAGGAGGTAAGAGGCAGGGTCATTAAATCCTCGTTGCCATCATTCTCACCACTCCTCTCAATATTTCTAAATTCAGGGGCGTCTGGGTGGCTCAGTCGGTTAAGCATCCAACTTCGGCTCAGGTCATGATCTCACGGTTCATGGGTTCGAGCCCCAGGTCGGGCTCTGTGCTGACAGCCAGCTCAGAGCCTGGAGCCTGTTTCAAATTTTGTGTCTCCCTCTCTCTCTCTCTGTTTCAAAACTAAATAAAAACTATAAAATTTAAAAAAATCTATTTCTAAATTCCGAACATATGAACATGAACCAAAACACCCTATTTTATAGCCCATGTTTTGCCCATAACAAAACACGGGCTATAAAATGTGTAAGACACGCAGCAATAGGAAGCCAGAGGCAAGTTGATAGTTCCCCAATTATCATTAAGGAAGACTTCCCCGAAACTGAGTTTAAGAATTGTCCCTTTGTTTGGTGTCCTGTAAGTTTCTGTGTCCCCAGGCCTGGCATGGGTAAGGGACACAGCTTTCTTTTGTAATACAGGGGAACACCTGCCGCGGGCAGGGAGGCAGGAGAGTTGAACCTGCAAGTCAAGAATTGTATACATGTGGTGGTTTAGCATTTGGGGATCAATGCTTATAAAACACGTGTCCATGTATCCTTCACCCCTGGAAAGTCTTAGAAACCCTAGTCTATTTCCCACCTGAAGCTCGTGTACAACTCTAGGGTGGACGAGCGTCTGCTTCACTGCCCTCTGCTCAGGGAGCCCATCTTCTCCCAAGGGATGTTCTTCCCTTTTCAGGTCACTGAAGCCATTAGAAGGCGTTACAGGAGACCCTCTTCCAAGTTGAAATCAATCAACTGATGAACTGAGTTTGGGCATTTAAACAACAACTCAGATTTCTGATCTGCCTGATTGAACCCTGGCTTTGCCTCCTAACATGTGACTTTGGACAAGTGTCTCCATCTTGCAAAATCTCAGAATCCAATTATAATGCTGACCTTGGAAAGATAACCGCTCAGAAAGACTGAAGGTGATGTATACACGAAGCCCCTAGCCCAGTGTCTGGCATATTGCAAGCGTTAAATAAAGAACTGTTGTCATTCTACAGATTACTGGGCTTTTTAACTGCTCCATCAACCAGCTCACATTTCTACAACTGTTCCGGAAGACAGTGAGACACTTAGTGAAATAACTCGCTGAAGCACAGATACATTATTCTGCAGGGCGCCCCAATGGCCCAGCAGCGGAAGCCTTTTCAAAAGGAATGAGATATGCAAGAAACAAGAGCAAGTGTTTTTCTTTACTTTTTATAAGTGTCCAGGTGATCCTGTGAATAATTTGTCTTAAAATTTTGCCCTGTGTTAACATTAAACTCAGTGATTTACAGTATAGAAAATCCATCTTCTTAAACAGATGCAAGCCTCTAGACTCTCCTCCTGAAAGACGAAAGGCTTCACCATTCCCCCAGACCACCAGCACTGGTAAAGCAATCTCCTGCATAAGCTCCTTCCGTTTTCTGAGGTCTCCTTCCTTTAACTATGTGTATACTTCTCCATGAAGTAAGGAACAATTAATAAATACTTTGGGGAGATCGGGAGGGGTTGTTTGTTTTTTACAAGAACTGCCTTCAACCGTATTCTGACAAATCTCCTTCTGCTTTCTTTTAAGGACATCTTAGATTAGTTTCTTGTCACTTTGTGAAGGAAGTCAGCCCACTTTAAAATGCTAATCTCCTTTCTCATCTGAAACTTGTCTCCCATCCCATGATCAGCTTGAATGTAGAGGGGGGGCCTTGGAAAAGAGAAGAAGGCACTCTTTGCCCTTTGGCTCCTTCTCTTCCTCCGAGCCTAGGGGGGGTCCATGCTCCCCCTAGTTCTGGTTCTAGTATTCCTTCACCCCTTACCTTCCCAAGATTGATTACTCTGGTGTTGAGGGGGAGAGAAAAGAGAAGAAGACATCTTCTCATATAAGTTGCGGGGAAGCAGGGGTGCCCTCTGCTCACTCTGACTCTGTTGCTTTCCCCCGATGCCGGAGGCCTCTGCTGATGTGATGCTTTCCGAATAGATGATGTGTGGTATTT
>NW_027527808.1:2072153-2083191 GCF_008692635.1 Crocuta crocuta
GGGGTGTGTTTTGGGGGGGGGGGGGGGATGGTTAGCTTCACCCTAGCCCCCTTCATCTCTAAGAACCACAACCCATATAGGAGGCAGCTCGCTCTGCCTTCAGCTCTGACGGTGGTCCAAGCCCCAAATCCACTTTTTGTGAATCCTATAACCTCAGGACATGCCCCCTACAATCCCTCATGAAACATTTCAACTTGCCTACTCCCCACAGAGAGGGGAGAGAAAAGTCCCCCCAGGCCAAGTCCACACACTGGCATTTCCTTTCTTTTCTCCTCCCTCAGTCTTTTTATGTAAGCTGGAATGGGGGTGAGCTATGGGGGCTATTGTGGAACACGACAGGGATAGTTTGGCCTCCTATTAATAATAGTGAAGGAGGGGCACCTGGGTGGCTCACTCTGTTGAGCATCCAACTTCGGCTCAGGTCATGATCTCACCGTTCATGGGTTCGAGCCTTGCATCAGGCTCTGTGCTGACAGCCCAGAGTCTGGAGCCTACTTCAGATTCTGTGTCTCCCTCGCTCCCTCTGCCCCTCCCCTGCTTGCCCTCTTTCTCTCTCTTTCAAAAATAAATAAGCATTTAAAAAAATCATGAAGGAGGTATTGGGCCCCAAGTGGGCTTTGGTTCTTTAGAATGTGAGGTACCTACCACTCTGTGCCCTCAGCAGAAAAAAGCTGCACTCAGAATCCTGCCTCAAACCCACTGCTGCTTGACAGTCAGAATCAAGGTCATGAATGAAGCCCCCTCCCCACTGCAACCCAACATCGTCTCTGTTCTCTGTGAGACTGTGGGTCTCCACCTGAGCACCACTGGCCTCTACTTATATAAGGCTCTGTCCTTGCATCTTAAAGCAAGAATTTCCATAGCAGTCCTTCAGCCTCCAACTTATCCCAGATGGTAGTTCCTTTGAACTGGTCACATTGGGTCTAAATATTTCATCGGTGTTGTTCTCTTGTGAACCCTGGGTGACTGTGATCTGTCCCCAATGGCAGAACTTCTATTCTCTCCACTTCTATGAATGCAGATGTTGTGCTCCCAACCCACCCCTCACCTCAGATGTTTGGACTAAAATGTGGCAAGATCACAAATTCTGAGATCCCTTCATTGGCGAGAAGGTGGAGATGACCACGAGTTCAGAACTGAATGTCTTCAGTGAAGAGTAGGGTCTTTTGTGGGGAATATAAAAAAGTGATCAATATCCCTCAAACTGCATACGCAAAAAAGGAAATAGTCTTGAAGAATGGAGGTCAGGTTGGATTTCTTTTAAGGCAGAATTTTATAGGGGCACCTGGTTGGCTCAGTCAGTTAAGCATCTGACTTTGGATAAGGTCATGAGAGCCTGTTTGGGATTCTGTGTCTCCCTTTCTCTCTGCCCCTCCCCTACTTGTACACACACACACACACACACACACACACACACACACACATTCTCTCTCTCAAAAATAAATAAGCATTAAAAAGTTTTTAAAAAATAAAGCAGAATTTTATAGTAGTGAAAAGAAAATACTGAAGTGAAACATGAAACTACCTTCCCTGGTAGTTCATTTTTTTTTTAGTGTTTATTTATTTTTGAGAGAGAGAGACAGAGTACGAGCAGGTAAGGGGCACAGAGAGAGGGAGACACAGAACTCGAAGCAGGATCCAGGCTCTGAGCTATCAGCACAGAGCCTGACNTTGGGTGCCTCCTATATGTTAGGCACTGTGTTAGGGACAGAACTCTAGAAGTGAATAAACCAGCAAAACAGACATTAAACAGATAATTGATGAACTGGATAGTCTTTCAGATAATGCGGCCTAAGCACTATGGAGGAAAACACAAGACGAAAGAGGGGTAGGGAGTGGCGGGAGGGGATNTGCGTGGGAAGGCAGCTTTGCACAGAGCCCCGAGTAGATTACAGATCATGGCTCGCTAGGTTTCCCAGGCACCGGGAAAGCCAGCGTGCAGGCCTGGAGGTGAACACATAGTTGGCACGTTCCAGCAACCGCAGTGAGTGTGGCTGCCGCAGAGGGATGCCAGGGCGAGCGGTGGGCAACGGAGTCAAAGCGGCTGATTAAAGGCTCAGATATGTCATTCTTTAATTTTATGGCCCACGTTCATGAATAATCCTACGCACCACAGACAAAACCATGCCCCAGGGAGATAGTAAAAACAAAAATGAAAACAAAAAAAACCCTAAACTAAAAGTAACTACAGAAACTTTTTAGTAATCAACTCTCTCGGGGGGAGCCATTCTCTCTCTTTCGACCTAATATGTTTTTAAGCTTCTTCTGCTAAATCAAGCCATAGACCGCCCTAACAACACCGAGGAATCATCAAGTTTTCAAATTTAGGTATGGTCTTTTAACTTGAGTCCACGCCAAAACCCAACATGAAGCCCTTAATGAAAAATACTAATGTAATAGTAATATAATGGGAAATTCTACAACATGACTCCAACGTCATGCACAAGATTACAGCTTATTAACACAGAATCCGGAAATCTGCCCACATCCCCCAGGCCCATCTCAGGACTGCTGTTCACCCTGGATTTCTCTGGGACTTGTGTGTCTGGGGCAACAGTTCTGCTACAAATACACGTCAGTCGGTACAGACAGCTCAAAAAGAGAGGCCTGGGTTTCTTTTTCTTTTGCTTCCTTCTCCCCTCTCCCTGCTCCTGCCCCACAACAGAACACTAAAGCGTCTGAGCGAAAAGCCCTGCAGTTCATCAAGATCAAGGCAGGCATCATGTTTCAAGTTGAGGTTCAAAACAGCTTGCTCTTTGCTGAGACTTCTTACTTCCTGAAATCAGATGGCGCCTCGTAGGACTTCATCGTGCTGAGTCATGGCAAGCCACACACTTGCTCTTTCATTTAAGGCCACCAGGCTGAGACCCCATCTTCCTCCTTGGTATAAAGTGAACACAGGGACCCTGTGAGGCGCACCTTCAAAAGAAGTTCCTGCGAAGTGCCAGACTTAAAACCAGAAGAATGATTTTACCTTCTCTCGCCCTGAGGAAATTGACGACTCAGAAGTCAATAGGAAAACCTCTGCCCCTTATCTTTACATGATATTCTTTACATGAAACCACCTTAAGCTGCCTAATTACTGCATTGCTTATGTTAAGTGGGTGTTTATCCATTAAGCATATTCATAGGCCTTGCATGACAAAGATACTAAAAATTCTAGCCTTTCAGATTAGAGCCCTAGAGGCTGAGAGATGGCTGCTGGCCCGGTCTTACCTGCAGCTAGGCTTTGGTGAATTAGTTACCAACCCACACACATTGGACTGTTTCACATGAAAATCTAAAATTGGACAAGTTCTCAAAAACTTGAAAGATCTGGCGACACCGAACCAAAATTCCTACGTAGGAACAACTGGCATGGCCCTTCAGGCAGACCTTCAGATAGAAAGCGCTGGAAACACGTGTTCCCTGGGTTGGCACCCACCCGGCAGATGGCTCCACATCCTTCCCCATTAGTGCCTGTCCTTGTGAATATGTGCCCAGGATCCCCATCTGGTCTAACCACGCCATCTGACAGATGAGGAATGTGGGGTCCAGAGAAGTTTAAATGTCTTGCCCAAGGTCACTCAGTTAGGTAAAAGCAGAGCAGGAATCAGAATTTGGGTCCTTTTCCCAAAGTGCCCCCACTCCCCAGAGCTTCGTTGTGAAAGAAATTGGGCCACATTTGAAGCAGTGTCTCAGATGATATTAGCTCTGAAGTTATTTTAATTATAAATCATCACTGGAAACTAATGAAGGCATCAAAGCTGTGATGCTGGTACAGACCAGAAGGGCTGGGGAAAGTATAACTAGAAGAGATAACATTTCCTGAGGGATTTTAAATATAAGTAATCTATATTTAAAATATCATGATTTTAGCGAGTAACAGAGCANGCTGAATAAAAATCACATCCTAATTTAACTATACTGAATAAATTAGAAATGACACTTCTTGGATTTTTCTTTAAAAGTTTTTAATGCAAGACTTCTGCCCATCTATTGTTCATGTCATTAATCCATGGTAATACATACGATGAAAATAAACAACTAATTTTTTTCTTGTGGAATTTATTTTTAAATATAATTTATTGTCAGATTAGCTTACATACAACACTTAGTGCTCATCCCAACAAGTGCCCTCCTCCATGCCCATCACCCATTTTCCCCTCTCCCCCAACCCCCCCCCAGTTTGTTCTCTGTATTTAAGAGTCTCTTATGGTTTGCCTCCCTCCCTCTCATTTGCCACTATTTTCCCTTTCACTTCCCCCATAGTCTTCTGTTAAGTTTCTCCAGATCCACATATGAATGAAAACATATCATATTTGTCTTTCTCTGACTGACTTACTTCACTTAGCATAATATCCTTCAATTCCATCCACATTGCTGCAAATGGCAGGATTTCATTCTTTCTCATTGCCATGTAGTGTTCCTTTGTATAGATAAACTATATCTTCTTGATCCATTCATCAGTAGATGGACACTTAGGCTCTTTCCATGTTCTGGCTATTGTTGAGAGTGCTGCTATGAACATTGGGGTACATGTGCCCCTAGGCATCAGCACTCCTGTATCCCTTGGGTAAATTCCTAGCAGTGCTATTGCTGGGTCATCGGGGAGTTCTAGTGTTAATTTTTTGAGGAACCTCCATACTGTTTTCCAGAGCAGCTGTACCAATTTGCATTCCTGCCAACAGTGAAAAAGGGTTCCCGTTTCTCCACATCCTCACCAGCATCTGTAGTTTCCTGATTTGTTCATTTTAGCCACTCTGACTGGAATGAGGTGGTATCTCAGTGTGGCTTTGATTTGTATTTCCCTGATGATGAGTGACGTTGAGCAACGTTTCATGTGTCTGTTGGCCATCTGGATGTCTTCTTTGGAAAAATGTCCATTCCTGTCTTCTGTCCATTTCTTCACTGGACTATTTGTTTTTTGGGTGTGGAGTTTGATGACTTCTTTATAAATTTTGGATACTAGCCCTTTATCCGATATGTCATTTGCAAATATCTTTTCCTATTCTGTCCATTGCCTTTTAATTTAGTTGTTTCCTTTGCAGTGCAGAAGCTTTTTATCTTGATGCGGTCCCAATAGTTCATTTCTGCCTTTAATTCCCTTGCCTTTGGAGAGGTGATAAATGACTAATTATTAAGACCTTTCAAGATTCTTTGTGATGAGTGATATTATTTTCCTCATAAGAGAAATTTATGGGCCATCTAAAAAATTTTGTTTACAAGGGTAGAAATATTGTAAATATATACGTATAGTACAAAAGCATGCTGGCACTAAAGATTCTGAGTGTATCAATTTTTTTTCTTACTGTATCAAGATAGAAATGAGTTTTCCTACATTCATTTTTCTATATACCACTGGCTTATCATTATCATTCCATCCTGATTCCCAGGAAGACCCCATTCCACATGTACTATCATTTCCAAAATCCTGTCACCTTGGAGGGCTTTAGAAAGAAACTGAGGGCGCCTGGTAGCTCAGTTGGTTAAGCATCTGACTTCAGCTCAAGTCATGATTTCACGGTTGGTGAGTTAGAGCCCCACGTCGGGCTCTGTGCTGACTCAGAGCCTGGAGCCTGCTTCCAATTCTTTGTCCCCCTCTCTTCCTCCCCTGCTCATGCTCTGTCTCTCTCTCTCTCAAGAATAAGTAAACATTAAAAAAATAAAATAAAAAGCTGAACGATTTCTTTGGAAAACCATGTAATCTTGAAAATGATTGCCCCTCACCGTCCCCCTCCAAACCCAAAGAAAGAGTACCAGGCAGGTTATGATACAGGGATCATTGGCGTGACCAGTGGAGGGTGCCACATGTGTTACAGCGCCACAGCGCTTTCTGCAGGGCCAGCAAAATGACAGGCTTTACTTCTTACCGCATTGGCAGCCATCTAAGCCTAGGTATGAGTAAGACAATCTAAGGGAGTCTGAGCACAATGCTGCTCGATAATGCTTTAATGCCATTTGAAATCACGGTGCTAAAATTAAACTGACACTTGGCAGAAATAACCATAACCCTTTCCATCACAGCGTTAGGATAGGCAGAGAGTGTCTGTGCGGCCCAGGCAGTGCTCAGAACAGAGCTGCGCATCCCCAGAAGCGCCAACATGCGAGGCCACACAGAGAAAACTTTGGGAGCTAAAGCTGGAGACCCACAATCACAAAAATGCTCCAGTCTCTGTTCCCTTCCCAGAGACCCAGAAGGCACTGCTCAAGTTCAAAGTCCAAACTTCTCTCTGCCTTCCTGTCTTCGTTTTTTAATCAGAGTAGGGAGGAGGAGCTCCGTGGCTGGGCAAAGAAAAGGCAAGCTCTGTTTTGTCGTCTGCCAGAGTGGGCTTTCTCCCTCTCCTCCCCGTCAACCTCAGGATCAAGGCAAACTTCTTCCAGGCTGGGAGACAGCACTCCTTAGCCGGCAGGACTGCTTTTAAGGCCATGGGAAGGCACCCCTTTCCCCCCCTGGGGCCCAGAGTACTTACTGCCTCTGTTCTGGCAGCATTTTGTTCTAACCTGAAGCATATGTCAGCTTCCTCACTACACAGCTCAGTCAAATGCAACTAAAGGGTTAAGCAAATTCCTTGAAACGAGACAAGGAAGCCTCCCGGAGCTGTGCAGGTGCAGAATTACAGCCTGCCACTGCTCATCAGGCCAGATTCCGAGCCCCTGCACCAGCTTTCAGAGACAGCAGTGTTTGCTTTCCTTATGTTGCAGTTTAAAAAAAAAAAAAAAAAATTAAGTAAATTTTCTGTTCTCTCAGCACAGGACTATGCACACAGTAGATGTGCATGCAGCTCTCAGGAAAAAGAAATGTACTGAACGGTTTTAAAAGATTTCAGCAGCGTTCTCTCCCACGCCGGAAGTCCCAGCCTGAGTCGGGCCTTCCTAGCCCACCGATGGCCAGCTTAGGGCCAGATCATCTGATGTAACAGTGAAAGGGCTGAGGCTCCTTGTGGGAGTCAGGCCAAAGCCCCGCGCTGCAATGAAGTCACCTTATTCAGTAGCAAATTCGCACAGTCTAGAACTCCCCAAATAATGAAACTGTTAAACGTAAGAAAACTGGCAACCAGACAAAATGAAAAGGAGAGAAAATTTATCTTCTCTTGGCCTACAGAGGGAAAGACCAAGGTATGTAAGACATATACAGCTGAATAGTTTGTTCTTCCTTTTTTATTTAGTCACAACACATTGGTACAACAGAGGTCAAACCCAGTTCAGTGGAGGTCGTTTAACTTACACCTGCTAAAAGAATAAAATTGTGAACTGATGCTTTGCCAGCCTGAACCCATTTAAACCAAAAGAAGGCAGCACGCCTTTTAAAATATCTCAACCACCACATTGCCATGCACCAAAAAGGAAAACACAACATAAAAATTTCCAGTTGAAAGAAAACATAGCAGTTTCAGGAAGAATTAGGTTATGCATTTAACAGGTTCCACTGGACTATTTGATTGACCACTTGCACGCCGTGATCATTTATCGATGTTAACGTTTGTGAATTTGAGATCCGTGAGATAAAAAACTCATTGCATCGCTTGGGGCTGGCAAATGCAGGCATATCCTATGCAGTTACCTTCAGTCTCCTCCCCAACAAGTCCAACTGGGGATCAACCTCCAAGTGGCTCTCTCCTAACTGAGCCAGAACTGCAAATCCTGGCAGTTGGTCACATGATCTCAGGGCCCCTGATGGGTTATACATTCACCTTACTGCTGCAGGACGCAAGAGAAGGAACTCTTCTTCTTTCCTGGATAAAGCTGATTGATTGATCATCTGATTTGTCAACGCTTTGTTCCGAAATATAAAATTCAACATAGTTCCCCCCGCAAAAGAACATTACCTATACAACGCCTTAACTGTCAAAACATTAACAAAGAGCATCATGTTAACATTGACCTTAGTGGTTTGGAAAATTAATTCTAAACACAGACTCCAACTATACAAGAAGAAAAACAGACCAAAATACTAGAATGTTAAAATTCCCAAAACTTTGAGGCAAAAATGGAATCATTCTTCGACAGAGAGGTTTACAAAGTAATTAGGCACAGAACAAACCTATTACCAAGTGCTGCCTTATACTCACTATTTCCATTTAATGTTTGGAACAAAATTTAACAACTAGTTTTTAAAAACTGCTAATATATGACATGATAAAAAAGACATTAAAAGAAGAAAAAGTAAACCAACAAACCTTTAGTCTTTCAACAAAATTTATCTGAACGTGTACCTTTTTCCTTTTTTACTTTTACTGACGACTTTAAGGTGATGTTGGCAACAGCCCAGCTCAGCTGGGATTTTAAGCGTTCCCCTCCCTCATTCTACAGCATCAGGTCTTTAAAAAGCTCCAATCTCTGTCCCCCAAGGTCTATAGGGCTTGCCAAGGTTTGCTGCTGCCTGCGTGGGTGCCGAAGGGCTCAGTGCATTGGGAGACAGTAAGTGAAAGGAGCCAAAGGAGAAGGGGAAGGCCGACAAGGAAGCCACGGAGGAGAGCAGGGGCGGCGAGAGTTTGGAGGCGGAGGTGACCACGGGGAGCACCGGTCCGAGGCCGCCGCTAGGGGGCGCACGCAAAGCAGGCGCCTCCGGATGTGCCGAGGTCAACCTGCCCTGGTGGTGTGGTTCCGTGGGCGAGGCCGTGGTTCCAGCGTTCCCGTGGCCGTTCTGGGGCAGCAGCAGGGGGTGCGCGACGTGCGGGTGATGTCCGAAGGCGCTGCCCCAGGGAATGTGTCCAAGACCTGCGTGGGCGCCGCTGGCCGCTTCCCGCTGGGAGGCGTAGTTGTTAAGATGCGAGACCAGTCGAACTCGAAGTGGGTCAGAGGCATCTAGTCCTTCAATGATGCTCAGGTAACGGGCAACTTCCGCCAGGCACTCCCGAAACCCCAAACTCCGATAGTCCATAGCCAGGGCGTGTGCGTCAAAATAGCCTGGGGAAAAGAACAAAAGAAAAACCTCAGGCTTTGCTCATTTCCCGCATTTCTTCAATACCAAAGGCAGCCCTTACTAACAAATACCTACATCCTTAAAAAACAGCATGCACGGGCTCTTACGAAGGTCCAAATATTCTGAAGCTGACCAAAGTCTTTGCATTAATCAACATGAGAAGTATGTGTGTGCTAATGTAAGTTCAAAGCCCAATTAGAAACTGCTGAGCAGAAAGTGGAATTATACCCTACCAGCAGATGAAACTATGTTCATTCCTTTAATGTTTTCCCCCAACAACAACAAAAAATACATCAAGGACAGAGAAACCACAGAGCAGTGAAATTCATTAGACACACAGATGTAAGTTATCATCATGGAGTTTTTAGGCACTTGGTCCCGGGCAAAGCATTTTCCGGCTGGAGACAGACACACAGACCCTGGTCTCCCACCTTCTGTTAGGTTTTTCCTAATTAACCACAACAGGTTTCTTACCTCAAAAGTCCTAGGAGCTTTTTTTTTTTTTTTTCCAATCCCGTAGATAAAATTAAGACCATACACTTCTTTTTTTCTTTAAGGCTTTTCCTCAAAATGGCAATAAACATATATGGTGAGAGCTACCTGATTTTAATCAGGGCTGTCACAACTTTCGGGCACCTCATGGGATACCAAGTATTCTCTAATTAGCTTAGTTTGAAGAGGACTGGGGTGATAAATTCACCAGAGAAACTCCTATGTGCATTTGAAAATGCACTGACAGAGAGCTGTACACAGCACATCATTCTCTCCCCCACACCCAAAGCATACAGGAAAAATAAGGCGAGGCAGTGACTGCACCAGTGCTGCCCGCCGCAGCTGCTCACTCTACCCAGAACACTCAGGGCCGCCACCAGACTAAGGATATGTACCTTTCCCTCCCGCAGTGTGCAGCATTTTCAGGTGATCCACGGTCATCTGCAGAATTTCGGCTTTTTCTAGCTTCGCAGATCCCTGCAGAAGAGAATGGGGGGAGGGGGGGATGATATGGCACACGGTGCCTTTGGGGAACAACTTAAAAACAGATACGCACGTTTGTAGCTATGCTTTGTAAATCATAAAAGTACAAACGAAAACAAAATGAGCTGTTCTCATAAAATATGTTGGAATCTGTATATGAATTCATCTCTTTGGCATAAGCAATACGGTTATTGTTCAAGACACTGATGAGGTTCAGATTAATGAGGGGAGGGATTCAGAAGGTGTGGATGGCCACATTGGGAGCTCTATCTACCCACTTTCTCCATTACCTGCTTCTCAAAAGCACTGGGTACCAGCCTCCTCAGTTCAGACAAACTGTTATTAATCCGGTCCCGTCGGCGTTTCTCAATGATCTGCAGAAAGCGGGCAAAACAAAGGAGGGTATTTCCATCAAGACTGCCAATTTCAAAATGAAGAAAGGTAGTTCGTTCCATTAATTAATAACAAAACAAAGCAAGAAGCACTGTAAAGAGACTCACGCCTCTTCGTCTTTTCCGGGCCAAGATCTGTGAAGATGTAGTTGGGGACATGGAACCTAGAGCTGAACTCAAGTTTCTGAAAGGGGGGAAAAAACAGAAACCGCTGTAAGCCTGGGGAGGTGATATGAGGGGTCTCCCCTTCACCCTCCGCGCACAAACTGTTTTGGCAACTTGGGTTTGAAAGCGCCTCCGGCGTCCCTCACCCCGGACGGGGGCATAACCCAGATGCGCAGAGGTCGGTGGAGGGCACCGACGTGCCGCGGCCCTCGGCCCCTGTCACCGCGGCCAGCCGGCGCTCGTCTCCTGCCCGGGTTCCGCTCTGCCGCCGCCAACTCACCCATTCTCGTCCGCACTCTCCTTTTCCACTTCGATGGTCTCGTCCAGCTCGCTATCCGAAGAGCTGTACTCGGGGTGGGCTCGCTTCATGTTGGCTGCGCGTGGGCTCCGGGGGAGGGTCGGTTCGGCGCGGCGGGCAGGGAGGAGTTAACAGCAGCGGCGCCTCTCCGCGCTCGGGGGCTCGCGTTCCGCACACACTGATCCAGCTCACGCTCTGCCTCCGGTTAAAATTCAACCATCCCTTTCCCACGCTGCGCCCCTACTCAGGTCCCCGGGGAGGGCAGGCGGGGTGGAGGAGGCGGGCGAGGGGGCGGAGGGGCGG
>NW_027527808.1:2083211-2084270 GCF_008692635.1 Crocuta crocuta
CGCGCCGGCAGCTCCGCGGAGGCTTCAGGGCGCCCGGAGAGCGGAGCTCGTGCGCGGCCACATTGGCCACCAGCCACGGGCCGCCGCTTGGAGGGGCGAGACGTGGTTTCGGGGAATGTCCTTTTTCGGTTTGGGGGTAGCCAACCGGTATCGCTTGTGCAGCGCTTCTCGTCTTCCAGAATGGAATGAGTTGCCCAGTGCATCTAATGTCGGGGGGAGTGGAACGCGTGTTTTTTGGGCCGACTGGGGGGACGGGGGGGAAGACCCCTGGGGATATCCATTATGGAGGGGGTTTTTTGGTGGTGTTTTCTGTTTCCTGGCGTTGGCGGCCAGATCCTCCCAGCGGGCGACTGGGTGGCTGGCCTGGGTATTTGCGTCTGAGGTCGTCCTCACTGCGGGAGCACACACGTCTCTGACCCTTAGACGCATACACGACGTACACATACACACACTGCACACCTCCGGTTTGGGTTCCTGGTGTTTACCGAAAGCCCCGTGAGGTCACGCAAGTCCTTCGTAAGATATTGGAGGAAGAAATTGTGTATCTCTGGACTGATTCCCTATTCAAGGATTTGTAGAAGCGGCCGGATGGGTGTTTGGAATTTGGAAATCTAGGCTTCCCCATCCCTTACAAAGGAGCAGAGCAATTGGTATTCCTCTCAGGTCCATTCTGTGGCTGCTGACCTTGCAGTCCTGTCAGTGAGGGAGCACTTGATAGATATTGAGGATAACAAAAATGTTCTCACTTGTGCAAATAGCTTCTCTGTATCTGTCTCTCCTTAATTAGTGATCTCAGTGCCATCTTAACACGTTTTAGACGCCAACCCTCTGCATGGCCTGAGCCTAAGATGTCTGTTCGATTCTCAGCCTGCCACTTCCACACACAGAGTATTTCACCTCCTGGCTCCCACTGAACTTTAAATTTCACTTCACCTCCACCTCCAGTCCCTCAGCTCTTCATTCTGGCTGCCTCTGCTTCCCTGTCTAGGCCGGTGCCTCCATCAAGCCATGTTGGATTTTTTCTTGCTGGCCTACAACACGCCCTTGCTCCCTGATACC
>NW_027527808.1:2084281-2111607 GCF_008692635.1 Crocuta crocuta
CATTTCTCAGTTGTCCATCCAAAATCAGTTCCATTATCTGCTTACTCTGCCCCTGCTCACAGGTAACACGCTTTGGGGGTTGCTGGAGGTTCAGCCTCCCAAGCTCCTTTCCAACCTCCACAGTCTTCAGTCAAGCACGTGGTTCCCTGCCACCTGCCTCTTCCCCCACCTCCAGAACCCAATGGTCCAGGCATAGGAAATCATCCACTACTCCCCTCTACCTTTCAGAAGCCCCTCTGACATTCCATTTCTTCCCCCAAAGTGACAGGCCACCCGACCCCAGAAAGTAGTGTGTCTACTAATCCTCTGGTTCTGTGGTTCCCAGCCTCTGGAGTCTACAGTGAGTGAGACTTTCCTGCTTTGGCCTATTTCTGCTGCCTCATACGGACATGGACGAGCCACAGACAGGTGGATGAGAAGAAGAGACGCAGTGGGGTTGAGGATTCCTGACTCCACACTGGTACCTAAGCAAACTATGTCTTCCACATTCAGTGTTACTTTCCTGTCAAAAATGAGGTCTACATTAAACTGTTAAAGTTCTCCTGCTTCTTAATCTTTACTCTCATTTACTCATCCATCCAACTAATAGTTCGTGCTTTCTGGGTGCCTGGCCCTGTGCTAGGGCCCGAGAGTGCGATGGTGACCCAAAAGTAATATGGCTCCTGCCCTCCTAGAACTCACATCCAAGGGGGGAGATAGACAATGAACAGGGAAAGTCATTAGAGATGTGTTTAATGCTTGGAAGCATCTTTTGGCAAGGAAAAACACGGGGGTGAAGGTACTTCATGTGGGATGGAAAGAACTTTTCTGAGCTTGGGAAGGCACTTAAGAACTAGGTTAGAGCCTAGTTCGGGTTCTAGGTCTAGTTCAGTGAGAGCCATAAAAGAAGGGGCTGTAGAATCAGAATCATCAGTAGTAGAATCAGAGAGAGAGGGACTGAGAGGATGAGGCCCAATTTTCCAGCACCTGCAGCATAGAAAGGCTTTATCCCTGGAGGCTTTGGGGAAAGAACTGCTTTAAACTTCTCAGCAGTCCCCTGAGCAAGACACAGCCTGCGAAAGCAGCCGCGTCTCCAGCCTGAGTGGGGCTGCCTAGGCCTAGCCCCTTAGGAAAGTGGTGTTTTTCATAATCCATCTGTCCTGCGGGACCAGCCTTTTCAAATTTGCCCACAGGCCTGTTTCCTCGCCTGTCTGTGGAATCTGGGCTTATTTATCTACTGATATCCAGGGGGTTGCCTTTCTCTGTGTTCTCTTGCAGAAGGGAGGCTCGAGATGCCCCAGAAGAGACACATACCTCAGATTTAGGAATTCGCTCCCAGGGCCGGGCCCGGGTGGGGCCTTCCCAGAGGTGAACCAGTGCTACCTCCAGAGAGCCCAGGCTCAAAGTGCAGTCCCAGCATTTCCATGTGAGAGATTAAGGATGGCCCACCGGCTGGAAGGGACACAAGCAGTGGCTGGGCAGGGGACGGCCCAGGAAACCTGGATGAGGCCCTTTCCCCGTCAGTTTGCTGTGGGATCATGATCAAATAGGTACGCGGGAGGGCCAGAGACTGCACCTGCCGCCCAGATAAAGAGAGGGGCTCCTCAGGCTGGGCTCTTAAGCAAGTTCCTTTATCCGGTCTGAGGCAAAACGCCTTTGCTAGAAACACTTTTAGGTAAAGCTGGCCAGTGTATGAGACATCTGAGTCTTGCTTCTTCATGTGTTCACTCGACACACTCGTATAAAGCCCCTACTATGTGCTGGACGCTGCGCCAGGCCCGGAGCGATGAGCCGAAAAACCACAATCTTACATCAAGCTGCTCGCAAGAGTGTGTGGTAAAGACGCAGCCAGATCAGTCTTAGCCACACAACAGCAGGCAAGCTACTCAACCTCTTTAAACCCCAATTCTCCTATCTATAAAATGAGGTATTAATAAAAACAATTTCCTGATGTCACAGGTTATATAAGATCAGTTCTATAAAGCATTTTAATGGGGCTTGGCCGAAAGTAAACACTTAATAAAGAGCAGCTATCATTATTAGCTATTAATATGCCTGATTTACCAAGAGTAAACTAAGCACTGGCTTACCCCTCAGTTTTCTTCTGAAACTGTTACACGTCTAATGAGGTTGAAAGGAAGAAAAAAAAATCTAGTAATTGGATATATTAAAAGCAGTGTCTCCCGAACGTAATATCCTTGAAAGATGACAAGAAAGAATGTGTGTTCCTTGCTAAGAGCACTAGCTTATTTTGAGTAGAGCTTAAAAATAAGCATCTGCTATTCATTATTAGTGAAAGTTGTGCTTTTTGAGTTTCTTATGAAGGAAGAGCCCCTGAGCATGCAGCGCTATAAATATATGTATAAATAAGTTGCATACTTCTGGAGCTCAGAAACGGCTTCTTTATGAGAACACCCCAAATCAGAAACCACAAGACAGAATCGCCCAAAACTGTCATACCAGAATTTTGACTAAATGCCAGTTTCCTCTGCTCTTCACGCTTGCTGCTTTCTGTAGATGCTGTCTCAACCACCAGGTTGCCTGGTGGCCCGTCATGCTACGCAAAAGTGCACTTCCACTATCAACTCCCCTAATTGAGGTCAGATGTAAGACACCTTGGTGTTCACCCCGAGGGAATTGTTTAATTGGAAACCCAGCAGGCAGCAGTGCGGCATGATGGGAGGAGGAGGGGAGTCCCAGTTGCCAGCTTGGGGTCAAGTGACCCTTTCCTAGCCATGTGCCCTAGGGTCCATGACCACACCTCTCTCCCCTGAGCCTCAGTTTTCTCATCTATAAGTAAGAATAATTTCTCAGCTTTTGTTTTGGACTTCTTTTGAAACGTAAAATGAGATAAAGCATTTTGTAAGATACTACAAATGTTAGGTCTTATGCTCGCGAGTTATGACGATGATGATGGTGATAACACAGGCTCCTTCATCCTGAGCTTTGCTGGGCCACGTAAAAGGCCCACCTCTAGGTCTTCTTGTTCCTGCCACTGAATTCCTTCAAAATGAGCTACTTTTTTTAAGGGGTGGGGGGGGGAGTATTTAAAATGCTGAAGGCATTTAACAGACCATTAATCTCTCGAGACTGTAAATAAAAGAATCTGTTTTCAAATACATTTGGGAAATTCTTGGGGAGCTCAGAATACTTGAGAGCATGCATGGTTCTGAGAAGTTCTTAATAAAGAATCCTCATTTACATGTGTCTAACAGCACTTCCCAAACTCATCAGCCATGGAACCCTTTTTTCATATAATATCTGCTAATAGGCCACTGACACAGCATCCCCAAAACACAGACTTTGGGAAATTCTGTCCTAGCATAAGGATAGATGCATTTTGCTTTCGATCCATAAAAAAAAAATAAGCGTAGGGGCACCTGGGTGGCTCAGCTGGTTAAGCGTCCAGCTCTTGATCTCAGCTCAAGTCATGATCTCAAAGTTCATGAGTTTGAGCCCCACTGACAGTGCAGAGCCTGCTTGAAATTCCCTCTCCCTCTCTCTCTCTGCCCCTCCCCCACTGGTACGCACACATGCTCTCTCTCTCTCTCTCTCAAAATGAATAAATAAACTTTAAAAATATTTTAAATTAAGCATAAGTGAAAAGCAACCTAATAAAAAGTATTGTTGAGTTCTGGTAATATAATTTCTGCTTTGAAAGTTCCTTGCTCACTAATCTGAGAGACCATTTCCTTCAAGAAATTTATACTTTTTTTTTTTTTTTTTTTTTTTTTTTTTGTGTACGNTTTTTTTTTTTTTAGTATGGAAGGCTTCATGAATTTGTATGTCATTTTTGTGCAGGGGTCATGTAATCTTTTCTGTATAAATGCTTTTTTAAATTTATTTTTTATTTTTTATGTTTATTTTTAAGAGAGAGACGGAGACAGAATGCAAGCAGGGGAGGGGCAGAGAAAGAGGGAGACACAGAATCCGAAGCAGGCTCTAGGCTCTGAGCTGTCAGCACAGAGCCCGATGGTGCTCAAACTCGTGAACCGCGAGATCATGACCTAAGGTTTGTGAGTTAGAGCCCCACATCAGGCTCTGTGCTGACAGCTGCTCTCAGCTCCTCCCCTGCTCACACCTCCATCTTTCTCTCTTTCAAAAATAAACATTTTTTTAAAAATCCAAAATAAATAAAAAAAAACCACTATAAAATATTTAACTATTTTGGATGTTTGGGGTTTATGTATGTTACACTGTATTCATAATTATAATACACAGTACATAGAATGAAACTAATGTATTTTTTCCCATGGGGCTGGGGAGAAAAGGACAAGTAATAGAAAGAGGAGCTGGCAGAATTTTTCATGGGGTTTAACATGTGCCATCATTTTTGAAAAGCAGAATGTATTTGGCTCTTAGGTAGCTTGATTTGTCTTGGCTTCTTTTTTTCCTTTAGTTTATTTATTTGAGAGAGAAGGACAGAGAGTGAGTAGGGGAGGGGCAGAGAGAGGGAGAGAGATTGAGAATCCCAAGCAGACTCTGACTTGTCAGCACAGAGCCCAACATGGGGCTCGAATTTAAGAACATGAGATTATGAAGACCTGAGCTGAAACCAAGAGTCAGACACGTAACAGACTGAGCCACCCAGGCACCCCAATTTGTCTTTGTTTCTATGTGCTCTCACCCATCATTGCCCCAATCCATTTGTAATTATAATAAATATTAAAGCACTTCTTTAAAGTTTTTAATCAAAAATATACAACCTCCAAGTACAGTTTTCTGAGAATCCACAGTTCTTAGATAAAAGTTTTTGTCCTCTGTAAAATACATGCATCTCAGTAAATTTTCACACCCAGTTTTAAGAGTTAATATTTTGCCAGTGTTTGTTAAGCAAACCCAAAAATATTAAGAAATTTCAAGAATTCCTTAAACTGGTGACCCTAACCAAAATTTCTATTATCGGCCCATGTTAAATTTTTTAGTACTTAATTCATAATGCCTTAGTGTCTAAAATTTCCGTTCCAAACACAAAGACTTAGAATACATACATACACACACACGTATTTATCATACTCTCTTGGTACCATTTATTGCTAATTTGCAACATTTATTGAGGTTTTCTTCTTGAAATTTCACTAGAATAATTAACCTTTAAGTCAGTGTTATCTAATTGATAAATATTACCTTCTTTTATTTTTTCCCCAAAACTCAATCCTTACTGACAAGCTCCAAAGCACTTTTACGGTACAGCAGATCCCTATTATGTCTTGCAGAGTTTTTCCGCAAACACACTGCCAGTAAGTACACCGTAGACATATGTGCTTAACAAATTGAGGAACAGTGAAGGGGAGCTGAATATCTTGAAAGAGAAGCTTCATGAACGGGTCTTCGGATTTCATCATTGTGAACTTAGAGCCCCTTAAAAAACGCAGACACACACAGACTTTGCTTTATACCTGTCAAACATTACGAGTTGATTACACAAGTCACCATATTATAGACTATAAATATTTTTCTTTCTTGAATTGGACAGTCTGGCCCACAACACTAAACGGTGTGAACACACCAAAAGTCTTAGAGAAGACTGTTCAAGAGCCATCAGAGTGTCACCTTTCTCAGCATTTCCTCTGTCTGTTTGCGGGGTTTTTGTGTTTGTTTTTGTTGTGTTGTGTTGTGTTTTGGAACAAGACTGACAGGTAAAGAAGCTAGAAGCCCATCCATTCTGTACTCTGGGAGGAATTTCCATATTGCTTCTTCTATGGGTTTATTCATGAAATCTGGTTTCTAGGCCTCGCATGTTTAAGTGCAAGCCAGGGAGTAAGAATACGTGGATAGTGAATGAAGAAAGAATTGTGCAGGATTAGACACTTCGACGCAATGGGTCAAGAGCAATTTGCTGCCTTTATTCCCTCTCCCTGTGCTTGTGGCATTTATGGAGTCAGGAGAGAAAACGGGAGCGGGTGTGGTGGCCTGTGCCTCAGTGGGGAGCGGAGGGCCCCAAGTGTACGGAATCAGGGCAGGAGCCGTACAGTGCAGCGCAGCATGGCTACATCGCCCAGGAGGACAAAGAAAGCGAAACGGGACCAGACAATCCCATTGGGTGCAGAAACAGAAGGGGGAGATTTTGAATCCCCACCACACATAGTTGAGGTGATACCAGAAGAATACACACAGGACGAAGAAGGCCTAGCGCTGGAGAATCTGCTCCAGGAATGAACCTGGAGCGAGGCTCTGGTTTCAGGGAGGGAAAGAAAGAAGGAAAGGAATTCTGAAATAACCTGGAGCGATACCTGGCACGTCAGGAGGTGCAGATGGGAGGGCCCCTCCAGGCAGCCAATCAAGAATCATTTCCAGATTTCTTGCTCTGCAATGGTGGTTCCCCACTTTTAGTGTGTACTCAATTACCTGGATGGCAAGCTGCTGCTGCTGATCCAAGGACCACACCTTGGGAACCACTGATCTAGAAGCTGTTAGTCTTGCTAATCGAGAAGCTTGGCTCCAGCAGAGGACAGTGAAGGAGAAATGTGGCTTATTTTCCAATAATTCAATAACCTTTCTATCGAAAGATCGAGATGGGATACACGGTATTTGGCGATGTATCTCAGAGGTCAGTCAGGCTCTTTCAAATGATAAGGACTTCATGCTTTCCTAATTAATTCAGGAAATATGTTAAATTCCTAAACTGAGCTATTTGAATTTGGGGATGGTTTTGTTGGTAGTGGTTCGATGTTTTTAAGGAAGTCACTGCCTACTCGAGAAACCATGGTCCCCCAAAGTGAATTTCCCATGGGAAGAGCTCCATGGAGAAGAAAGGGACCCATTGTTCCCCCATGTCAATTGAAATGTACAGACACCTAAAACCCAAATAAATGAGCAAATAAAAGATGAAAGCGTACGGGAGATCATCCTTCAAATCCACAAAGGTGAAATAATTAAAAACTAGGTGAACATGACAGTGGTAATAATAAAACTTAATAATATGCATTAATTACATAAACAGAGAAACTGTGTTCCTCCAGGGCCTACTCCATCATTTTGTTTTGAATTATGATTCACCTGAAATATATATATATTCCAACTTCAGCCCCTAGAACTATATTTACATCAGTGGTTCTCAAACTTTAGCAAGCATCCGAATCACAGGGAGAGCTGACTAAAACACAGATTCTTGGGTGCCCCCCGCAGAGTGTCTGGTTCAGTGGATCTCAAGGAGGCTCCAGAATTTGTATTTCAAACAAATCCCATGGGGCGCCTGGGTGGCTTAGTCGGTTAAGCGTCCGACTTTCGCTTAGGTCATGATCTCGCGGTTCANCAAACAAATCCCCAGGTGAAGCTGATGCTAATTATTCAGAACCATACTTTAGGAATTGCTGGCTTAGATCCATAGTTCAGCTTAGCCATATATTAGAATTATCTGGGAATCTATTTCTAAAAATCCCAATTCTTATACCACACCTCAGAGCAATCGAAATCAGAATCTATGGGGATGGAGCCCAGGCAGGCATCGGTATTTTTTTTTTTTTAAGTTCTCAGGTAATTCCAATGTATAGCCAAAGTGGAGAATGTCTAGTTAGATCAGTAGTTCTCAAACTTTGGCACATGTCAGAATCACCTGGAGCACTTGTTAAATCCCAGAGAGCTGGCCCTTCTTCTAGAGTTTCTGATTCAGTAAGTCTGGGTTGTGTCCAAGAATAAGCATTTCAGTCAAGTTCCCAGATGATGATGCTATGAATCCTGGACCACACTTTGAGAACCATGGGTTAGACCAACTTCAATTTGACTGCCTTTGGGATCTATTGAGGGATCTGGTATACAATATTGAAGTTAGTTGCCCCTCTAACCCTCCAAAAAACAACAAAAACTGGACGTTGGGATTTATACCTTCTGAGATGGTGTTTGGCAGAAGTGTGCTGTCCATGCTCGCCAGGTGATTCTAATGTGCAGCCAGGACTGAGAAGCACCGCTAAACCAAGGAAAGGTGAGGATGCAATACATGTGTCACCTGCAATGCTTGCTGCTCATTGGGTTAAGTATGACTTCTTCCAGCTAAAACATATTCCTGCTTTAATCACTATATGCAACATATATCTTTGCTTAAGAAAAATGCTACACTGAAATAAATGCAAGATTATGCCAGTCATTTCTGAATTTGAGAAAAAACTAGGTTAAGCCAGGAAGGGATTCTCCCCACCCCCCAAGCCCCGTTTGGTTGCTATAAATACAACTTACTGTCTGAGTTTTTTTAACGTAGCATGGTAACCCACCCCTTTGGTGATCTGTAGCTAGTCATGTAAACAGAAACATTATAACTGTTATTATACAAGCAGTTTCCTATAAATGAGAATTTATGCTTATATCTAAATAAACTTGAAACCTGATCAAACACCCTGGCTCCAGGAAAATAACTTTGGGTTTGGACAACACAAACCAGAGTAACATTTTACTGCCAGTTGAAGTTTTTGAATATACAGGGTCATTTTTAATCACATAGTATGAGAATAGCTTGTCTGTTACAGACAGTAGAAGCTAAGATTCATAAATGGGGCAAGGGGTGTGGATGGGGACATAGCAGATGGAGTCAGTTCTTAACTGGAGCCCTTTTGACCAGCTCTGTGATATCAGATACAGGTTTGTAAATAATTACTTTTTACTTCAGTTTTCGCTGGAAGCAGTAACACTATTGTGCTTGAGCAGCTGACTCACTGTTACCACTCATGACCCTTCTAGGATATGCTATGCAACGTCCAGTTCTTACACCCAGAAAGACTTTAGAAATTTAGCACTGGAAAGGCTGGGAAACCACGTCACATCCATTTGAGTGGCTGTAATTAAAAAAACAAAAAAAGACAATAGCAAGTATTGGGGACAATCTGCAGAAAGTAAAACCCTCATACATTGCTTGTCCGGAATGTACCATCAGTTTGGAAGGTCTTTGTCAGTACCCTTAAGTTAAGCACAAATTGACCACACCACTGAGCAATTCTGCTCCTACGTATTCACCCAAGAGAAGTGAGAACATGGTCACACAAAAACTTGCATGCGAATGTTCATAGCAGCATTATTCATAATGGCTAAACAGTGGAAACAATTCAAATGTCCATCAACTGATGAACGGATAAAGACAATGTGATTATAGCCCATGCAATACTACTCAGCAATAAAAAAGGAAGACTTGATATACGTTATAACATGGATGAACCTTAAAAATATGTTAAGTGTAAGAAGCCAGTCACAAAAGATGATACATGATACCTACTTGATGAAGTGCCCAGGGAAACCTATAGGAGACAGAACGCACAGTGGTGGTTGCTTAGAGCTGGGAACCAGGGAGGGAGGGAGTGAAAGCTAAAGGATGGGGGGTTGCTTTTTGAGAAGATGAACATTTTTTCAAATTGGCTCTGGTGAATGTCCTAAAAACCACTGAATCGCCCACTTTAAATGAGTGAATTGTACGGTATGTGAATTATAGCTCAATGAAACAAACCTATACGGAATATAGCCGACTGGGTAAGAGCAGAGGCAAATTTCCATCCGCTCATCTCCGAAGCCACTTGGGACGAGACGTGTGGGCCCGTGCGCGCTGAGCGGCTGACAGCTAGATCCGGTGAGCCGGGCGTCGAGGTGAGGCCCTCTTGCTCCTTGCCCTCTGGCTAGCTGTCGCTGCACTCGGGCCTCTGCAGCAGCACGCGGAAAAGGCGGGCCCATGTGTCACACACAGAACAGGACCCGAGCGCGTTCCTCATGGAGCCGTCGGCGGGGTGCCCAACCCTCAGGGCGCGGCCGGGCTCCTAAGCTGGCGGGTCCCTGAGCTGTCGCGAGGAGGCTATCTGATGACCGTCTTTCTTCCCTCTCTCTTCCCCAACAAAGGGTAGCTGACCTGCCGCGTGACCTGGCAAGAGCTAAGATTCCCCGAACACGCTTTCCCCCTATTGTGTGCGGACGTTCCCAGAAGCGGCGGAGCGGCGGGACCCACGGGAGGGACCCGCGGGACTNAAAAAAAAGAAAGAAAGAAAGATCACTTCCTGTAGGGAGCAGAGCATGCTGAGCAGCAGTGGGGCTCTTTCTCCTTCTCCCATGGGCCTCCTTCCCTGCCTCCCAGGAGGGTGGGGGTGGGAAGGGGACGGGAAGAAATGCTGACTGTGGAGCAAATGCCGCTGGATTGCAGTAGCAACCCAAGAGTGGTGTGTTGGGGCGGTGGGGGCACTAAGGGAGCCCTTAGCCCCACTAAGGTGGAAAGCGCAGGATTGAGGGAGAAACTCTGTTGGACTTCTCACCTGATTAAGAAATGCTTTACCAAATCACCTTCACAATTTTGTTCAGGGATAATAAACGAAAGGTATTTCAGTGCGTTCAAATAATACATACATACATACATACATGCATACATACATACATACATACATATTTTCTCACTCTGAAGAAAACCAGCACAGGCTTCAGTGTATGATAGGAAAGAAATGTAGGGAGTCACGACTTTGGAGTCAGTGACTTGTCCTTGAATTCAAACTTCTGGGTTCTTTGCACTTTGGTAGTAAGCTCTTAGAAGGGGTTCAGGGAGGTGTTAGAGACGACTGACAGAAGACAGTAATAAGCTGGGCAAAATAAATGGACTCAATGAAAAGAGTGCTTTCTATGTTCCTTGGCTTTTCAATGAGTTGCAAGATTTAGTAATGCTTTGATTCTCACACAGAAGTTACCACTTTGAAGATACAATATTATCCATTCTTCTTCCCTATAAATAAGAGGAAAGCTGACTTATAAGGGTTTGCTGAATAGCCTTATATGCTGTAGCAACAGGGAGAAGGTTCTGCCCTTTTCCTTGGGAAGTGGCAGTGTGATGGAGGAATGAGATTAAGGATGATTTCATTCAACATGCATTCAGCAAGGATATTTTTGAGCACCTCCTCTGTGCCAGGGACTGGGCTAGGGCTGGAGATCGAGAGATGAAACATCCAGAACCTATCTTTAAGTAGCTTACAAATCTAGTTGAGAGACAGATAAGCATGTAAACCAGGAATTAAAGATGACTCAGAAGTGGAGGTCTGTACTGGGGACCATGAGGGCCAGAGGAGGGACACCAGATCCAGGCTGGGGAATTTGGGGAGGCTTCTTGGAGAAGGAATGACTCCTCTGACACTTAAATGGCAAATAACACGTGGCCAAGAGAAGAAGGGAGGAAAGTGCATTCCAAAAGGAGGTAACGGTATGTGCAAAGGGCCTAGGGGTCTTGACATGTATGAGGCAGTCTGCAGACAGGTATGAGCGGCTGCAGCACAGGGCGGGAGGGGCAGGCATGGATAAGCTGGAGGGGTAGGAATCATGAGAAGTCTGGTTGAGGACTTTGGACTTTATCCTAATCACATGGGAAATTTTCAGCAAGGGAGTAGGATCATGAGATTTGTCCTTTAGGAAGATAACAGGCAGTCATTTGGAGTATGGATTGGAGGAAGTCAGTCAGGCTTGAAGCAAGGAGAGGAGGTTGGGGACTAACTCAATAAGAGACCAAAATGAGGAACAGGTTGGAGGAGATGGGCCAGGTTCAAAACATATTTAGAAGGTGGAATTGACAGAACATGGAGACCAGTGTTACTTTGCCCTAAGCACCTCGCAGGAGTCCGACACAACTCCCGAGCTTCTATCTTGTACGCCTGGATGAATGATGGCCGGGTTCCTGGAGACAGGCAACTTGGAGGTCAGAGAACAGGCTTGAAATGGAATGAGATGATGAGTTTGGCTTTGGCCAAGTTGTGTTAGAAGTGACTGTAGTCCAAGTAGTGACATCCAAGAGGCATATGGTTGTACGACTATGGAGCGCAAAGGGGATAGGGTGGGGTTGGAGTGGACGAGGCAGCAAAAAGGAACCAGAAGTCAGCGTGCTTTGTCTCTCACGCACAGAGGCCATACTCAGTGACGAGTTCTCCACAAGTAGTTTCTAGATATGCTGCTCCACAAGGGACTTTGGAGACTGTATGATCCCAGCGGTGTGAGGCATCTAAAGTATAAAATTCATAGAAGCGGAAAGGAGATGATGATTGCTGGAGGTTGTTGGGGGAGGGAGAAAAGGGAAGCTGTCTTTAGTGGGTCTAGAGTTTCAGATCTGCAAGATGAAAAATTTCTAGAGATCTTTTTCTTAACAATATGAACAGACTGTGATACATTTTGTTTTTAAATCACAGTAATTTTTTAAAAGGAACTCGGGAGGGAAAGACACAGCAGCCCTGCTAGCTACCTTTAGACAGCAATAAGATAAAACCCTTTTACCTCCTGCTAGTGCATTTCCACCCATTCTTGGTGGGAAGGTTAAGTTGAAAAAGACATTTTAAGTGTTTTTTAATGTTTATTTATTTGTGAGAGAGAGAGAGAGAGAGCATGAGCAAGGGACGGGCAGAGAGAGAGAGGGGGACACAGAATCTGAAGCAGGCTCCAAGCTCTGAGCTGTCAGCACAGAGCCCGATGCCAGGCTCCAACCACAAACTGCAAGATCATGACCAGAGCCAAAGTTGGACACTTAACTGACTGAGCCACCCAGGTGCCCCTGGAACAGACATTTTAGAATAGACAATATGAGGGGCTTCTGGGTGGCTCAGTCAGTCAAGCATCTGACTTTGGCCCAGGTCATGGTCTCATGGCTCATGAGTTCAAGCCCCTTGTTGGGCTCTGTGCTGACAGCTGAGACCCTGGAGCCTCCTTCAGATTCTGTGTCTCCCTCTCTCTGCTCCTCCCCCATTCATGGTCTGTCTCTTGCTCTCTCAAAAATTAATAAACATTAAAAAAATTGGAATAGACAATATGATCAAGGGCCTTAAAAATGTTTATGCCCATGACCTACATATTCTACTGCCTAAAATCAGTCACAAATAAGAAACCAAAAATATTGTAAGACAACATGAAAATATTAGCTATAATTTTTAAACTAATTTTTCAATAATAGAAAAACAAACATAGTGAAATACCATACCACTGCTATAAATTTTTACAAAAAATTTACCATCACATGGGAAATATTTATAAAGGTAAGTGAAACAAAATTCAGAACACAAAATTGTATCTATGCTTTGATCACAATTATGTCAAACATAATCTGTATATAGAATAAAAAGCCTGGAAGAAAATAGACTAAAATGTTGATAGTAGCTATCGGGTTGGGGCCATTGGCGATTTTTTCCATATACTTTTCAGTATTTTCCAAATTTCCATATTAAGCCTATATTCTTTTATAATTATATAAAGCAATCTATATAAATTCTCTCTCTAATTTTTCTGCAAAGTTTTCTATGATTCCTTCGACTTTAAAAGACATGATTTGCCTTTAGCTGAAAGCTGTAATAGATTATCACATAACTGCTTTATAATGTGTCAAAAACCAAAGAGAAGGAGAAATAATCCTCCAGACAAACTTAGACTTTGAAAATTCCTCCATTTGAATATCCTTTTCTTGTGTGGGAAAGAGGAAGCATCAGGAAGCGATGTTGGACATTTTAGCTGATTATAAGTGCTAGAAAGGCAAATTAAGCCCTTCCCTTTAATTGGCTGTAATCAGTTAAACAAGGTAATAGACCACCTGTGGCCGAGATGGAGCCAAGTCCATCTCGAGACCCTGAGACCACAGCTTTGGCACTGAGCTGCCCTAAGGTCAGCTGGGAGGGGCTTTTGATTCCATATCAAGTTACCCAGGCTGTGCCACAAAGAAACATTCAATCAAAACTTGAGTGTACAGTTGGGTTTAGAATATGTTGATAAAAGGAAGAAAAGTATAACATTTTAAAAAGAAAAATATATATATAAAATAATAATCAACAACCAAGTAAAGAGCATTTCCTGCATGCCAAGTGCTTTTCTAAGCATTTCACATCTAATTGACTTATTCACAAGCCTGTGGGATAGATTCTATTAGTATTGTCATAATCATCCCAAGTTTGCAGATAAGGAAACTGAAGCGCAGAGTAATACTGATTGGGTCTCACAGCCTGTAGTGGACAGCTGGGACCTGAACCCAGACAGTCGACTTTATCATCTACATTCCTAACCGCTACACTATGCTACTTCTCAAGCTCTCACTCGAGTTTTGCTTTACTACTTAATTGTTAATTCCAAACACACCATAGGCTAGACCTTGCATTTGGAGCAAATGTCTGCAGTACATTCCTACCTCCTTATGGTAGCATAATACTTGCAGAAGCCGTATTTGGGAAGTGAAAAAGCCAATTAAAGATTAATCAGCAAACCCAAAATTACCAGGTGACAACAAATGTCACAAACATTTCATGCACGCGCCATCTCACATGAGTTTTGGGCACAACACTGAGATGATTTAGTGAGGAACAATTAGGTGAGCACTTGTTTGGAAGCAGAAAGATGTTCACACATGGTTTGGCCACAGTGGGGCAAGACCATTTCTTTCACAGCGAGGATGGAGTCTGGGCTGGCAATGGAAGAAGGCTCCTAAAAGAGTGCATCTTGGGCCCCTACTCTCCTTAGCTAAGGATGGGTCCTCAGAAATTCTCCAGTCATCCAAGTATCCTTTGGACTCTTGTATGACATGAAAACAAATATGAGGATGTAAGCCTAAAAATAAGTTCATCATTTTCTCCCCAAACCAATTCTTGTTCCCAGATCCTTTAATCAGTAAATGACACTACCATCACCTAGTTGCCTCAGCTCTTGGACCTCGTGGTTGGCACCCCAACAGCCACTCCACCTGACCTCCTCCACCTCATGCCCCATGATTGTAAGTCCATCGTGGTAATCGTATCCCCCATGCTAGTGATTGATTGGTTTGGGGGTGGGCTGGTCTAAGTCAATCTAGGCCAAAGAAACAGAAGAAGCTTCCTTCAGACTTCTCAGAAAGAGAGGCCAGTTTCTCCCTCCCATCCCATATGAACAAAAACACATCACTGGGAGTGGCCCTCTATGGATGTGATAGGAAACCAGCTTTAGGATGAAGTCAATGCTGAAGAAGGCAGAATAGAAAGGCAAGGAATGTTGGGCTGATACACTCAAACCCCACAGCAGATCCTAACCTTAAGTCTTCTGTTATTTGAGAGAATACATTTCCTTTGTTTTTGCCCACTGTGAGGAAGGGTGTCGATTATTTGTGACGGAAATTGTCCTCACTGATCTATTTTGCACATCCAAACAAGCATCAAGTCCGGTCCATTCTCCTTCCTAAATCTTTTAAAATGCACATGCCTCTCCTCCATCCCCATTTCTAATGATGATCCTGTTCAGGCCACCTTTGACATCTCATCTGAATTACTTCAAAGCCTCCTTTTATCAAAATGCCTTGGTTCGTGTGAATAGGCCTGAAGACAAAATAAGAAAAAGAATGTGAAGGGCTGAGGCTCTAGCAGGCACATCAAGAATTTCCTCATCTTGTCCTAGGGTGAGCTTGGAATGCTGCCATGCCTCAACCCATTCCAAGAGGCATAACAGGAAGCACCCCTCCATTCTGGGTTCCTCTGACCCTGTGGGCCTTAAACTGAGTGGATGTCAAGATCACCTACCTGTGACCCTGTCACTGCACTCAAATCCTTATCTGTGGTATGTCCTTTGCCCAGTCTGTCTGCTGCCTTGGCAGATGACTCAGACAACAACATCCTCAGTTAGTCCAGGGTACGGTTCTCATCAGCTTTTGGACCTGGACCAGCCATTACCATCCAACTTCACTTGTTCACTCATATACACCGAGGCCACCTAGCCAGGAAACATGGTTATTTCTGTCGGTGCTAATTTCAGTCCAACTCTACAAACACTTGGTGAGTGCCTTCCCCATGCTGGTAACATGCTAGGTCTTAGAAGGGCAGATACGGAGCACGTCCTGCTCTTCATATCCCACCATCTGACACATCGTGGAGCTCAAAAATATTTAAGTGAATCAAGGAAAATTAAATGTCAAATATGTTTTAGTGTGCATTCCAGCAATTCACAATCTATTGAAAAGAAAAACTCAAAGTCAGGCTACCACAGACTCATGGTATATACTTATATACCACTGGTATATAAAATGCAACAATAAAAATAATAGTCCATCCTGAGGAGTCAAGCAGTGTTCTAAGAGCTGGCATATACTCACTTGTTTAATCTGCACAACTCTTGACATATGCATTCATGTTATCCACACTTTACATAGGAGAGAGCTGAAGCTCAAACAGGTCAGGTAAGTTGCCCAGAATCACACAGCTGGTAATGTGAAGAAGGTGAACTGGAGAATAGAGAAAGGGAATGTTTATTTAGTTGGGAATCTGGAAATGCATCATGGAAGAATGGGTTTTAAAGTAGATGTTCAGTGATGAGTAGGTCTGCAACATACTGGGGGTAGGAGGTATATATTCCAGATTGGAGAAGGGCATGGGTGAAGACTTAGAGGTGGGTATTGCAGGGTATATTCTGAGAACAAATAGTCCCTCATGGCTGAGTATAGGGTATACAGAGGAGGTGTCTATGGTGGGAACTGAGACTGGATAGGGGGTGGGCAGCTCAGTCATGGAGGGTCTCTAATGGTTCATCAATCCTTACTGTTTCAGTCCCTCATTTGTTCTGGATTCTCTCATCCCTATTCAACCCAAGTACTTCAAGTGGGGTTTCCCCAGTACCCATGTGCAGGGTAGTCCCTAATTTACTTAAGCCAAACAACATATTCCATTCCCCTGGCCACAAAGAATGGGTTCAAGGGTGGGCCTGTGACTTAACCCTATCCATTCCAGTGACTCTCAGGATTCTTGCCCAGCACCCTGAGATAGCACTCTCTCTCTCTCTCTTTGAAAGCAGTCAGCACAGCCCTACAAGGTGTTGGCTTCCTCTTGAAGCCCAGAGCCAGCCCCCACCAGCACAGGAGGAAGCTGGCACTTTGGGAGGTGCAGCAGGGTGATACAATGAAACTCGGTCCTGAATTACATCACTGAGCCTCAGGATTAAACCATCCAGTTGCCAGTCCTTCCATCTCTGGACCTTCCCGTTGCATGAACCTAAAAAGTAAATATGTAAGCAGCTTGAGTCAAGTTTTTTATTATTTGCAATATCAAGAGGGCTAACTCATAAAAGTCTTCAATGGTAGGTCATGTGATTTTAAAGTATTATTCTGGGAAGTGGCTTAGAAAGGTCATGTCGTGGCCTATGCGGAGGGTAAAGTGGTTAGAGAATCTTGAAAGCAGAGAGGTAGCTAGAGGTCACCGCAACACGCCCAGTGAGACTTAATGGAGTAAGAATTAAAGCATTGACAGCAGACATAGGGGAAGATGTGAAAGATGCATTTGTGCAACGTGCACTTAAAATGGGCTAGGAAATTCATATGTGATTGAAACCTTCATTTATTCTATGTCATTCTACAGCAATGGATGCTTATTTTGGAAAAATAACTCCTAAAGGTGTCAGGTCCCTGAAGTTTGCTTCTTCCTCTCGGCCCTGCAGAAGCGACACAAAGGGAAAGAGAGTTGTTAGTTATTCTATTATCCGACTTATGTTTCTACTTCATGCTATTCACCCCTTAATCATATTCCACACAAGACAGCTCATCATTTCAGGTGTTTCCAGCCTTCAGAAATGTGTAGCCTGCTATTACATCCCTCATAATCATCAAGTAGCCCAGTTCCATGTATTTAGCTCCTTTAAATCTTTCTTCATATTTCAGGGGCACCTGGGGGGCTCAGTTGGTTAAGTGTCCAACTTCCACTCAGGTCATGATCTCATGGTCCATGGGTTGGAGCCCTGCGTTGGACTCTGTGCCGACAGCTCAGAGCCTGGAGCCTGTTTCAGGTTCTCTGTCTCCCTCTCTCTCTGCCCCTCCCCTACTCGCACTCTGCCTGTCTGTCTCTCTCTCTCTCAAAAATAAATAAACATTAAAATTTTTTAAAATCTTTCTTTGTATTTCAGAGCTTTTTAACTCCTTGGCGTAGAAGACACTTTAATCACAGTTCCCTCCACTGTATTTCACAGCTCCTGGGTGGCAGTGGGCCTGTGTGCATAGTGCGCTGGGAGTGTGCAGTCTCAGTGGGAAGTGCTGCGTGGGACAATGTGCAGCACTGCGTATCAAACAGAAGCCTTGAATGCATGCAGTTCTTGTACTGGGTCTAGCTCTGCCCGGCTGCATGATGGAGGACAGGCCACTTAACCTTCTGAGTCTTAGAATCGTCAGCTATAATCCGGGAATGATTCTTATCATTATATCCTTATAAGGAGGCTCTTATCTACCGTCTTTTCTCTTCCTTTATCCCTTCCCATCTATTCGCCAAGGAGGATGAGGGCAGATAGGGATGAATCAAGGACCTGTCCCTGGGCCGAGTGTTGAGTGGTAAAGAAAGTCTCACTTTCTGAAGAGTACTGATCTCTTTCAATAGCAACCTCACGGCCAGAGACTCAGCGGGGTCTCAGGCTACTCAGGCTGCTTGGATCCTTGGAGCTGTTCTGCTCTGATAATGTGAACTGGGCCAGGCCTGCTCTAGACTTAAAAGGAGTCTCTTCTTCCTCTCTTTTGCTTATCTCCCATTTTCTTGGACCATTCTCTCCTTGGACTCAGAGCAGGAAAACAGAAGGCTGAAAATTAAGTGCAGCTTGCTGCAAACACCGAGAAAGAGCCTTGGCCTACTTATGGCAGTGCTGTTTCTGCCCGGTCACAAGGAGCCATCCCAGCAGTCCAGCCTGGCTCCCGGGGGATGCACTGGTATTCAGAGGCAAAAGCCTTGTGCTAACAGAGTCTTTGAATTAGCCTTCACTTGGCTTCAGCATATATATATCTAGGAACAGAGGCAGGACAATATTGAGATTCTAGCCTCAACCTTTTTCTACTTCAACCGAACTCATAGTAGTCAATAAGAGCACCATCTTATAGGATTATTATGATGATTAAATAAGATTGCACAAAAGGAAATGTTTTGAACTGTCCAAAAATGCAAGGTAATAATCTTGAATTCTAAACTCCTCTTCCCTTTTCTAGTTTTCTTGTTTGTTAAATATTAAAAGCTACTCATATAACTTAGGCGGATGGCTAGAGGAACAATGGATTAAAAACATGGCAAACCATGGCCATGGGAAAACTCCATTTTAACTTTATTATTAAGTTTGGCATTGAAATTCTCTATAAAGTTAATACACTGTTAAAACTCTTACAGGCCTTATATCTTATTACTGATTTCCCAAATCTGTAGAAAATAGGAAAACACATTTGAAGTATTCTTCCACTGAGACAATATACTTGGTTTTATCCTAATATCACACAAATGTTTTTATTTTATTTTATTTTATTATTTTTTTTAAATGTTTTATTTATTTCTAGGAGAGACAGAGAGAGAGACAGCGAGAGCAGGGGAGGGTCAGAGAGAGAGGGAGTCACAGACTGAAACAGGCTCCAGGCTCTGAGCTGGCAGTCAGCACAGAGCCCGACGCGGGGCTCAAACCCACGAACCGCGAGATCATGACCTAAGCGAAAGTCGGACACTTAACCGACTAAGCCACCCAGGCGCCCCCAAATGTTTTTATTTTAGATTCCCTGTAATTACGTAATTTCTAGCAGTAAATGAACCTCCTCTGCATCATAGTGACGCTGCCTTATGGGCAAGGTCACTCTGTCTATCTTACTGTTCACGTCTGTTTTGTTGAGTACACCTGCTAACCCTCATGTAGTTCTCAGGCAGAAAGCATGGCCCTGACCCCCAGCAGCTTCTGCTTCAGGCAGCTGTCATTGATCTTACAGACATAAGCACACAGAGATCTCAACCAATCACCAAACACTGTAACATCCACCAACATAAAGAACTAAGCATGTTAAGGCTTTAAATAAAGTCTAATTTTCTGAAAGTGTAGCCAGGATTTTAGGGGGAGGAAAAAAAAGTCAGGGAATGGAAATGCTAGAAAAGAAATTCTAGCAAGTGTTCTATATTTAAGGCAATAGATGAACGGGTGCCTAGAGGCACTTAGGGCCTACCAGAAGTAAAGCCCAGCCAAACAACCGTATAACTGAGAGCAGATCTCTTTGGGATTTCTCCAAAACCTCATCATTATCATATGCCAGGTGTGACTGCACCCCGCTTTCCTTCTCCAAGGGATGCCTCTGCTGAATGCCATGCCATCAAGGGGCTGAGTGTTTCACCAGTCTTCTGTGCTCCTCGTTGGAGGTATCCGGGGATTCCATAGCAGAATCCACACCACAGGCTGAAAGGGGCAGAGCACATGTTCGCCCCTTGCCCTGGCCATCAATCCCAGCAGCCCCCCAACACCCGCCCTGCTGACTGCCACTCGGCAAAGCAGTGCATGCACAAAGCTGGTGACTGAGAAGCTGATGCCGTCTGAGGAGAATCACAGTGGGCTTGCTGGCTCTTGCAGCCATGCAGCCATGTACGGGAACAACTGCAAGTCCTCCCAGGAAGGGGGCCTCTCCAGGATGTCGCTTGGCACTGGTGTGTCCCACGACTACTTTTCAGTCACCTACAGTGTGTCAAGCCCCTGTAGGCTCTAGACGTATATCGGTGAATAAACAGACCTCGCGCCTGCCCCAGTCCCAGAGCCGCAGCGAGAGGAACCCTCCCGCTCAGGTTTAAGCTTCCTGACCCGGGAGGGATCCAGATTTCCCATTTCCTCACTCACGAGCCTTAAGGACATCTCTTACTTAAGGACACGAACATCTAACACTAAACACATTCATTTTTCTCAGCATAACACCGTCTAATAACATACTGACAAGAGACTATTTTTCTATTTAACAGGCTTCCAGGCCTGCCCAGCCTTGGAGGAGACCCACCCTCCTCCTGCGGGGGGTCCCTCCTGCGGGAGGCCAACTGTTGCCTCTCAAAGTAACCAAGAAACAGCTCTCCGAGTAAATTCTCAGATTATCTGCCTGACAAAAGGAAGCTAAGAGTAACAGTTGGGGTGGGGAGACTTCTATTAGCATTTTAACATACTATCATCTTTTTCTGTCCATTTTTCTGGGCTGGACTCAAAAACATCACTTGATTAAATTCACATTTTTCAGATAGGCAATTGTAATCACCCCCTAACTAAATTACAACAAATTCTATTCTGTCACCGAGTCCAAATCACTGAGCTGTGCTGAACTTCTGTGTGATAGGTGGGGATGCCAGCCGCTCATTAAGACAGAGGGACTTGCAGGAGCTGACGGCACACCCCGTGTCTGGCCCCCTCAGCCGGTGTGGTTTGGGAGCACAGGGTTCACAGGCTAAGCCTGCCTGGAGCAGCCCTGAGACAGGAAGGACATCGATATTCTCTGCAAGATGCTGGGCCCTGATGTGTTCCAGAAACCCCCCACCGCAGGGTATAGTTTCAACCCCGGTGTACAGCATAATCCGCTCAGTCAAAGCTACCTGGGGCTGGGGCTTCAAAACTAATGGCCAAAGCCAAACTTCATAGGTTATGAGCAGCATTTTTTAAAGAGACCAAAAAGGATGTAGTAGAAAATATCAGAGTGCATTGTACGTAGTAAGGCATTGTTTTGTGAAACTTGTCATTCCAGTACATAGGTAGATAGGTGATTCATCGTTATTGTGGGCTGGGTCATAATGTAGACTGCATTTCTACTGACAATGCCAGTCACGTGGACAAGCGATAGGCAAGTTGTGCTCTCATTACTATTTTTGAATGAAGATTTAAGTGGCACATAACATATTAGTTTCAGGTGTACAACATAATGATTCAGTATTTGTATGCATTGCAAAATGATCACCACAATAATATAGTTAACATCGTTACAAAATTTGTTTTGTTTAGGGGCGCCTGGGTAGTTCAGTCCATTAAGTGTCTGACTTTGGCTCAGGTCATGATCTCGCGGTTCGTGGGTTTGAGCCCCGCATCGGGCTCTGTGCTGACAGCTCAGAGCCTGGAGCCTGCTTCAAATTCTGTGTCTCTCTGTCTCTCTGCCCTTCCCCCACTCGTGCCCTTGCTCACTCTCTCTTGCTCTCTCTCTCTCTCAAAAATAAATAAATATTAAAATTAAAAAAAAATTTTTGCTTATGATGAGAACTTTTAAGATTTACCATCTTAGCAATTTTCCAGTATACAATAGAGTAGCATTAACTGTAGCCCCCAGGCCGTACATACATTGTATCCCCAAGACTTCTTTGTTTTATAACTGGAAGTTTGTGCTTTTTAACCCCTTTTGCCCACTCTCCCCTAACCTCTCACCTCTGGAAACTACCTGTGTGTTCTCTGTATCCGTATCTCTTTATTACTGAGTCCTCCCTTTTCCCATTTTGCTATTTTCAAATCTGTTTTTTCAGTGCTGGGGAATAAACAGTGTGCTTCGCTTCTCATTCTCTTGCATTCACATTCCCCAAAGCTATCAGTCAGTCCTGCGTGGTCAGGCTTTTGCCGGCCTTGAAGAGGTAATTCCAAGACATGTTTTGCTTTTTAAGGTGGGAGCAGCCTGGGTAAATAAGTGTCATTCGCAAAATTCCAAACATGTTGCAGAACTTAGCAAACTTACTACACACACACACACACACACACACACACACACACACACACACACTTTTCTTTTTCTCGTCAAGGTAGCAAAGGGTAGCATTCAAACCCTTTTAGGATTTGGCCAGAGATTCATGAGAGTCCATGCATCCTGGCACCCGCTGCTTTTAGGCTTCTAGGATCCTGCATATTGGCAAAGACCCTCCGTGGCCGTAGCCTGACTGACCCGACGGCCCTCTAGGATGTGCGGTGACTGAAACAGATCCACTTGCAGTAACTTTGCTGCAGCCAATGGGTTAATCCTCCTTGAGCTGAAGCCTGACATGGTGTGAACCACGAGCTCCTCCTCACAGCTGTTTTAGCATTTCATGAGCCTGACAAGAAGCATTTATGTCTGACCTAAAGCTCACCTGTTGCAACGTGACTCCACTTCATTCATTCACTCTGTCAGATGGTCAACAGATATTTTTCAAGCCCCTGCAATGGGCTCAGCGTTGCACGAAGCTCTCAGAAACCCAGGGAGCAGATGCTCAGAGCCCAGCCACAGAGCCACCACACTCATAAATCACAATGCCAGGCTGTCACTTGTGCGATGAAGGCAATGGGACTCGGGGTGCACAGGAAAGGGACAAAAAAGCGTTGGCCTCAGTAGGTCTGTTTTGGCTCCTGGTGAATTTGAAGCTGTGGAGATGGAGATGGAGAATAGCATCTGCCCCCCTAAGGGTAATTTCCCCTAAACTTCTCTCTTGAGTCCCGGTTCAATATTCTAAATTAATGTTTCTTTTTATATCCAAAGCCCTTTCACAAATCCCATTTTTTTAAAAATATTTTTTATTTATTTCTAGGAGAGAGAGAGAGAGACACCGTGAGCAAGGGAGGGTCAGAGAGAGAGGGAGTCACAGACTGAAACAGGCTCCAGGCTCTGAGCCGGCAGTCAGCACAGAGCCCAACGCGGGGCTCGAACCCACGAACCGCGAGATCATGACCTAAGTGAAAGTCGGACGCTTAACTGACTAAGCCACCCAGGCGCCCCACAAATCCCATTATTGAAGTCTGTTTATTCTCCATATCTCTCTCTCTCCAAGGTGAGAAGCTCTATGAAATTAGGGACTCTATCTATTTTGTTCCCTGCACTTCAACATCTAGTACATTACCTGGCAGTTAGTACTTGTTCAATAAATGTATGTAGTCCATTTTCCCTGGGCCTCATTAGGCTAAAGTGGGGGCTGGGACTAATATTTAAAATGAGTTCATAAGATAAAATAAAATAAAATAGAATAAAATAAAATTAAAATAAAATAAATAAAAGAGTTCCCATTACAAATTATGAAACAGACATCTCACTGCCACCCACCATTGCAGTATGTCCATCCCTCCCAGGTTCTCCTGCTGATTTCTGAGAGTTTCCAGAGACATCTTTAGTGTGCTCAGGAATAAGTTGCTGTAGATGTGGCCACCACCCCAGAGACCTCAACAAGCTGAATGGGTTCTGTGCACTCTGACGCCCTCCATGCATCAGAGCCATGGCTGTGAGCCATGAAGAAGGGGGGAGGGGGGGAACACCTCCCACAGCAATGTAGCTTTGTGCTGTATATTTGGAGGATTTGTAATAAAAAGACTTCTTCCCATATTTACTTATAGCTCTTTATTTCCCCTGGGTCCAGATATGAGTCTATGAACAACTCATATGAAGTCAAGGGACAATCTTCAGTATCCCCTCTCTCTCCAGAGCACTGAGACTGAACTTGTGAGCCCAACTGTTCCCTAGGGCGAGGGATTCGCATGAGGCTATTCAGCGCACCCTTACAAGAGGGACTGGCTTGGTTAGCCCATCAGCCATTACCAGGCACACCTTGACTCTAGTGACCATGTTCAACCTTGAGCTTGAGAGCCACCACTAAATCTCTTCTTTTAAACAGAAACTTGGGCTGGCATAGAAACTTATCATGAGCCTGACCAAGCCTGTGTATATGCCATTCATATTTTACATAATATTCTGGAGCTTCTGTGTGGCCAGGAAGCTTGGTGAATTAGATTGCAAATCCAGATGACATGGTCAGGGGCTAAATCCTTTGGGAGGACACTTAGCTTCTCTCTAAGCCATGGACATTCTGCCAGCTGAGCTAACCCAAAGGCAGCTCTAAGAGACAGTGTGGAACTAACAGACAACAGCACCAATCCTACCAAAGTAGCTGCTGTGAACAGACCCAGTGTTACTCCTCAGATCAGAATGGTTCCCTCGGCAGTGTCCCTACAGCACGCCGGTCAATTTGCATAGGACACTTTAGATAATTAACCTTCAATGTTCTAGTACTCTGTGAGCATTTTATCCATAATAGAAATGCGTTTGTAACGAAGGCAAATTTTAGTGATTTTTTGATGGCTTATTCAACAATCCACCATTTAGAGATGTCCACTAGAATTGAATCGCAAGGGGCGGTGTTGTATGGGAAGCCGGATCCATGAATCTGAAACTCCAGGGAGAAGTCAAGTCTGGAGTCAGAAGTTTGGAACCATCTCCATACAAATGGCATTTAAATCATGGCTGCAGACGTGATTTCCTGGCCAGAGAATGCCGATAAAGAAGGAAGTTTCAGCCTGGGATGTGTCAACATTTAGATGCAGAATGGCGGTGAGCATGCCAGCAAAGGGGACCAAGAAGGAGCGTGCAAGGCATTGAAACAAAAGCCAGGAAACTGAGAAAAGGGTGTTTTAAGGAGAGCCATTAGTTCTGTTGAATGATGCTAAGAGGCTGGGAAAGTGAGACAAAGAGGTTGTTGGATTCGTTCTTCGATGTATTTGGTCATGTTGCTAAGAGCAATTTCAGAAGAGAGGAGAGGCTCCTGCCTGAATTGAGTGGCTTCAAGACAAAGTAAAGACCTCTCTTGAGTACAGAGTAGCTCTGCTATGAAGGGAGTGGGAACAGGGACCAGTGACTGCGGGGTGTTTGGGTCAATTGAGGATCTGGGAGAAGTTGTTGGTTAGCAGACAAGTTCTGTCTGGCAGCAAGGTAAATGGAGTGAGGTGGCAGGGTGTGGTATTCATTGAGCTCCTACGACATACTAGGCACCTTACAAATTCCAGTTTAATCCTCCAAAGAGCCCTCGAAGTTGCCATTTTTCACCCTCTTTAAGGACATTAAGGACATGAGGGAGGCTCTATAGCACATTGATTAGCACTTCAGGTGTGAGTCCAACAGAATCTGAGCTCTGCTGTTTGTTGGCTGTGTGGCCTTAACCAGTTACTGAACTCTTTGTGCCTCAGTTTCCTCATCTGAAAAACGCAGATAAAAGCAGTACTTACCTCAAATGATTGGTGTGAGGAGGAAAACAGAATAATCCATGTAAACCAGGTCCACAAGCTTCACACATAGTAAGCGCTCAGTAAATATGAGTTCTTCTCAGAGATGAGAAAAGAGAGCCTCTGAGGTTAACTCCCTTCATTTACTGAGCACATATATTAAGCTTCTACTTTTTGCTAAGCACCATGTGAGGTCAGGGAGTAGAGCCATGGATGAGATATGAAGTGTCCCTGTCTTCACTGAGCTTAGAGTCAATGATGATAATCATAATACTAATAAAACCAACAACAGGCAACATGAGCTTACCGCATGCCAGGCCGCAGAGCCTTCGTAGTTGTGAGTAACAAAAGCAGAATCTTTCTCCAATTTGTAGTTCTATTATGTCATCCTTCCCAGGGGTATCATTTTACCAGGAGAATGAAACCCAACTCCAGTGACATAATCCTGTGGTGTGAGGACATGTTATTGAAAGGAAAACATTAGAGGTGATGACTGACCTTCCTTGCTTTCTCCACCATGTCCCCAAGATGCTACCAGTAACAGGCTGTGAGCAGTGTTATTCTCTGCACCCTGCCACGTGTCCTCTTCCCTGGTCTCTTCCCAACTTGTTTAACCAATGACACAAATGCGACAGGCCCCACGTCGCCTTTGGAGGGGTCAAAGATAAATGTTATGGGCTGAATTGTGGCCCCTTCAAAATTTCAGATCTCAGAAAGTGACTGCATTTAGAGGCAGGGCCTTTAAGCAGGTAATTAAGTTAAAATGAAGTCATTAGGATGGCCCGACTCCCATTTGTCTGGTGTCCTTATAAGACGAGGAGATTAGGGGCGCCAGGGTGGCTCAGTCGGTTAAGCATCTCGGGTCATGATCTCACAGTTTGTGACTTGAAGCCCCATGTCGGGCTCTGTGCTGACAGCTAGGAGCCTGGAGCCTGCTTCGGATTCTGTGTCTCCCTCTCTCTCTGCCCCTCCCCCACTTGTACTCCCTCTCTCAAAAATAAATAAACATTAAAAAATACTTTAATGGCACAAAAACAGACACATAGACCAATGGAACAGAATTGAGAACTCAGAAGTGGACCCAAAAGTATACAGCCANTAAAAAAAAAATACTTTAAAAAAATAAGAAGAGATTAGGACACAGACAGGTACAGAGAGAAGACCACGTGAAGACACAGCGAGAAGGTGGCCGTCTGCAAGGCAAGGAGAGAGGCCTCGGGAAAAACGAGCCCCACCAGCAGCTTGCTCTCAGGCTTCTGGCCTCCAGAACCGTGAGAAAATGAATTTCTGTTGTCTGAGCCGCCCGGTCTGTGGTATTTGTTATAGCAGCCCGAGCACACTAATACGGTAGGTAAAACACATTGCTGGGAGAGAGAGCAGGCAGGTCGGTGGGGGAACAGTGTGGGCCGGTGGGAGACAAAGTTAAAGACCAGGGAACTGAGTACTTAGGGGAGAAACCGAAGGGACTGAGTAAGAATGCAGGCTAGAGAAGTGCGGAGAGGAAGGAAGGAAGTGATGGCATAATAAAAGGGGTTCCTAGGACTAAAAGATATCCCATTTCAATGGATGTTAATTCCTCACTAGATATTTCTCTTGTACTGTTTCACACAGGTATTTAAAAACCGAGACTTATAGGCAAATGAAGCACAGGCAGGATTTCAATTTGTTGCAGTGCTTAGACAGGTCATGCTGAGAATACG
>NW_027527808.1:2111667-2117054 GCF_008692635.1 Crocuta crocuta
GGGGGGGGGGGGGGGGCACTGTTTCCCCAGACATCAGCACTCATATGGTCAAGACAGTCTTCGTGGAAGGCCATGTTTGTCCCTGGGTTTATCACCTTCTCTCTGTACTTTCCCATTTCCTCGGTGGTACCGTGTCATCATGCTTTCTATGCAGGTTTGATTTTGGTGAGTTTCACATTTTTAGAAATAATCAAAAATCTATTAAGCATTGTTTGGATGCCAAGGTCGTTGACCAAACTTTACATTGTAGTTTTGGTGAAAACCAAAAGACAATAGAAAAATGAGACCAAGTTGCTGTACAATACTCACCAACGACTTGAGGACAAATACTGGAGAAGTTCTGACACTGTCCTGAGCAGGACAATGTCAATAGGAGTATGTTCTCCCAGGGTGACTATAGGGAAAGACAACAATCCTTTAAATAAATTAACTGGTGCCTTTGTTTAAAATCTCGGCTCCTGGGGCACCTGGGTGGCTTAGTCGGTTAAGCGTCCGACTTTCGCTTAGGTCATGATCTCGCGGTTTGTGGGTTCGGGCCCCGCGTCGGGCTCTGTGCTGACTGCCAGCTCGGAGCCTGGAGCCTGTTTCAGAGTCTGTGTCTCCCTCTCTCTCTGACCCTCCCCTGCTCACGCTCTCTCTCTCTCTCTCCTAGAAATAAATAAAAATATTAAAAAAATAAAATAAAATCTCGGCTCCTTTCTTCAAAGGGGCACATGACATATTGCACTGACAGCATCACTGGAGAACCCCATGCCCACAGCTTACAAACACAATGTGCAAATGCACTGCCAGTAACCCACAAGTGAGAAGATGTACCAGATGGCAACAATGAATGAAAACATGATCTCAATTTAACAAATATTCTTCACAGAAAAATGCATCTGACCCAGAAAAAAAAAAAATCTTTAAAATTCCACCTCTAATATTGGGTTAGAGGAGAAATAAAATGTTCTTTCTTATATTCAACTCACTTTCATTCAAGATGCTGTTTTTACTAATGCTCAAAGTATAGGGGAGAGGATAATAAATGCTGGTAAGGGATAAGTCTTAGGTAAATTTACAAAAAAAAAAAAAAAAAGTATCTCTCCTCTCAAAAGAAGCTCCTTCTTATCACAGTATGATGAGAGCCCTGGTCAAAGGGTCAGAAATTTCGACAAATCCAGAATTTTGGTCTTACCCAGTCACTAAGATACCGTATATTCCTAGGTGGGTCCCTTCTTGACCGTTTTCAACTCTCAAAACATGTAATATTTCCTTACCTATCTCTTTAAAAAATTTTTATTTTATAGTAATCCCTACAGCCAGTATGGGGCTTGAACTTAAAGCCCGAGATCAGGTGAAAAGTCACATGCCCTCCCAACTTAGCTAGCCAGGTGCCTCTCCCTACCTTTCTTTTATGTGGGCTATGAAATTCCCTTTTCTAAGGTGTAGGAAGAAATGAGCACCACAGTCCCTAATCACATGAAAGTTTATCATTCTCTTTCTACAGAAAGAAATACCTTGGGGCGCCTGGGTGGCTCAGTCAGTTGAGCGTCCAACTTTGGCTCAGGTCATGATCTTGCAGTTTGTGAGTTCAAGCCCCATGTTGGGCTCTGTGCTGGCAGCTCAGAGCCTGAGCCAGCTTCGGAGTCTGTGTCTCCCTCTCTCTCTGCCCCTCCCTGCTCGCACTCGATCTCTCTAAAACCTAAGTAAACATTAAAAAAATTAAAAAAAAAGAAATGTCTTAAAAGTTGTATACCTTAGTTAACTTTCATACATTAAATTGTGAGAAATGATAACAAATTTGGTTCACTTTTATAAAATAAACTCCCTTCCTAGCCCTTTCGTCTGTTTGCTCTTTTCAAAATTTGAACAGTATAATCAGTTTATATTTTCGGTATTCATCTAAAATGAATACTTCATAACTATGAATCATGCTATTAACTATACGTATTGTGATGTTATCTAGTTACTACCATTTGCATGCTACACAGCAAATAAGCTGAAAGACTAACAGGAATTTTGGAAAGTGCACTGCATGTTTCTGCCTGCAGAGTCTACACACTACAACACACTACAACCTGATCTTTACAAATATGTAACTTGATCTTGAACATATGTAGGAGAGACTGTCTACTTTCTAACCATTTCCACCCTAGTCAGCCTACAAACTCAAGGAGAAACTCACAAATAAGCCCATGCAATAGGAAGAAGATACGAATTTGTTTCGTTTCAGACAGAATGATATTTCTAAAACATTTTTAAAGATAGAAGTCTTTTTTTCACATTAATTGGACTAAATTTTTTTCTGTTAAAATGAGGGGAAATGATGGTACGTTTTCCTTTAAATATGCAAAAGCAAAAACATCATGGAACAAAAATTATAACTTCTGTTTATATAATATTTGAGACAATAAATGATGGGAATCCTTGTGAATCAAAGCAATCAAAAACTATATTATGTTGCAAAGTAGTTTTGGTCAGTGTTTTGAATACACGGAGTCTAAGAAGGGTTGGCTAGACGGTTGCCATCCGCTACATGGGACCCTGTCACAGCAACCGTCTGATGGACCTGGCAGGGCCAAAGTTGTTAAGAAATATGCTTGTAGGGGCGCCTGGGTGGCTCAGTTACCCAACTCTTGGTTTCAGCTCAGGTCATGATCTCAGGCTTCGCAAGATCAAGCCTCGGGTCAGCACAGAGCCTATTTGGAATTTTCTCTCTCCCTCTCTCTCTGCCCTTCCCTGTTTGCATGTGCATGTGCTCTCTCAAAATAAATAAGTAAACTTTAAAAANCCACCCAGGCGCCCCAGTAAACTTAAAAAAAAAAGAAATATGCTTGTAGAAGGTTATCAACAGAAACTGTCTCCTTAAATGATGTCCTGCTTTAACCATACCAGTTTCTCCCAGAGGCATAAAAGTCTTATTGTCTTCTTTCACAGTAATTTATTCTAAACCAAGAAGCCATTTGAGAATAGAAAAAATACCCCAAGAATGTTTATTGTTCTACTCAGACGGAGAATCCGCAGTGAGGAAAACAAAGAGAGTTAACTCATTTTTAACACTTCTCAGGTAGACTTCCCTGGCCAGTCTGACTTCCCAGTATTCCCCCAGGTAAATGCTGGTGGGTCCACAGCAGTAGTTCTCAAAGTGCGATTTCTTGGACGAGGAACAGGACCAGGAACATCTGCATCATCACTAGGGAACTTACTAGAAACGTAACTTGCCACAGCGCCCACCAGCCATACTAAATCAGAAATGCTGGTGAGGCGCCCAAGGACATGTATTTTGACAAGTCCTCTGGACGCTTCTGATGCTCCCTGAAGTCCGAGACCCACTTGTCTCTAGCACGTGGCCAGCCTGGTGTTCACTCCAATCATTTTTCCTTCCTGCTAATGCCTTAAATCCCAGTCCTCCTCAAATCCGGCCTAGTTATTTCATCAAACTTTGACAACTTCCTTACTTGAAATTGCATCTCACATTTACATACAACATTTAAGTAATCACTGTATCTGAAGTGATTTGAGCCTGCGATCTCTTAGACTGTCCTCTACGCTTTTTCTTACCTATGTCTGTTTTATCGTTTTGACCAAACTGAACGCCTCTTGAAGGCAGGAACTATGTCTTATTTTACTTATTTTATTTATTATCCTTTCCATAGCATCTGTCCGTGCTCATGGTCTTTTCTTCTTCCCACCAACTTCCATGTGTCCAAATTCTACCTATTTTTCAAGGTTCAGCTCAAATGGCACTTCAGGTGACCAGTCTTCTTCTCTGCATGTTAAGGTTTTCCTTCCTTGGAAAACCATAACGTTGTATCTTTTTTTGTTTGCTGCTTCATATTACAGTCTATTCGTGTGTGTCTTATCTCTCTCATTATTGCAGATGGAGATAATTATTCTAAGTCACTCTTTTTTTTAAACCACTTTTTTTTAAACCACTCTTAAAAAAAAAAGAAAGAAAGAAAATAATCTAGCATGCCTCAGGGTAGGCACGTATAATTAGTTTATTTTCCCCCAATATTTATGACTCTGATTTTGGGTAATCCGACTATTTACATGGGAAGTAATTCTCACATTTCAGAGAGATACAGATACTGTATTTCTCCTAGGCACACTGTGGGTCTGGATGGGGGTCTGTGCGCTGGAGACAATTGTTACAATTTGTGTGGTCTAATAAGCGGTCTCAGAAGATTAGACATGAAGTAATGGGAAGCTGCAGGAAATCGAGTCATAAGGAAATCAGGGCGACTTGAAGCCACTTCGGTAAGGAAGAAAAGCGCCTCACCCCAGGGTAAGGACCAGTAGCAGAAAGCTTAATTGTTACCATGTCGTGGTGTGAACCCACTGTGTCCCCGCCTGAGCTAATGGGAACCTGATGCAGCCAGCTTCCTGAAACCCGCCAGTCTTGACTTCAAACACAGGCAGCCCAGCCTGCAGGATCAGGCAGGCTGGAGTCACAGGTTTGTTTCCTCTCCAACAAAAGAGTGTCTCCCCGCCCCCACCCCCACTCCCCCATCAGCCAAAATGGGCTATAGCCGCCACCCTGGCTGGGCTTTGGGACCACCCCTCCTGTTTCCCCCATTTCACACTTAATTCTAACCGCTCCCCCTCCCTCCATGAGCCTTCCAGACTCCTCTGAGTGGCCTCTGACTCTGCAGACCCAGGAGCGAGAGAAAGTTCACAGGTCATTTGCCAACAGTCCCACTTGGCCAACTGGGAGTGCGTACCAGGGCTGCATATGCTCGCGCAGTGAGATCAGGTAGTGAGAACTGATCCTTGATGGGGATGGGCAGTGCCAGCGAAGAGAATCGGTGCGTTAGCTGAAAACTTCGAGGTCTGGCTCGCAGGTTCCTGCCTGTGTTTTTCACTTGTTTTGCCACAGGTCTCTTAACTGCCGAAGTAGCAGGCACAGAATCCTTCCGTTTATGTGACTGGAAAAGTGTTTACAGTCCCCGGTGTTTGGGGTCAGCCCAAGCCCCAAGGCGGGCAGCATTATACCAGGGGCCATTCTGGAACTTAAAGCTTCCTGGGCTCTTTTCTCTGACTCCAATTCCCACAGGCAGCCTTGGTGTTTTTCCTTTGCCGAGATTTCTACAGTTCCCTTTTTCACATCCCTTATCGACATGTAAACTCCACATGAGGGTGAAAAGGTAGGTGTTTAAGATAGACGGCAACAGCTGGGATTAACTGCCTCTTAAAAGGCTGTCTTAATGAAATGCATCTCTTTATATTTGGGGCATTTGTAAGCAGAATGGGAATGAAACCTGAGAAGATTATGTGATAACCAGGCTATATCCTGTCAAGAGGGAGAGTGTTTCTCCAATAACACAAAGATGAGCTTCTAGATAGCCTCCCAGATAGCCTCCTTCCGCCCAGCGTCTCCCATCGTAAATCTACATTCTTTCTCC
>NW_027527808.1:2118249-2293993 GCF_008692635.1 Crocuta crocuta
CTCTGGTTTTTTTTTTTTTTTTTTTTTTTTTTTGGTAGATTTTAGAGGACAGAGCTCATTTCCCTGGAGAGACAGGCCTAAGGAAAGATCTGGAATTCCTCCAGTTAAAAAAGAGCCACCATTCTGCTTAATCAACATTTGCTCCATCGGAATCAATACCCTGCAGAGGGTGGTTTTCATTGTTCTCCAGTCTGTTTGCAGGTGGCAGCGCAAAGATTCTGTACGTGATAAAGATTTGCTGAAAAGGAAAAGAAAATATTCCTCAGATAGCAAACACGCCTCCCAAACTCTCCTTTTACCAATGAGCTTCCGTGTGCGAGATGCTCTGTCTGGCTTTGCACATTCAAGAAACTTCAGTAACCTGACAACACCTCTCTTCCCAGAGTTAGCGATTGTTTCTCACTGAAAGGGCTCAGCCCTTTCTCATGCGTCTAAAAAGTTATGGGTTCTTGCTAAACCTTACTTTTTGTATCTCTGATCATAGTTCCCTACTCTGTCACTTGTAAATGAAAAATAGTGTGTATGAAACTACTAGCCCATGCTGGACACTCTGTAATAAGCCCCTCTACTCTACTTAATTTATCCACAGAATTGAGAGGAGGCAGATAGGTTTTCGAATCAGAACTGGGTTCAAATTCTGCCTACTTTACTTTTCATCAGGTGTCCCTTGACGAATCCCTTAATCTGGAATCTTCCCTGAGTTTCGGTCTCCTCATCTGTAAAAAGAGGATAACAGTATCTCTCCTCATTTCAGAAAGAACTGATGAGGACAAAAGGAACAAATCTAAATCTTGTAATCTGTACATTTATAAACTGTAAAGCACATAAATCTTATGAATGATAATCGTCAATATCTTCACAACTGAATAAAATACCTTGACTACTACTGACTCCACAAATATACTTACAAAATCAAAGAAAAATATTGAGAAATTTTGAAAGGAATTATCTTGTTATCTTGTTCTCATTTTGACTGATTTTATTGAAATGTTTACTCCTTTTGAAGCAGGCTTTTCCAGAGAAGTTGCGCCAACTGAAATCACCAGAACTCGTGCCCTTGAGCTACGAGGAAGGAATCCAGAAAATAAAGGTCTCTTGAAGTTCAAAATGTATGAACACTCGAATAACTTATGAAACTCCAGTTGATAGAAGAGTACTTGTGTTCATGGCTCTCATCCTTCTCTGTTTGGGCTCCGTGGGCTTCACGAAAGAGATCATGGCGCTCCGGTGTCCAGAGTAGGTGGAACAGCTGGACACCCTCCCGGCCTCCTGGTGTCCCAGCTTATCAGTGTTGACGGACAGAACACATAAGGCCCTGCCTGCCTTGCTGACCAAACAGAAAACACACTTCTCTTTTTCTACCGGGCTCTTCGCTTCTTGCAAAGGAAAGAGCAACTTCATTTATGACACTGAGATAGGAAGCAATCAATGCCTTACTGTCACTGGGCAATTTCCATCCCTGGAGCTCCCTAATGTGATGCTATGACTTAACCCATTTCTTCGGAGCTGCAAAGTCAGACCCAGCCAACTTTTGATCATCTTCAAAAGAAACGGTGTCGACCTTATAAAAATTATAGGACACAGGACCCTCCCTTTGATTCAACAGGAAGAGGAGTAGAAGTTTGAACAATCTGTGGATTGAAGAATACACATATTAGAGAAAACAAATACATTTGATATAAATGGCATACACACACACACAGCCCACTCCATGATTCGTAATTATAAAAGAATTTAATCTTTGTAAATTTTGACTTGGGGTTGAATAGTTCAGATTTCCAAATATATATAAGATATGTAACAAGGTTTTAGTGGGAATGCATTGCTTTTGCTAAGTTAATTAACATCTCAAATGAGAAAATCTTCATAACGCTGAAGAAGTCTGAATGTACTTTCTCATAAGATTAATAAGTAAAAATCAATGAATTAATTTACTGTTCATCCTGTATTTAGCGAGTACTTACAGTATACAAAATGCTGTGCTCGTACTGAACATACAAGGATGAGTCAAACAGTTTGGTTCCTACCCCCCGCCTTGGCATTCTGATATTAAAACAGCATGTGCAGGGGTGTCTGGGTGGCTTGATCTTAAGCCTCCGGCTTCAGCTCAAGTCATGATCTCACGGTTCATGAGTTTGAGCCTGGCGTTGGGCTCTGTGCTGACAGCTCAGAGCCTGGAGCCTGCTTTGGATTCTGTTTCTCTCTCTCTCTCTCTCTCTCTCTCTCTGTGCCCCCCCGACCCCCCTGCTCATGCTCTCTCTCTCAAAAATAAACATTAAAAAATATTTAAAACAAAAAACCCCAGCATGTGCAGCCTCACTGCCTTTGGTCTAAGGAAGGAGAGTCTGGTATAAGAAAACTATCTCCACACGTACGGTAACTTCCACCTTACACTAGAGCAAAAGGCAGGAAAGAGTCTACTTTGTCCCTTGTCAAGGTTAATCTGAGGCCGTCAGAGCAGCAGCCTGGCCTAACCATTAGGAGCACAGGCTCTGGAGTCAAACTGTCTGGGTTGAATATTGGCCTCTACTCTCCATGCTCTTTGGCAAGATACTTGATCTCCCTGTAAATCTGTAAAATAGGAGCCATATTAATACCCACCCCCTCGGGCTATTGTAATGATTAAGTCAAAACATATAAAGCAGTTAGAACAGTGCCTGGAAAAGAGCAGGTGCTCAATAAATGCTGGCAATTGTGGTTCATGTCTGACCTCATCTCCCATCAGGGCTCCGCACACAGCTTGGGGGCCGGGCAGGATTACGGTCACTCTTGACCTCTGCCACAATTTCCCTGGCCTGCTCCCTCTCCACAGTCCCTCCATCCTTGTACAAGTGGGGTTCCTTCCATCAACCTGGAGAGCCTTAGTGTGTCTTTTGTTCCTGGCAAACTTTTCATATGTCCTTCAGGACTCAGCTCCAGCCCACTTGCTCTGGGAAAACCTCCTTAACCTCCACCTGCCAGTGGTTGGGGCCTCTCTGCTCTGCTCAGCTAACAGCTGTGCATAATTCGAACTCTCTAACACACACACTGGACTTGAAGTGCGTACTTGGGTGTTCCATCCCACCCGATGGGGGCTGCTATGAAGCCATAGGAGAGACTCCATCAATCTTTGTTAAATGAACAAATAAATTAGTGAATAAACTGATGGAGAGAGGAAGGAAGGAAGGAAGGAAGGAAGGAAGGAAGGAAGGAAGGAAGGAAGGAAGGAAGGAAGGAGGGAAAGGACGCCTAGAACAACCGAACTGGGACACTTAATTGTAACTTGTAGAGCAGGCAGTGAGATAAGAGCTCTGAGCCTAATGATCATTGCCTCCTCGGTGTCTACACTGCTCTGCTTATTGGCCTGAAGACATTAAGGACAGCCAGAGATTGAGCTAAAAGCAGGGAGCGGCTACCTTTTTATTTGACTTTACCCTCCATGAACTCTGACCACACGTCAGAGACCTGTAAGCAGTCTTAAGATAGCATATGCACCAACCATCCGTTTTTAAGCACGTGAATCCCTGCACGTCTCGGGAGGGATGGTCAGCCAGAGCTCTTTTCAAGTCTGGAAAGTGCACAGCTCCCTTTGGTAGCACTGCCTTCGGGACACTTCTCAACAGAAATGACATTTCTAAAGCTGCAATTCAAGCCCATGATTGCTGTCCTCAAAATTAGTTCACTTTTCATTCTCTGGTTCACAAACAGCATGCCATTTTGATTAACTATTTGTACTCCTAACCAAAAAAAGAAAAGAAAAGAAAGAAATAGCTTTCCAGTACCAAAGACCCCAGGCACATCAGCCCTTTCGAGACACTCACACGCCAAGAAGGGAGAGGGAAAATATTGTTGAATATCATATGGACTAGAGTGCCGTAATGAACCAAAAATCACTGAGGACTTGCTCGCTGAGATCTCTGAAAAGGGCAGGCATTGTGTTCATTGGCACAGAAATTTCAACTAGCAAGAGCTTTTAATTTCCCCAATCTGAATAGAAACAATTAAATGTTAGAGAAACAAAGTATAGTTTTTCAAGTTTCAAAACAGAGATCTCCAGATCCTCTTAATTTCTCTCTAAACTTTCTTGGTCTCCCTCGTGTGAACTCACTTTGGGCATATAATGAGCTATGTCCATATCTTGATGTCTGGTGCCCAAGGTGATCTGCTTCCATTTTAAGGAGTAAGACTTTCTGATCACTGTCCTTAAATAGGTTCATTCTGGTACTTGCTTATTCATTCAACAATTATTTATTGGTCTAGGGCAGACATTTTCCCAAGAAAAGGCGATAAAATACTGAGCACAATCTGCCCTCTGCCCTGGGAAAGTTCTGACTCCTTTGTGATTTCCTGGTGGGAGACAATTTGCGTGTATGTACCTAACTTAAAAAAAAAATTGTTCTGAAGTTTTTCCAGAGGAATTGAACATTTGTTTTTAAGTAGGCTTCATACCCACTTCTGAATCCAATGCAAAGTTTTAACTCATGACCTGAGATCAAGGCCTGAGCTGAGAGCAGAAGTCAGATTTTCAACTGACTGAGCCACCCAGGAACCCCAAGAATTGAAATTTTTTTTAATTTAATTTTTGACAATATGAGACCCTTACATCTTGTGGCATTGTATCTAGAATACAGTAGGTACTTGGTAACATCCTTCCCCCCCCCCCACCATTGAAAATCAAGTCACGCTTAAGATGAATGTGGGGTCTTGACATTTCTGGCAAAGCATCAAATCTTACTGCACTGAGAAGCTGTCTAGTGGAGAATATAAAATCATGGTCTTTGGAGATGGCCACATCTGGCTTTCAAAGCTGGTTTCTCTGCCACTCGGTAAAGCAGTAGTAATGCTTTAAGCATTCTAAGCCTTAAGTTCCTCATCTGAAAAATGGGAGAAATAGCACATATTTCCTTGAGATGTAAGTTTACTTGAGATAATGTATGTAAAGCTTTTCTTCATAAGAGTCTGGCATCAATAGGAGCTATCATTTAATGTAAATAATCAACATCCCCAGTATATCTGCTTGGGGGGAACAGCTTATTTATAAAAACCTGGGATTTTCCATGCCTATAATTCGCAACAAAAATCAAATCCAGAGTGGAGGACCATGGAATTCTGGCAACTTGGTCATTTTTCAAGATGTATTATGACAACNCTCCCCTTCCCTATAGAAAGGAGTCCGCAGCACCGAAGGCCAGTACACTCTTCCCAAGTACTGGATCTAAATCTTGCTCTATTTTATCTGACTTCCTTATCCAAGAGGTTTATCAAGTCTGTACTAGACTGTATGTTCTTTAAGGTTCTGCCGTACGCGTTCTCTTAGGTAATATTTCCTCCTAGAGCACTGCCTTGGGAGTATAACTTCTGGAAGCGGGGTATCAACTGGCTGGACCCGCCCCAGGAAGAGCCATACTCCACTCCCAGGTAGCCAGGTGAAGCGCCACTGTATGGGACACCCCACCTGCTTCTTCGTGTCTTCTCTCCAACACTATTCCATTCAGTTGCACGAATCAAACACCCAGCTTGCACTACAGAACAGTAGACAGAAGACAGTGCACTTGACTTTGCAGGCCTATGGGGTTGAGGGAAGCCAAGCACCTCCCCCAACCCCATCCCACCCATAAAATCACCTTTGGAAAATCTTTAAAACACTACTTCTTAAATCCTGGGGAGTCGTGGACTCTTGAAAATCTGTTGAATATATAAGAGCTCTCTTCCTGGGGCTGTGGAAAACACATAACATTTTTACATATACATTTTTAATATAATTTCAGAGGATTCACAAAGTCCCCACAGTCCTTCCATGTGCCCTTCTGGGTGTCCCGCCTAATCTAGGAGAATCCAAAATAGCACCTGAGTTCTCAGGGTTCTAATTGTCTCTTTTTTGTGAATCCTGAGAAAGCCACCAAAGCGGTGAGCCCCTAAGCATTCAGACATTGAGTGGGAATCCTGCTCAGCAGACTGGCTCTGTTCTGGGTGTCTCTCTCTCTCTTTTACAGGGGGTGATAATTCATCCTACTGGGGACATCCTGGCTGGTTTCCTCAGACCCAGACATTGTGCAAACTCCAGAAGCTTCTGGGTCCAAGAAAAGGCGCATTATGCAGAAAGCACACGGCATCGGAATAAACACAGATCTTTAGTGAACAGTGGTTTGAGGTCATTTTCTCATCAGCCGCAGTAGGCTCAAAATTGATGTGCAAACCAGAAGATTAGGGAGCGCTGGGCAGCCTCGGGGGTTGTTTTCTGTCTGGTTCAAGGGAAGCGGCTGTAGGAATTTTTGCCTCCAGCCTCTTGTTGAGTGACAGGAAAAGAAAAAAGGATCATTTGAAGGCTCCTCGATTCAAATGGAGCCTACAGAATGCCAGGCCCTTGCTGCCCTGGAGAAAGCCACTCTGGTGCCAGCTTAGGAGCAAATGTGTTCCCACTGTCTCCTGGAAAGGCTTTCCCCACCCCTGCTGGGGCGGCGGGGTGGATTTCAAAGCAGCTGACTTCTTGCCCTTTTTAACAGGACTGCAAGTGTTCCCGTTTTAATTCTCAAACTCTCCTCCAATTTTCCACTCTTCCAATGCCCCCCTCCCCACCCCCAAGAAGAGCTGCTATTCTGGGTCACTGAAATGGCGTCAGGTTATTAGGCAGAGAAAGGAGATTAGAGCAACAGTCCCTCACAGCAAATGCAGTATTGAAAGCTCACGTTGCATGTTTATGAAATGCTATAAAACATCAAACCCTAAAGGTAACAGTGAAAGCCACTGGAATCCCTTCTGGAGTTTGCGTCTGCAGCTGTGAATCTAAAAGCCCCAAGCCTTTCCCATACTGTTACTCACAACCATGCTTTTCCTCCTTTAAAGACACACACAGACTCACTCCTAACCAGGGTGTGTTGTAACTGCTGACCGCCTCATCTCTCCCTGACCCCATGGAGCCTTTCAGTCTAAAACCCCAGAGTCTGCGCGGAGCCTGGCCCGCGCGCCGGGGAGAGGTATCCAGTAATTAAGTTGGCTGTTAGCCCCCGTGAGCTGACTTCGGTATGTCATCGCAGCTGCCTGCCTCCGTCTCCCCAGCCGCCCTCCCACATCTTCCGACGGGACCGGCTGTGTGTGTGAAGGAGGTGCTGTTTCCCACAGCTCTGATCTAATTCAGCTGAAATTCAATCTCCGTGTGACCGACCTCAGCCGGCGCTCTCCCACCCGCCGCTAGGCTCCCCTCTCCAGGCTGGGTGTGCTGCCCATTTACACCCTAGTCCCGCCACCTCCCCGCCACCGGCCCCTGGGTATAAACTTACGGTGTCAGTGGGCCAGCCTTGGGGACTTGCCTGCCGCCGGGACTCACCCCTCATCCCCTGTGCTCTGAGGGGAGACACCCTATACCTGCCACTCAGTGGCTTGAACGGGGCTTGTGAGTTCTCGCTGGAGAAAAGGCAGCTGAGCCAGATGAGGCTGAGAACCCAAAACAGATGTGAAAGACATCAGGCTGAGTGTTCCGTGGGTCTTCAATGCCCAGAAAGATTTAGGAGCCCTTTTAACCCTCTTTTAACATAGGCTGAACTGGGCTTCTTTTATAGCAAGGAAACAAGCTTGGCAGTCATCCAGAAAATCACCGAGAGCCGCGGGGCCGAGCCCTGGGGTCTGCAGACCCTTGGCTTCCTTTCTTTCTCCTCTCTCCCTTAAGCTTGATCCCTTAGCCTCTGCATCTCATGGGGACATTCCACCACAACTTCTTTATAACCTCCCATCCCCAGGCAGCCCAAAGCTATCAGTGGCTTTGAGCCTAAATGGTGCTCAGTTTTGGTGTGTGTCTTTATACTGAACAAGGAAATTGTAAATATCTTTTAGAAAGGTGGAGAAGGGCCAGCACTGACCAGTGAAGCAGTGGCCCTGGCTTTTTTTTTTTCTTCTCCCTTAAATGTCACGTAATCACATCATACTGCATCAGGCGCACTTTCTTTTGATGGAGAAAGCTTTGAACTTTGCTTTGCACTTCCTGCAAAGAGGATTTTTACCTCCGGGCAGGGAGGCACAGGAAGGCAGAAGTTTGCGGGGCACCTTTTACAAGCCTTATGAAGCTAAAGGGAAGGGGCTCAGAAAGGCATTGTAATTAGGAATGATGTGTCAAGGCAAGCGAGCACCTTCTGAACCTGACTCTGCTCGTCTCTCCATGGGCTGCCTCAGGAACATGGGAAATTCAGCGCGGCTTCAGCACTGGGCACCCAAGCCATTTATTTTCCAACGCAAAGAAGCCCAGTGACCTTTCAATCTTTCATTCATTTTACTGCACACAGTGGGAAAGTGACGGGCAAAGTCACGCCTTTATTTTACTATTACTATTTTTTAAAGAGCAATACAATTTACAAGAAAAGATTTCTTTTGGGTGATAGCATACCAGCTCACTTATCTTGATCTATAGATAAGAGCAGGCAGGTGGGGCTGGAAAGTGTTTCCCTCACCTCCTCCAGACTCCCAAGGGCAGGGTCATGCTATCCTGGACCATCAAAACTTAATGTCCAACACGGGAAGAGAAACACTCTATTTGAATGCATTCTTTCAGAGTGTGTTTAGAGGTTCCTGTGTCTATTTCTCCCTGAGCCCTTTTTTTGGGAAAGTAGATAGAGATGACCAAAGTAAAGGAAATCTCGAGCACTAAAAACAATTTTTTTTTTAAAACTTATTCTGCTCACAGGCTATATCATGAAGGACAAAGATGGGATCAAGAAACATGGGATTTGGGAGAGGAAGTTCACCCCTGCCTGTGGAAGGGGAAGATTCCTACAGCCCAGCTCAGAATAATAGTCTCCCTGAGTCCTGAGAAAACTGCCCAAAATGTTAACACATCAATCTTAAGGAAACAAGCCTGGCTTTTACCGACTTAATTTCATATAATTATTTCAGAGTTTGAGTCTTTACAAGAAAGAGGGAGTGGAGCAAAAAGATCGGAAAATTGAAGGGGATGAGCAGAAGAGGAATGAGATTTTTTTTGTTTTGAAGATTCCTGTTTCACCTCCCCCAACCCACCCCCACCCCATGCCCAGGGCTCGGCCTATGCTTTCATCTCTGGTAGCAAACGCACAGAACGCCCAACAGCATGTGGAGTAGCTTGGAAGGTACTGATTTCATGTCAGGTCTGTTTTTAAGGGGTACCTTGATAAAGCTTTCTCTTGTGTCTCAGGTCCAAGAAACCAAACGTGCAGTGAAATGAGGATAGAAGACCTGTCCGCCCCTCCTGATTCCTGGCCACCAAGTTACAGTGTAGTTTGTCCAAGTCATTAAGCCATAGCATCCCAACTGGACCTCTAGAATGGAGCTAATCATACAGGCACACCTCCGAGATACTGCAGGCTCGGTTCCAGACCACTTCAATTTAGCAGGTATCATAATGAAGTGCGTCAAATGAATTTTTTGGTTTCCCAGTGCATGTAAAAGCTACGTTTACACTATACCACAGTCTATTAAGTGTGCAAGAGCACTCTATCTAATGTATGTATCTTAAAAATACTTATGACTATGAAAATGCTAACATCATCTGAGCTTTCAGTGAGTCATAATTACTGATCACAGAGCTCCATAACAAGTATAATAATAATGATGAAAGAGTTTGAAATATTGCAAGAATTACCAAAATGTGACACAGAGACATGAAGTGAACAAATGCTGTTGGGAAAATGGCACCGATGGGCTTGCCTGATGCAGGGTTGCCGCAAACCTTCAGTTTGCAAAAAACAAACAACAACAACAACAACAAAAACAAAACCCCACAATATCTGTGAAACACAATAAAGTGGAGCATAATCAAATGAGGTATGCCTGCACCTCCCCTGCCTATGTCAGGGGGTTATATTTAGGAAAATACTTTGAAAGGCTAAAAATGCTGCTATGAAAAGGAAAGGTATTATTCTTACAATGATAAAGTTTAACTGTGATTAGTACTCCACAAGTATTTCACTAAGTTTAACTATTACTAGTATTCATGTAAGAGTCAGACCCATAGAATTTGGTAGGTAAACAAAAAAACAGCCATCATCTAGCTGATTTAAAATGCAAACCTGGGGCACCTGGTTAAGCATCTGACTTCAGCTCAGGTCATGATCTCATGGTTTGTGGGTTCGAGCCCCCGCGTTGGGCTCTGTGCTGACAGCTCAGAGCCTGGAGCCTGTTTCAGATTCTGTGTCTCCCTCCCTCTCTGACCCTCCCCTGCTCACGGTGTCTCTCTCTTTCAGAAATAAATAAAAAATTAAATAAATAAAATAAATAAAATGCAAATCACAAAGTCCCATCTTCCAGACACTTTGATTCAGCAGGTGTAATGTGCCCAGGAATCTGCATCTTAAATAAGCACCTTGCCAGAGAGGAAGGCAGATCAGCAACCCAACTTGGAGAAGCACTTCATTTTGCAAAATGGGGACATTTCTCATCCCTCTACTCTCTGACCATGCCCACGCTCCCACTGGACCTGGGTGTGAGAAGACAGCACGTGACTCTCACATCCCTTCATTAATAGTTCAGAACCTAGGCCATGAAGGACCGGAAGAAACAAAGCAGAATGGGGGATTATGTAGATGGGTTTGGTTTCCCTTTAATGACGAGAAAAATGCATGTCTGTTCTGAGCAGATGATAAATTGATCCAGAAAACGTTGCACAAGTGTTCTTTGCTAAGCTGCAGGGTCAAAGTCAACAATATAAAAGAAAATATACCTCTGTTTAGTTGAAAAGCACTTATGTTCGAGGCATTGCACAATGGGGCTGGTATGGGTTACTCTGTCAAATGGCCCAGTTCGTTTACTCAGCTTCCCACAGTGCTTTGACAAAAGAGGAGAATGAGAGAGAGGGATTTCGCTCATGTGGTTGTAGTTTGTTTTTGCACCTGTGGTTTTTTGGGTTTTTGTTTTTTTTAATGACAATAGTTTGAGAATATCATGATAACATTTTTAAAGGTAATGAAGTAGTTTGCATGTGGAGTTGGGATAATGAAATGAAGACCTCTCAGAAAAAGAATCCCTTCTTAGTAACCGTTGCCTGCTCTAAAATGAAGTAAAAACAAAGAATGTAACCTAGAAAGAAGTTTCTAGAGATGTCTCCTAGAAATCTAACAGTAACTCTTCACCAAGGTCAAATTCATTTGTCCTGCAACTTTCCATTTCAAAAATCAGCCAAAAAAAATTAATAAAGATGGCCTCTGGGAGACGAACAAAAAAGAAATCACAGTCTACTCAATTTACTCAGAAAATTCTCAGGTCCATCTTCACCGTCCTTTACACACACAGGAGCACATTGCACATACGTGTGTGCATATTGGTTTTATACTCTCATAGTAAACACTGAGAATTAGAAAATTAGGGTAGAAGAATTTTCGAAGATAGGTTTATTGATAACCGGAAGTGGTAAATAGGGGCCTGATAAAAAGCAGGAAGACAGTCTCTTTCAAAGTTTACAAAGTAACTTCAGAATCACAGAAATCTAGCGCACTTTGTCCCCTCAAAAGACCCTCAGGGCTCCAGTGTGCTGTGCAGAGTAGAAACCTTTGTTCATGGTAATGATCCAAACACCACAAGAAAAAGTTAAATTATGCTCTATTTTCTCTGTGTCAGAAGATACTAAACAATGTATTTTGGAAAGATTGCCATGAAGATGGTCAAAATGAAAGAAGTTTCCATACTGAAAGAGGGAAATCCTTACTCCTTTCACTAATTCAAAAATACTTTTCCAGAATTTCTGGATAAGCAAGATTTGTCTAAGGGGGAAAGATCAGGGATGGAGCGGGGAGAAGGAGGAACAGCTGTTTTGAGTTAAACAAGAAGCATGTTAATGACAGCTCGGGAGTCAGGAAGATACTCGGGTTTAGCCTGCTGGTCAAAAAAGTAATGTACTAGCTGCTTGAATGAAAACAATTATTCAAGGTCTGTGCTAATGGACATGAGGAGGGAGATCCAGAGGACAGCACTGACGGATGAGGTCTTTGTGGCGTGAAACCATCCTCTGCAAGCCTTCGGTCCGCAGCAGGAATCGGAAGCAGGCGACAGAGCTGCTGTACACGGGGCGCTGAAGAGGGGGCCCCCCGTCTAACTCGCCAACATTTGGGCCTCACAGAGCATTTTCTGAGAAAGCTGATAATCCGCACTGCAGACAGGCCATGGCAGGAACAAGGGGGAGAAAAGAAGATGCTTTCAGCTAGACTATTAATGATAAACACAAAATGCCATGATTACTGTGGAAGTTACAGGCACCAGAGACATTAGGAAAAAAACCGGCCAGTAGGTCATTTTATCTTTACAACGGTTCCGAGAAGGGGATCAGCAGGTCATGGCAGAAACTACCAGTTAATTGTCCCTGCGTGTCTCTAAGTCAGCAGGATGCCTCTAGTCTAACAGTTCCAGCTTCTGTGCCAGGAGACCCTGGACCTTACTGGTGCCGACTGGGAAAGGCCAGGAACTTGGAGGAGGATTCATGGCACTAAACTTCCTGAGGAGAGGAGAGAAACTGGCATCAGGCCCCCACACCCCGCATCCTGCGTGCTTCTCACCACTGCGCCTGCATGCCACAGACCCTGAAAACTGACCCCCCGAAACTCCTGCGGACTAGGAAACTCTGTCTCAATTGAAATGAGAGTGAGACTGAACTGTCCCTATTTTAGAAGTGGAGAAGTGTATGACGACCACAGTCTGAATCAAAAACTTCTTTCATCAGAACGTTAACACTATTCCAGCCCTCTCTCCTAAGCCACTTGACAAGAAGTAGCCATGTTTAGGGCTTTGAAACACATAAATCCTTCAAGACATTTTTCTACTCCTGTATCACATTCTCTGATTTATGCTGTAGATTTGGGGAAATACAAATGCACAATTATTAAGTTTTTTTAAAACAAGCTGGGAGGGGGGCACCTGGGTGGCTCAGTCAGTTAAGTCTGGGACTTCGGCTTAGGTCACGATCTCACAGTTCGCGAGTTCGAGCCCCATATTGGGCTCCGTGTTGACAGCCTGGAGCCTGGAGCCCACTTCCAGTTCTGTGTCTCTCCCTCTCTCTGCCTCTCCCCTGCTTACGCACTCTCTCTCTCTTTCAAGAATAAATAAACATTAAAAAAAAACCAAGCTGGAAGATTATGGCCGTCAACCACCCCCTCTACATAAATAACTCCTAAACTCCTAAATCCAGATCTCTCCTCAGCCCAATTCCCTATTGGACAGCTCCACTTGGATATCCCATAACTTCCCAACTCTTTGTACATGAATTTGCTTTCCTTCCAATGAAGGTCTGTTGACACCTTTTCCTCCTGGTAAGTTCTTGAAACGAGGTAAGACTAGTAGGTTGGATAATTGTAAACACACCTGTCCCACCAAACCGTGGCGACAAATGGGTATTGGCTGATTCTCAAGGATGCTTCTAGGATTTAGAACTCAGGTAGTGGTGCACACCTACTCAGCGAGGTATGTGCCATGGTCTCACATCAGCAGTTCTCCTGAGTCATGAGTACAGCTGACCCTTGAACACCATAGGTGTGAACTGCGTGGGTCCACTTATACGTGTATTTTTTTTCCAATAAATACAGTACAGTGCTGTGAATATGTTTTCTCTTCCTTATGATTTTTTAAGATTTTCTTTTCTCTAGCTTACTTTCTTGTAAGAATACAGTGTATAATGCACATGNCCTCTCCCCTGCTTACGCACTCTCTCTCTCTTTCAAGAATAAATAAACATTAAAATTTTTTTAATTATAAAAAAGAATAAATAAACATTAAAAAAAAACCAAGCTGGAAGATTATGGCCGTCAACCACCCCCTCTACATAAATAACTCCTAAACTCCTAAATCCAGATCTCTCCTCAGCCCAACTCCCTATTGGACAGCTCCACTTGGATATCCCATAACTTCCCAACTCTTTGTACATGAATTTGCTTTCCTTCCAATGAAGGTCTGTTGACACCTTTTCCTCCTGGTAAGTTCTTGAAACGAGGTAAGACTAGTAGGTTGGATAATTGTAAACACACCTGTCCCACCAAACCGTGGCGACAAATGGGTATTGGCTGATTCTCAAGGATGCTTCTAGGATTTAGAACTCAGGTAGTGGTGCACACCTACTCAGCGAGGTATGTGCCATGGTCTCACATCAGCAGTTCTCCTGAGTCATGAGTACAGCTGACCCTTGAACACCATAGGTGTGAACTGCGTGGGTCCACTTATACGTGTATTTTTTTTCCAATAAATACAGTACAGTGCTGTGAATATGTTTTCTCTTCCTTATGATTTTTTAAGATTTTCTTTTCTCTAGCTTACTTTCTTGTAAGAATACAGTGTATAATGCACATGACTAGAAAACGTGTGTCAGTTGACTGTTTATGATATCAGTAAGGCTTTTGGTCAACAGTAGGCTGTTAGCAGATAAGTTTTGGGGGAGTCAAAGTTATACATAGATTTTCAGCTGCACAGGGTTGGCAGCCTTTACCTATCTGTTGTGCAAGTGTCACCTGTACTTGAGATAAAGGATGACAAGAGAGCAGGAGTACAGAATAGGCACTAACACTAGTTTTTATTACTATTATGGTCATTTGGGTCTAAAGCCCCAAGGGTTTTCCTTGACAGAAATATGACATAAGGAAACGTCTAAAAATGCTCCTGCCCACATAGTCCTTCCTGATAGACTCCTAGAAAGTGGAATACGAAGAGAACATTGAAAATCTTTTAGTTCAGCCCCTTTATGTACAGATGAGGCCATGGAAATTCAAAGAGGTGCTATGCCCTTTGTCACAGAAATCCAGTGGCAGGTCTGCCCTAGAACCAAGAACATTTGTGCTGTTCCACACCCTTTTCTGCTTTCACAACCACACAGTGATGAAGAAAAATGGACATCCTTCCCAGAGATAGTTACACTTCAACAGGGTTCAAAGAATCCAAGTTAACCCAGCCCTCAGCGTAGAATATCAGGGACCCATGACAAAGCAGAGTATGGGTTTAGAGGCTAGCCATGCATGAGGGTCCATATTCTAGGATGCATCTCTTTCAATATCATAGAGATATAACATTTATACATAGCTTCATTGTCTCTTAAACTCTCATAGCTGGAGAGAAAAACACCTAAAGGGACTACATTGTACAACTGCACAGCCTAGATGTCATAATGAAATTCATCATGTAATCTGGGCCTTCCTCTTACATGCACAATAATCTGTATTATTTCCCTCCAAAGAAAATTGAGGCTAATGAGAAACTCATTTCATTTTCCAGTTGTTCTTAGTATTTTGTTGTCAATGTAGTGATTTCTTAGCTAAAGTTTGAGCAGGAGGAGGGACTAGTGGTGTGGGTAAAGTCATGGACATGAGCTTGGACCCAAGAGATGTCTGTGTTTACTCACCTTGGTGATTGTCAAGCTATTTCCCACAGGAAGCCTAATTAGATTGCTAGAGAGTCAGAATGCCTAGTATACATGCTGCTTCTTGAACATGATCTCACTCTCTTCTCATATCCCCATCCTTCTTTAAAAATTGGGAATAGCTTTGCCATTTCTAATGACCTCTATTCATCCCTGTTTTCCTCACTTTCTTCCCATTTATCTTAGCAAGGCAAATGGAAAAGAAACTATGTTTAAAATACATATTTAACCTAGCAGCTCATAGGGATGCAATGAACACACTGAGGTTAATCCTTTTCTCTGTGCCTACGAATCAAGAAGCCCTAGAGAATCTGGCATGGTATTAAATGTCCTATTTTCATGTACATTGCAGATGGTAAAGATGGAAATATTACTTAAATCCTAACAAGGGTGAAGATTATGATTCTAGATAGGATTCTTGACATTATTCGCAGAGTTTTCCACAGCTTCTATTAAAGAGCCCACAGGATCTTTTCCACAAAGGATCCATCCACCAGCATGAAATTCAAGTTCTGCTTCATGTCTTTAAAATCTTGACTGTTTTCTGTCTACTCCATTACGCACTCAGTTTTTAAAATATAAAATCCTCCCACAACTTCTCATAAAATTGAAACTTTAAGAAGATGCACCATATTTATTCTGTAATTCTCAACAGCTCCTGTAATACTACTGCATACTCCAATAAGGGAAATCAAACTTAACCATTAAGAGAACCATTCAAAGACTCATGCTCTTTAAAGGCTTGGTTTCCAATTTTATTCTAAACCTTCTTCCCTCATCAACTCTAAAATCTGAGACATGTTTCTGTTGAATATGTATCCTCGAACTTTTGGAGTGCTAGCCAGTCCGTGTGCCATTTTTTCTATGCTGTTTTCATCCACAGTCCTGTTAAAGGGATAGACCACCCTGCCTTGTTAATTTCATGTGCTAGTAACTGCTCTGGCCGTACATGATTAGACCGGACACAAGCAGATCCAATCAGACACTCTGCTGAGAATTTAGAATCGAGCCCCAACAATTACCTGGTGTTGGTTCTTGGAGCTGAGAGGTCATAGGGAGTCAGGGCTGAGGCAGTCTTCTTATGCCAGAAATATTCTGAAGTAGAGCAAGCTAACCAAGAAAGAAAAAGAGAAGAATTAAGGAAAATTCTTCTAACAGAGAAGTAAAGCAGCAATAAACAAGTTAAAAAATATTTTTTTCTGATCAAAGTAGAGTTAAATTAGAAATCAATAATAAAAAGCTGTATAAAAGCTACCAAATATTTAGGTATTAGGCAGTATGCTTCTAGATAACTCACAGGTCAAAGGAAAAAATCATAAGAGAACTTTTCAAATATTTTGAAATGGAGGAAAGTGGTAATACAACATATCAAAAGGGCAGAATGCAGCTAAAGCAATGCCAAGAAGAAAAGTTATAGCATTAAATGCTTTCATTAGAAAAATAGAAGAGTTTCAAATCAATGACCATTCAGGAATCAATGACCAATTTCCATTTAAGAAATTTGAAAAGGAGCAAATATATCCAAATCATGCAGAGGATGGAAATCATAAAGGTAACAGCAGAAATGGATGAAATGTAAAACACAAAAACAATACAGAAAATCAATCAAATCAAAAGCACATTCTTTGAAATGACCAATAAAACTGAAAACAAAGAAAGAAGGGTGATAATACAAATTACCAAAGTCAGGAATGAAAGTGTGAGTAGAGCCTATAAACATTAAAAGGATATCAGAATATTCTAAATAATGTCACACCCATAGATTTCACCAAAGTCCTTGAAGGACACAAAGTACCGTGCTCCCCAAAAAACAAATAGTTAACCTGAAAGCTCTGTACCTATTACATAAAATTGGATTCATGTTTCCAAATTTCCTCAAAAATAAAAGTCCAGACCCGGATGGCTTCCCCAGTGCATTCCACTAAACATCTAAGAAAGAAATAATGCCCACAGTGTACAAATTCTTTCAGAAAACAAATGAGGAAGCAACATTTCACACCTCATTTTATGAGTTCAGAATTACCCCAACACCAAAACTAGACCAATATCACACACCAAAAAGGTACAGGCTAATAGTCTTATGAATATTAACACAAAACTTAACGAAATATTAGCAAACTGAATCCAGCAACATATAAAAAGGGTAATACATCATGACCAAGTGGGATTTTTTTTAGGAATCTCAAGCTATTTTGTGATTTGCAAATCAGTCAGCACAATTCTCTATATTAACAAACTAAGAGAGATAAACAATATAATTATCTCATAGGTACAGAAAAAGCACTTGAAAAAATTCAATATACATTCATAATAAAAAAAGAAAATCACAAAAAAACTAGGAATAAAAAGGAATTTATTCAGCCTGATACAGGGGTCTACAAAAAATCTAGAGCTAACATCATGGTTTTTTCTTTTTTAATTTTGTTAACGTTTGTTCATTTTGAGAGACAGAGAGACAGAGCACAAGTGGAGGAGGGGCAGAGAGAGAGAGAGGGAGACACAGAATCCGAAGCAGGCTCCAGGCTCTGAGCTGTCAGCACAAAGCCAGACACGGGACTCAAACCCACAAAGAGCAAGATCATGACCTGAGCTGAAGTTGGATGCCCTACTGACTAAGCCACTCAGGTACCCCCTAGAATCATGTTTTACAGTGAAAGACTGAATGCTTTTCTCCTGAGATTGAGAACAATGCAAAGATACCTGCTTTTACCGTTCCCTTTCAGTATTGTACTATAGGTTCTAGCCAGTGCAACAAAGTAAGAAATAAAACTAAGAGCATAGATTATAAAGGGAGAATTAAAACTGTCTTTATTTTTATATGACATGATGTGTCTTTATAGAATCCTGAGGAGTCTATAAAAAGAGTTACTAATAAAATTAATTTTAAAAGAATAAGTGTGTATAATAAAATAACAAAATACAAAATCAGTATTAAATCAATTGTGGAGTGCCTGGGTGGCTCAGTTGGTTGAGCAACTGACTCTTGATTTTGGCTGTGGTTACACTCCCAGGATGATGGGATTGAGCCCTGCATTGGGCTCTATGCTGAGCACAGAGCCTACTTAAGATTCTCTCTCTCTCTCTCTCTTTCTTTTTGCCCCTCTTCCCCACTTATTCTCTCTCTCTAATAAAAAATACATATATGTAAAAAAAAGAAAAGAAAAATTCTGCAAAAATACTATAAAAAAGGTCATTTGCATTTTTATTTACTAGCCCAAAACAACAACAAAACAAAACCCACAATTGGCATCTTTTCCACTGGGGAAAGATTGATAAGCTGGACTTCATTAAAATTAAAAACTTCGCTATGAGAAAAACACTCTCAAGAGAATAAGAAAACAAACCACAAAGTAGGAAAATATTTATAGAACACATAGATGGTAAAAGACTGTTAATCAAAAAGTAAAATTCAATGATAAGAAAATGAACCAACATGGGTGACTCCTTCTCTCTCTGCCCCTCTCCCACTCTCACTCTCTCTCAAAAATAAATAAAAATTCAAAAATATTTTAAGGAAAATGAACAACCAGATTTTTAAGTAGCAAAAACCTGGACACCTCACCAAAGAAGGTATGCAGATGACAAATGAGCATATAAAAAGATATTCAACATACTGTGTCATTAGGGAATTGCAAAATAAGACAATGAGATATACTGCATATCTATTAAAATGGCCAAAATCCAAAATACTGGCAATACTAAATGTTGATGAGAAAGAGGAGCAACTGGAACTCCCATTCACTGCTGGTGGAATGTGGAATGGTACCGGCACTTTGGAAGACAATTGGGCTGTTTCTTACAGAACTAAATATACTCTAATAAGATTCAGCAATTATTCACATTGGTATTATCCAAGTAAGTTGAAAACTTATCTCTACACACAAAAATCTGCACACGGATATCCATAGCACCCTTATTGGTAATTGTAAATACATGGAAGTACCTAGAGGCTCCTCAGTAGATGAATGAATAAATAAATTGTATAGTCAGACAACAGAACATTATTCAGCACAAAAAGGAAATGAGTCATCAAGCCATGAAAAAATATAGGGGAAATTTAACTGCATGTTTCTGAGCAAAGAAAAGGTTACATGGCTGTTATGATTCCAACTATATGACATTTTGGAAAAGGCAAAGCTATGGAGGTAGTAAGAAGATCTGTGGTTGCCAGGGGTTAGGGAGGAAGGTAGGAATAAATAAGCGAAGGTCAAAGGATTTTTATTTTCTGTATGATACAATAATGATGGATGCATATCATTGCACACTTATCCAAACCTATAGAATATACAGCACCACGAGTGACCCATAATGTAAACTACAGACTGTGGGGGTGATCATCATGTATCGATACAGATTTATTGTTGTAAAAAACATACCTCTCTTGTACCAGATTGTGAGAGTGAGGAGAGCTGTGCATACGTAGAGGTAAGGGATGTACGGGAACTCTCCATACCTTCCCCTCAAATTTATTATGAACCTAAAACTTTCCTAATATATAAAGTCCATTGAAAAAAATTTTTTAACTTTCATTTATTTTTTGGGGGGGGGCGTGTAGGGACAGAGAGAGCAGGAGATAGAGAATCCAAGGAAGACTCCAGGCTCTGAGCTGTCTGCACAGAGCCTGACACAGGGCTCAAACTTACAAGCCATGAGATCAATCATGACCTGAGCTGAAGTCAGGCACTTAATCATCTGAGCCACCCCTATAAAGTCCATTTTAAAAATTAGAAAGTGAAATGTTTAAAGTTCCCAGGTATAATCGTGTAAAGAAACATGAAATATTTAGGGATAAATCTAATAAAATAAGTACAATATTTGTTTTCTGAAAACTATAAAATATTTCTAAGAGAATACTAAATCAAGAGATATATCCTGCTCATCAACTGAATAATCAATATGGATAAGATACCAATTTTTCCTTAGTTGATTTGCAGTTTTAGAACAATTATTCTACTTAAAATCTAGCAAGTTTTTGGTAGAAGCTGACAAATAGATTATAAAATCTATAGAAATGGAAAGATCTTAGAATGGTCAAAACAAATTTTTAAAAGAACAACAAAGTTAGGAATTTATACTAGTTGGTTTGAAACCTTACTCTAAATCTACAGTAATCAGGATGGTATGGTGGTAGTGTAAGGAAAGACATATAGATCACTGGAATAAGAAAGAAAGTCCAGAAATAGATCCACATGCATATGGTCAATTGATTTTTGACAAAGGTGCACAAGTAATTCAATGGAGATAAAGACAGTCTCTGCAGTAAATGCTTCTAGAACAATTACATATCCATAAGGGGAGAAAAAGTACCTCAACTCATAACTCCTGTCAAATATAAAGATTAACTTGAAATGGATCAGAAAACTAAATGTAATACCTAAAACTATAAAATGTCTAGAAAAAAGTACACATGAAAACCTTCATAGGGATAGGCAAGATTTCTGAGGATACATATAGGACTAAAAGGTACAGCACTGGGACTACAGTCAATGGTACTGTAATAGTGTTTGTATGGTGACTGATGGTAGCTACACTTGCAGTGAGCATAGCATAGTCTAAAGAGTTGTCCGATCACTGTGTTGCACACCTGAAACTAATGTAGCATTGAGTGTCAACTATACCTCAGTTGAAAAAGAAGATTCACAGGGCACCTGAGTGACTCAGTTGTTTAAGTGTCTGATTTCGGCTCAGGTCACGATCTCACAGTTTGTGAGTTCGAGCCCCGCGTCGGGCTCTGTGCTGACAGCTCAGAGCCTGGAGCCTGCTTTGGATTCTGTGTCTCCCTTTCTCTCTGCTTCTCCCCTGCTCATGCTCTGTCTCTCTCCTCTTCAAAAGTAAACATTCAAAAAATGTTTTTAAAGTTTTCTGAGGATACAAAAACCACTAACAGTAAAAATTCATACAATTGTCTTCATTAAAGTTCAAAACATTTTCTCTTCAAAATGCACCATCAGTGGGAAGCCTGAGTGGCCCAGTCAGTAAAGTGTGCCATTACTGACTTTGGCTCAGGTCATGCTCTCACAATTCTTGAGATGACATCAGCACAGAGCCTCCTTGGGATTCTGTCTCTCTCTTCTCTCTCTCTGACCCCCCACCACCTTGCATGCGTGCGCGCGCGCGCGCACACACACACACACACACACACACACACACATACACTCCCTCTCTCACTCTCTCTCAAAATAAACATTTTTTTGAAATGCATCATCAAGAAAACTAACTGACAAGCTAAAGATCAGAAGGAAATATTTGTAATGCATGAATCCAGCAAAGAATCTCTATTCAGAATACACAAATACAACTCAGTAATAAAAAGGCAAAACACCCTAGGCAAAAAATGGGCAAAAGATTTGAACAGACATTTCACGAAAGAAAATAAACAAATGTACAGTGCCATAAGTACATTCCAATAAGTACATGAAAAGATGTTCAACATTCTTAGTAACCAGAGAAATACAAATTAAAACCACAATAAGGTAGCACTATATACCTGTTAGAATAGCTAAAATTTAAAAGTTTGACACAACCAAGAATATGGTACAGTTAGAACACTCAGGCACTGTGATAATATAACTACTTTGAAAAACAGGTTGCCAGTTTTTTACGTAGCTAAACATAGATGTACCATACCATGTGGCCATTATGCTCTGAGGTATTTATCCATCCCCACCAACCAAGGATCACACAAAAGTGTTACCCAAATGTTCACAGCAGCTTTATTAATAACAACCAAAACTAGAGACAAACCAAACACTGACCTTCAGATGAACAGATAAACAAGTTGCGCTATATTCATACAATAGAATATTACTCATCAATAGAAAGAATTGCCTACGGAAACATATAAGAACATTGTTGTGTCAAAGGCATAATGCTAAGTGAACAAAATCAGACACAAAGATTACATATGTTATATCATATATATGAAATTCTAGAAAGGGCAGGACTACCTCATTGTTATAGAAAACAGTTCAGTGGTTGCCTGATGTGGGGATTGAGGGGTAGGGGGAATAGGGAACCTTTTAGAATGATGGAGTGCTGTATGTATTGATTTATGATAGTGGTTAAACAAGTGTATACAACACACATCAAGCTATGAACTTAGGAGCACCTGGTTGGCTCAGTCGGTTAAGTGCCTGACTCTTGATTTTGATCTCACGGTCACGAGATCAAACCCCACATCAGGCTCTGTACTTGGCCTGGAGACTGCTTAGGATTCTCTCTCTCCCTCTCTCTCTCTCTCTCTCTCTCTCTCTCTCTGTGCTCCTTGCCTGCTTGCACATGTGTACCCAGATGCTCTCTCTCAAAGAAAAAAAAAAAACTATCCACTTAGAATGAGTGTATTTTATTAGATATAAGTCAGTAAAGTTTTTGGTATGGCTAAAATATAAAATGTTTATGGACAAAATGACCACCAAAAGGGCTATCTAGGGTGGTAGGGGGTGGATTATGATGGCTTTTCATCCCATGCCATGCAAATTGTATATTTTTAAAAATATGTTTTCAAATGTATATGCCAAAAAATGGCTCGGACTATGAAAGACAATGTATCGTAAGATTCCCTTTCTGACCGTGACCCTGACCCAGAATAGGAAGAACATTCTACTTCATGACCCCCTATACAAATCCACACATATATAACAGGGCTTATCCCTTTCTACATGCAATGAATATGCATAGAAACATTCATAGGAGGCGTGCCTGGATGGCTCAGTCAGGTAACCTTGAACTCTTGATTTCGGCTCAGGTCATGATTGCGCAATTCATGGGTTCAAGCCCTGGTTTGGGCTCTGCACTGACAGTGGTAGCCTACTTGGGATTCTCTCTCCCCCTCTCTCTCTGCCCCTCCCCTGCTTGCACCCTCTCTCTCAAAATAAACAAACTAAAAAAACAAAGAACATTCATAGGAGTAGGAATATTTCCTATTCTATCTTTTTGAAATGCTAGTTTCAACCCTTTATATTAATGTCATGACCCACAGATGGGTTGTGACCTTTGGCTTAAAAAAAACATTATATTAACAACCTATCTAAAATGGTTAAAGATTATGGGTGAGCAACTTAGCTTTAATTTCTAGATAAGGTCAAGTTTCAAAACAAGAATTTAGAAGGAAACAATTGGGAAAAAACAAGAGTTAAAAAGATTAGGGACATAAATAAATAAGGACAGCCCCAGTTTGTCCATTCCAGCTGTGTGGAGCACTAACTGCCTTTGACATGCAGATCTGCTTCACATACCACTAGCTGTGTGATCTTAAACAACTAATTTGACCTCTCTGAGCTTCAGTTTCCTCGTCTTTAATAGAAGCATGGTAATAATACTTATCTCATAGGGTTGTATAAGAGTTAAGTGAGATAGCATATAAAGAGCAAGCACAAAGTAGTTTTCCTTTCTAATTTTTCATATGACATAGATCCTATAGCAGCCCATGGAATCTTCTTTATGAACAAGGAAAGGAAAGTACTCAGAGTGGGCAAAGAATGCTCGCAACATGTTTGAAATGTCCATAAGGCACAAGTTGTTTACTCTGCATTTGAGACACGGGTAGAGTTAGATTCGGCGAGGTTAACTCAGAGTTGGATGTCTTGCAGATATCAAATTGTATCTTTTTCTCTATCCTTTGTTCCAAATGGAGTTATTTGTTCATAAACATTTATAATTAGTAATTTTATAATGTTAATTGCCAATTTCTGTCGGCTGTAGACAAGTGTACTAAACAGCCTGCCTGGGTTTCCTTCATTTCTTCACCTGCACCATTTAGTCCTCAACGCCCTGTCCCCTTGCTTCCTTCTGCCCCATCGCTGGACACAATTCTCTTCATTAAAAGTGCCAATGATGAGGCCAACTGTTCTAAAACTGTGGTTTGCAAAACCTAGAAGGAAGTGGGGAAGGGGATCCACGGCCAGATCCTTTCAGCAAGTGCGGAAACAGAAAAACAATTTGTTCAAGTAATTCAAGACCGTAATTAAATAATTATTAAAAACAATAATAAAGCCCAACAACAGCTGTGAGAGTGGACATCCCTGCTGTGTTCCTGACCTTACAGGGAAAGCTCTCAGTTTATCCTTATTGAGGATATTAGCTGCGAGGCTTTCATACATGGCCTTTATGATGTTGAGTTTTGTTTCCTCTATCCCTACTTTCTTGAGGGTTTTTATGAAGAAAGGGTGCTGTATTTTGTCAAATGCTTTCCCTGCATCTATTGAGAGTATCATATGGTTCATATCCTTTCTTTTATTAATGTGGTGTATCACATTGATTAATTTGCAAATTTTGAAGCAGCCCTGCTGTCCAGGTAGAACTCCCACATGATCATGGTGAATAATTCTTTTAATGTACTATTGAATTTTATTTACTAGTACTTGTTGAGAATTTTTGTATCCAGTTTCATCAGGGATATTGACCTGTAATTCTCCTTTTTAATGGGGTCTTGTCTGATTTTGGAATCAAGGTGACGCTGGCTTCATAGAATGAGTTTAGAAACTTTCCTTCCATTTCTATTTTTTGGAACAGTTTGAGAAGAATAGGTCTTGCTCTTCTTTAAATGTCTGGTAGAATTCCCCTGGGAGGTTGGGAGATTTTTGATAACTAACTCAATTGCTTTGCTGATAACGAGTCTGTTCAAATTTTCTATTTCTTCCTGTTTCAGTTTTGGTAGTTTGTATGTTTCTAGGAATTTTCCCATTTCTTCCATATTGCCCAGTTTGTTGGCATGTAATGTTTCATAGTATTCTTTTATAATTGTTTGTATTTCTGTGGTATTGGTTGTGATCTCTCCTCTTTCACTCCTTATCTATTTGAGTTCTTTCTCTTTTCTTTTTGCTAAGTCTGGCTAGGAGTTTATCAATTTTGTTAATTCTTTCAGAGAACTAGCTCTTAGTTCATTGATCCATTCTACTGGTTTCATTGTTGCTATTGTTGTTTCTATATCATTTATTTCTGCTTTAATCTTTATTATTTCCCTTCTTCTTCTGGCTTTAGGCTTTATTTGCTGTTCCTTTTCTACCTCCTTTAGATGTAAGTTTAGATTGTGTATTTGGGAACTTTCTTGTTTCTTGAGATAGGAATTGCAAGATACTTGCCTCTTAGGACTGCCTTTGCTGTGTCCCTAAAAGTTTGGACTGCCACGTTTTTGTTTCATTTGCTTCCATGTATTTTTTTTTAACTTCTTTAATATTCTGACTAACCTTTTCACTCTTTAGTAGGATGTTCTTTAACCTCCATGTACTTGAGGGCATTCCAAATATTTTCTTGTGGTTGACTTCAAGTTTCATAGCGTTGTGATCTGAAAATGTGCAAGGTATGATCTCGATCTTTTTTAACTGTTGAGGGCTGATTTGTGACCCAGTATCTGATCTATTCTAGAGAATGTTCCATGTGCACTCAAGAAAAATGCGTATCCTGCTGTTTTAGGGTGAAATGTTCTGAATATATCTGATAAGTCCATCTGGTTCAGTGTGTCATTCAAAGCCATTGTTTCCTTATTGATTTTCAGCTTAGATGATCTGTCCATTGCTGTAAGTAGGGTATTAAAGTCCCCTTGTACTATTGTGTAATTATTAATGAGTTTCTTCATGTTTGTAATTAATTGATTTATATATTTGGGTCTTTCAAGTTGGGGGCATAAATACTTAAAATTGTTAGATCTTCTTAATGGATAGACCCTTTAATTATGATACAATACCCTTCTTCATCTCTTATTACAATCTGTGTTTTAAAATATAATTTATCTGACATAAGTATGTCTACTCTAGCTTTCTTTTGACATCCATTAGCATGATAGATGGTTCTCTATCCCCTCACTTTCAATCTATAGGTGTCTTTCTAAAATGAGTCTCTTGTAGGCAGCATATAGATGGATCTTAATTTGTTTGTTTGTTTGTTTGTTTGTTTGTTTGAATCCATTCTGATCCCTATGTCTTTTGATTGGAGCATTCAGTCCATTTATATTCAGAGTGATTGTTGTAAGATATCAGTTTAATGCCATTGTGTTACCTGTGAAATTGGTGTTTCTGGTGATGTTCTCTGGTCCTTTGTAGTCTTTGTTGCTTTGGTCTTCTTCTTTTCTGTTTTCTCCACTCAGAGACTCCCCCCTTAAAAATTCCTTGCAGGGCTGGTTTAATGGTCATGAACTCTTTTTTGCTTGTCTGAGAAACTCTTTATCTCTCCTTTTATTCTGAAGGACAGCTTTGTTAGGTAAGTAATTCTTAGCTGCATATTTTTCCCATTCAGCACATTGAATATATCCCGCCACTCCCTTCTGGCCTGCCAAGTTTCAGTGGACAGGTTTCTTGCTACCCTATGTGTCTACCCTTGTGGGCTAAGGACCTTTTCTCCCTAGCTGCTTTCAGAATTTCTGTCTTTATCTTTGTAATTCAAGACTATATAAAAGAAAAATTTCAGAAACAACTTTTATTTATTTTTAAAATTTTTATTTATATTTTTTAAAATTTCATTTTAGTGTTTATTTATTTATTTATTTTGAGAGAGAGAGAGAGAGAGAGAGAGACAGAGCACGAGCAGGGGAGGTACAGAGAGAGAGGGAGACACAGAATGTGAAGCAGGCTCCAGACTCCAAGGTGTCAGCACAGAGCCCAACACGGGGCTCAAAACCACAAGCTGTGAGATCATGACCTGAGTCGAAGTTGGCTACTTAACTGACTGAGCCACCCAGGCACCCCTGGAAATAACTTTTAAAAATTATCACTAAAATCTTCAGAAAAACAAATAAGTCACAGGGATATAAAGCACAGCATAGGGAATATAGGCAATAAGATTATAATATAACTTTGTGTGGTAATGGATGGTAATTAGCCTTATCATGGTAACCATTTCATAATGTATATAAATGTCAAATCAGTATGTTGTACAGCTGAAACTAATATTATTTTGTATGTCAACTATACTTCAACAAAACAAATCTTCTCAAAATGAGAAAGTAATGTACCACATTTGTGAAACAGGAAGGGAATGATTTTTTAAAAAGCTATAAAAAATGTGGTTTAAAAAGTGTTTTAATCCAAAATGAAAAACTCTGTAGAAAGTTTAAGAGATAAACTGTGCAAATCTCCCAGAGAGTAGTGCAAAAATATTAAGAGATTGAAAATGGGGGAGGGGGACTAGAAAATTAGAAGATCAACCCATGTTGTATTTTGTGAAAAATTAAAGCTCTAGAATAGGAAAATACCAAAAAGAGAGAATAGAAAACAAGCAAAGAAATCGTTCAAAATAATCTGTCTCTAGATCTAGAAAGGATCTGCTAAATGTCCGGCACAATGAATTAAAAGAAATCCACATACAGGCACATCGTACTCAAATTTGACCTAGGGACAAAGATTCTACAACTGGGAAAGGGAGTGAGAGAGAGGAGAGAGAGAACTGTTCATGACTTCAGACTTCCTTTTCTTTCTTTTTTTTTTTTTTTTTAACATTTATTCATTCTTGAGAGACAGAGTGCGAGGCAGGGAGGAACAGAGACAGAGGGAGACACAGAATCTGTAGCAGGCTCCAGCCTCCGAGCTGTCAGCACAGAGCCTGATGCGGGCTTAAACCACAAGCCCCGAGATGATGACCTGAGCCGAAGTCTGCCGCTTAACCGACTGAACTACCCAGGCGCCCCAACTTCAGACTTCTTAACAGCAACTATGTGAGCAACTCCAAATAATGATGGCCTCTAAATTATTTCCCACCTTGTCAAATAACAACCAAAGGTGAAAATAAAATAAAGATTAAAAAAAAAAAAATAGACCTGCTATACGGGGCACCTGGGTGGCTCAGTCCATTAAGCATCCGACTTCGACTAAGGTCATGATCTCTCGGCTTGTGAATTCAAGCCCCACGTTGGGCTCTGTGCTCACGGCTCAGAGCCTGGAGCCTGCTTCAGNGCGAGGCAGGGAGGAACAGAGACAGAGGGAGACACAGAATCTGTAGCAGGCTCCAGCCTCCGAGCTGTCAGCACAGAGCCTGATGCGGGCTTAAACCACAAGCCCCGAGATGATGACCTGAGCCGAAGTCTGCCGCTTAACCGACTGAACTACCCAGGCGCCCCAACTTCAGACTTCTTAACAGCAACTATGTGAGCAACTCCAAATAATGATGGCCTCTAAATTATTTCCCACCTTGTCAAATAACAACCAAAGGTGAAAATAAAATAAAGATTAAAAAAAAAAAAAAATAGACCTGCTATACGGGGCACCTGGGTGGCTCAGTCCATTAAGCATCCGACTTCGACTAAGGTCATGATCTCTCGGCTTGTGAATTCAAGCCCCACGTTGGGCTCTGTGCTCACGGCTCAGAGCCTGGAGCCTGCTTCAGATTCTGTGTCTCCCTCTCTCTCTGCCCCTCCCCTGCTCACACTCTATTTCTTTCTCTCTCAAAAATAAATAAATATTTAAAAAAATAAACCTGCTATGGACTGAATGTGCCTTCCATCCAAATTTGTATCCTGAAGCCCTAACTCCTAATGTAGCTACATTTGGAGAGAGCATCTCTAAGGAAGTAATTATGGCAAAATGAGGTCATAGCAGTGGGGTCCTTTTCTGATAGGATTAGCGTCTTTACAAGAACAGACACCAGAGCTCCTTTGCTCTCTCTCTCTCTATGCACACACACAGAGGAAAGGCATCTGAGGACACAGCAAGAAGGCAGCTCTCTACAAGCCAGGAGGAGAGCTCTCACCAGGGACAAAATTGACTGGCCCTTTGATATGAGACTTTTAGCCTCCAAAACTATGAAAAATAAAGTTCTATTGTTTAAGCCCTCCAGGCCGTGGTATTTGTTATGGCAGCCTAAGCTGACTAATACAACACTCGTCCTTTCTTTGGAAGCTACTAGAAAATGTGGTGTATAATGCCAGAGAGCAAACATTAGGATGAGAAGAAACAGCAGATAGGAAATAAGAGCGCCGGTGTACTGAGACAATGAAGATTCTCGAAGAAAGGAGATCTGTGATAATTACTGTCTGCGCACCAGTCCCAGAGGGCACTGTCCAGATCAGGCTCCAGGAGAAGCTTTTTTAAGAAGCTAAACTCAATAGGGTTGCCTTGGTGGCTCAGTCAATTAACTGTCCGACTTCAGCTCAGGTCATGAGCTCGTGGGTCCTGGGTTCAAGCCCCGTGTCGTGCTCTGTGCTGACAGCTCAGCCTGGAGGCTGCTTCAGAGTCTGTGTCTCCCTCTCTCTGCCCTTCCCTGCTCACGCTCTGTCTGTCTCTCTCAAAAATAAACATTAAAAAAATTAAAATAAAAAAAAAAGAAGAAGCTAAACTCAATAGAATATCTACCGTGAATGAACATTTTGGGGAGGCAATTAGACAAATGATGGAGATTCTGGGGTTGAATTCCTAAATCCATTCCTCCCCACCCAAATTAAAAACTAAGGGATAGAGAAAAACAAAACGCTCATACCCAGGAAAAGAGGAAATTCTACAGAAAAGTAATCTGAGTTCATCTTAAATGGTTCCACTATGAACACAGCATACAGGCTCATTGTATTGCAATATAACCATGTCAAGAAGTGGGCATGGGGCAACAGGAAACGTTTCTGGGTGGGATGGGGTAGAGAGGAGCAAAGAGAATGAAAAGTCTCATCTTCTGTAATAGGAGGTTCACATATAGTACCCCACACTGAAGGGAGCACCCAAGTGTCGCTCTGTCACCGTGTCACTTGGAGGCATGGAGGCCAGCACAGAAAACAGGTGGAAGAGGACACTGATTGCCTTTGGGGATGGGGTAGGAGGAGTGAGGTTGGACGACTGATGTTTCTCTTAATAAACCTTACAGACCCAGGTGACTTTTCAACTATGCATGTGTATAACTTCGATAAAAATACAAGCTAATGTTTGTGCTTTCAAAACCGAACATCCCAGTCTTCAACCCCTACAGTACAAGTTAATTTCTTAATGCCAGACATAAACCCAGGGGCACTAACCCCAGCACTTCCCCCCCGGGCGTAGCATGGCTTGTTGTAATCTTTGTTTTGTTCCAGGGTGGTTTCTAGTATAAATTGGCACATTTCAAAATGAGGGTGAGAACAAAGACAAAGTATAGGTAAATGCGCCCCCATCATATCTGAAAATGTCCAAATTGACTTAAAATAGAAATTACAGAATAATAGGTAGGAATAAAGCCAAAGGTATCAGTATTATAATAAATTAAAATAAGTTACTAATTTCACAGAGTAAAGGCAGAGATTCTCAGCTTGAGTTAAAACCAAATCAAAACAATCCGACAACTAGAAAAATACCACACCCACACCCACACCCACACCCACACACAATTCTTGGTGACCTTTACACTAAAGTTTCCTCTGCCTGGGGTACTGTTACTCTACCTCTCTCTGCATCACCTCAGGACCCCCCTCTGGAGAACCTTTCTCTCCTCCTTCTCAAGCTCAGCTTACTGGTAGCCTCCTCTGTGAAGTCTTTTCGGAGCCTGCTGGCTGAGTTGGTTTTCCTCCCCTGTGTTCCCATAACCCTGTGTGTGTATGCCCATGTCCACAGTGATTGCTTTGACAACGGTCCCCTCCGATTGTCTGCCCAGAAGCCCCCTGGAGGGGGTTTCCCTGGGTACCTCTCACACAAAGCTTGACACACCAGATACCCTACCCTTTGGCCACAGTGAATAGGACCACAGAAGCATCAGACCAAGGAGATTCCATCTACCGGTGGTCTATAAGTGGGTACAGATTGATAAGCTGATAGAGATAAGGTGATTTTACTAGATTGGGCATTTGGTATGCGGGGAAGAAGCCGGAAGACAAAAGAGAGAGGACAGTATTTACATCGCCTGAGATGGTCAGTGCAGGTCACTGGTAAACAGCCTTGAGTAAGGCGGAGCCATGGGGTGGAGTAAAGACACAAGAGAGCAGTGAGATTGTGGGGCAGAAGCAGGAGAAGCGGAGAGGAACTGGGTCACCCCAACAGGTGTTGCTGAGTGATGAATGGTTATGAGAGCTTCTCGGTATCCGGCCCCTCTTCCCCACGCTTCCTTGGCTTTCCAACTTCCCAGAGGCCCGCAGTTAAGCTCTTCCTGCTCCCATGGGATTCCTGTTGTCCTGATAGGAGATACTGGTGTGGCTGCCAAAGAAAGCCTGACAGACACAACCTCTCCCATCATCTACCATTGTCACTGTCGCTCATACCTCTCCCCCTCTAGCCGGGAAGCTCACTGCTTGTGCTGTTTGCTGGTATGACTCTCTATGCTTGGTACGAGGCCCATTGCCTGGGCCACAGCAGAGCCTGATACTTTTTGAGTGAAGTAAAAGGACGCATGATCAACCAAACGTCACACAAGTGTGTGCGGGTCCATGTTGTAGAGCTCACGTAGGAACTTCTCAAAGAGTAGGAAGTGACTTTTGTTAACTCCTCGGGACAGTGTCTGGTAGAGAACCAAGTGCAAACGGCTGAAGGAAAAACACTTGCTGGTGTTGATGAGCCTCGAAAATACCAGCTAAAAACGCGGAAGGATTAGGAAGCTGATCTCTGTGCTGAGATCTAAACCCCCCTGCTCAGTTGTGTACCTCTGCACATAATTAAGTTTAAAGACGTGTTGCGTGGGCTGTTATAGAAATCAAAAGTACATGCAATTCTTCTGAAGCCTTGCTGATTACTCTTAGCGCATTGTGTTTTAATTTTGATCTCTGGAAAATATCAGGAACAAGGAAAGAACTTCCCACCCCCACCCCACCAACCCCCGGCTCCTTAGGAAAAACAGTGTTGAAATAAAACAAACCTCTTGGATCGACCCTCTTTTGAAAGTCAAAAACTCGCCTCACCCTCCCAACAGGCTTGAAGTCTGCACAGTTTGTCCGCCAAGAGAGTGGGATTTGGCAGGGCTCCTTGTAAACTCCAACCGCAGGAGGCCTCTGATTGAATTGAAATTGTTTCCTCCGGTCCGAGTTTGTTGGTGGTACACCCCCCTCAGGATGTGAATTCGTCATGTTTGCTGTGGGGCGAGGCTGGGGCGGTGGAAAGCGCACACGAGAGTGAATGTGTCTGGGTGCGTATGTGTGTGTGTGCGCACACACATACACACTCAGTTCTTACCCCCCACTGTCCTTAGTAAAGGCATCGACACCACCTAAAATAATTCTGGAAAATTATATACATTCTCATTCATCGTCGGTATCTTTCAAAGTGATTCGAATCTGATCAACAAAAATAAGGCGTTGGGAAATGGTGAAATACAAGGGCAAAATTGACAGCAAATTTCCACAAGTCATTAACCCAGCCTCCCTTGCCAGCACACACATACTTTCTAGCCTTCGGGGAGCTAACGGTATTCAAAGGGATGAAGACCATGTCCTCTGGCTTCATGAGGGTGGGGGATGGGGAAGGAAAGCAGGTGTGGGCATGAGAAAAGTCTACCTTGTTATTTGCTGGGCCAATACCTCTGTATGTCTTGTAGTTTTTCAAAGGTAACCCTACCACCTAGCACTTTTTTGCTTAACTATGGTTAAAACACACACACACACACACACACACACACACACACACATAAATTTATCATCTTAACTATTTGTAAGTATACGGTTCAGTGGTGGTAAGTGCATTCACATTGTGGTGCAACAGATCTCCAGAATATTTGATCATAGGATACTGAAGATCTATACCCACTAAATACTAATTCCTTCCCCCTGCCCCAACTAGCCCTTGGTAACTGCCTTTCTTCTCTCTGTTTCTATGATTTTCACTATTTTAGATCTTCATGTGATTGGAATCATATAGTATGTGCTCTTTCATGACTGACTTATTTCCTTAACATAATGTCCTCCAGGCTCAACCATCTTGTAGCGTATGACAGCATGTCCCTCTTTTCTTAGGGCAATATTAACATTCCATTGATTGTATACACTACATAGTCTTTATCCAGTCATATGTCAATGGGCATTTGGGTTGTTTCTATCTCTTGGCTATGGTGAAGAATGCTGTGATGAACACAGGTGTGTAAATATCTCTTTGAGATCCTGCTTTGAGTTCTTCTGCATACACACGCAGAGACAGGATCACTGGATTTTATGGCAGTTCTATTTTTCACTTTTTGAGAAACCTCCACACTATTTCCATAGTGGCTGCATCATCTTATATTCCCACTAAGAGTGCATAAGGATTCCGACTTTTCCACATTCTTGGATGTGGAAAATAACACTTCTTATTTTCTGTTCTTTTGATCGTGGCCATGCTGATGGGTATGAGGTGATACCTTGTTGTTGATTGGGATCCTTTATTTCACATGAAGAAATTGAAGCCCTCATTGGGGCAGGCAGCTGGGATTTTCTTTCTGGTCGCTAAGTCTAGGGTCTGAACTACTGTACTGGAAACCATGCCAGCCTAAGTAAATCCCACCCTGGGCTTCTAACAAGTGCTCCTCAGGGTGTGAGCAGCCCTCCAGGGAGTAACTGAAGCTGTAAAATAAACGTGGTATCTCTTCTAGTTGGTCAGTATCATCAATAGTATCAATGATAAGTAATTTAAGGCATTGTTTTTACATTAAAACAAACACAGATATGTTAGGAAATGTAAGATAAAGTTTGCATGCATTTTGTACAGATAAAACCCAGGACTAGTTGGAACTTTCCTACCTGCAGTGGGATGCTTTAAGCCATGCCCATCACAACCCTGAGAGGTGCAAGCTCTCTCTTCTCTGCCACGAGGAAACTGCAGTGAAAAGGTGTGAAAAGCACTAGGATAGCCCACAGAGTACCAGGAGTATGTTTTCCTTACTTAGTTATGGAATTTTGGGGGTGGCAAGAACATTAGAGAACATCTTAACCCAACTGTCATCATACAAATGAGGAAACAGAGGCCCCGAGAGGTGAAAGGCCACACTCACAGTCCCACAGCAGTGATTCTGCATGCTTCAACTATGCAGTATTTGAGCCCGATCACAGCTTAGACAATATAAGGTACTGGGGGAAAACAATCACAGGCGTAGAGGGACCGCAGATGTACTCACACTCAACTCAGTGATGCAGAGAAAATTAGCGTATTTTTTGCTTTGCATTTGATTTAATTTGGCCCTATCAGCCAGGAAGTGAGAAAACAACTAAATCTCGGTTTTAAACTTGTAATCCAAGGCAGAGCACACTGCTTCAGGAGATGCTTAGTCTCTCCCTTTCTATCTCTCCTCCCTCAGTCCTCTCCAGGAGGGCAGCTAGGTGTTCTGAGGGGCCCAATGACCTCGCAGAGGCAGGATGACTGGGCCTTAGGACTGGCCTGCTGTTCTCTGGACCAGCTGCAGAGTGGCTCTTCTGAACTCCGCCGGGGAATCTTTGGCTTGAGTGGGTCCTGAGCCTTCAGCTGGTGTCTGTTGCTAACATCCTGCAGCTGATCAACTTGTAGTCTATTCTTTGTCAGCCTGGGCAGAGCATGGGCCCCCTCCCCGCTGACTTGGCCTCCCCTTGGCTTTGACTGGCGATTGACCCCACTGAGTTCCTGCCCCATCCTCCATATGGTCTTCTAGCCCTGCAGTCTCTGGCCCCACCCAGACTTTCCCGCAAGGCCACCTCACTCTGTCATAGCAGGCTCTGTGTAGATTCACTTACTCTTCACATCCGTGGCAGCACGTGCCGCCCAAGGGCAGCTCCAGAGCGCACTGTAGACTCTACCCGCACTGCCCTATCACTTCTGTCTCTGAGGAACCCTAATACAGAAGTCTTAATACGAAATTCTTACTTGATATGTGAAAGCAGAAATGTTCTAGCTCAAGTGAACAGAAGTCTAACCTGAATCATAAAAACAGAGTCAGAGCCCCTTAATCAATCCCCAGACTTGAGCTGACATATAGACCCAAAGCCCCTTGAATGAAGGAGAGGCCAGGTCACCTTAAGAAAGGACCCCCAATGCACTGCCAAAAATGTATACTGTTAATGCTTCTCCCAGCCTTCCCCAAAGACACCTATGGCCTTTTACTAGGGCTACTGTGCATTAAGGGAAAGGAAATCATCAGAACTTCCAGGAGCTACTGAACACTAGCTCTGAAATGACCCTACTTCCAAGAGACCTAAAACGTTGCTGTGGTCTATTGGTCAGAATCAAAGCTTATAGAGGGCAGATGATCAATGGAGTCTGTCTCACAGTGGGCTCTGTGGGTCTCGAAAGCCATCCTGTGGTTATTTCTTGAGTTCTGGTGTATACAATTGGAATAGACATACTAGGCAGCTAGTAGAATATCCTCACATCGGCCCCCTGACCTGAGGAGTGGGATTGTGGGAAATGCCAAGTGGAAGCCATTAGAGCTGCCTTTACCAAAGAAAATAGTAAACCAAAAGCAATACCACATTTCTGGAAGGATTGCAGAGATTAATGCCACCATCAAGGGCTTGAAAGATAGAGGGGTCGTGATTCCCACCACATCCCCATTCAACTCACCCCCTGACCTATGCATAAGACAGATGAGTCATGGACAGTAACAAGTGATTATCACAAGCTTAACCAGGTGATGACTGCAACTGCAGCTGGCAAAATAGATGTGGTTTCACTACCTGAGCAGATTAGCGCAATGACGAATTTTCTAGTATGCAGCTATTGATCTGACAAATGCCTTTTTCTCCCTACCAAGTTCATGAGGCCCACCAGAGCAGTTTGCTTTCAGCTGGCAAGGCCAGCAGTACTCCTTCACCATCCTACCTCAGGGGTATATCACCTCTCCGGCCCTGTGCCTCGATTTAGTTCACAGCGATCTTGATTGCCTTTCCTTTCCATAGGATATCACACTGGTTCATTACACTGATGAAATTATGTTGATTGGACCTAGTGAGCAAGAAGTAGCAGCTACTGTAGACTTATTAGAAAGACGTTTGCACGTCAAAGGGTGGGAGTTGAATTAGACAAAGTTCAGGGTCCTTCTATCTCAATGAAATTCCTAGGGGTCCAGTGGTATGGGGCATGTCAAGATAGCCCTTCTAAGTTGAAGGATAAGTTGTTGTATCTAGCCCATCTTACAATCAAAAAGAGATGCAACACCTAGAAGGCCTCTTTGGATTTTAGTGACAACATATTCCTCATTTGTTTGTGTTACTCCAGCCCACCGGCTAGTCCAAAATGGTCCTAGTTTTGAGTGGGGCCCAGAACAAGGAAGGCTCTGCAGAAGATCCACACTGCTGTGCCAGCTGCTCTGCCACGTGGGCCGTGGGATCCAGCAAAGTGGCAGCGGCAGACAGAGACGCTGTTTTGTGCCTTTGACAGGCCCCCATCAGTGAAGTTCAGTGCAGGCCCTTAGGATTTTGCTGCAAAGCCCCACCATCATTCATAGATAACTGCTATCCTTTTGAGAAACAGATCTTGGCCTGCCACCTGGCCTATGTAGAGACTGAACACTTAGCCACAAGCTGCAAAGTTACCAGGCATTCTGAGCTGCCCATCATGAACTGGGCATTATTGGACCCACTAAGCCATGCAGTTGGGCATGCGCAGCTGCACTCCATCATCACACAGAAGCGGTATATACATATTGGGTGTGAGCAGGCCCTGAAAGCACAAGTAAGTTACACGAAGAAGTGGCTCAAATACCCATGTCCCCACTCCTGCCGCACTGCCTTCTCTCTCCCAACCTATACCTGTGGTTTCATAGGAAGTTCAGTTCACAGGGAAGTTACAGAAGAAAAGACTCGGGCCCACTGCATAACACGCAGGCACCATCTCAACGTGAATGGCTATAGCACTACAGTCCTTTTCTGGGACATCCTTGAAGGACAGTGGTAAAGGCAATCCCCCTAGTGGGCAGCACTTCAAGCAGTGTACCTGGTTGTTCACCTTTGCTCAGAAGGAGAGATGGCCAGATGTTACATACTGATTAGTGGGCTGTGTCCAATGCTTTGGCTGGATGGCGGGGGACTTGGAAGGAGCATGAGTGGAACATTTATGACATGGAAATTTGAGGAAGAGGTATGTAGACAGGCCTCGCTGGACAAAAAAACATGAAGACGTTTTTGTCCCATGTGATTTTTCATTATGGGTGACTTCAGTGGAGGAGAATTTCAATAATAAACTGGACAGGATGACATGGTCTATGTATACCAGGAAGCCTCTTTGTCCAGCCAGCCTGTCATTGCCCAGTGGGCTCATGAACAAAATAGCCGTGATGTCAGGGATGGAGGTTATACATAGATTCAGCTGCGTGGACTTCCAGTCACCAAGGTTGGTCTGGCTATAGCTCCTGCTGAATGCTCAACCTGCTAGCAGCAGAGACCACCACAGAGTCCTTGATACGACTCCATTCCCTGGAGTGATCAGCCAGCTAGCTGGCGGCAGGTTGATTATATTAGAACACCTCCGTCATGGAAGGGTAGTATTTTGCTCCTGTTGGAATAGACACTCCAGATATGGATTTGTCTTCCCTGCACAATGCTTCTGCCAAAACTACTATCTATAGACTTACAAAATGCCTTACCCACCATCATGGTATTCCACACAGTATTGCTTCTGATCAAGGAACTCATTTCATAGCAAATGAATTGAGGCAATGACCCAAGCTCATGGAATTCATCGTTCTTGCCATGTTTCCCATCATCCTGAGACATCTAACCTGATAGAACAATGGGATGGCCTTTTGAAGACTCAGTTATAGCACCTGCTAGGTTGTAATAACTTTCAGGCCTGGGGCAAGGTTCCCCGAAAGACCATATATGCTCAGAATCAGCATCCAACGTATATTGTTTTGTCCCATTTCCAGCGCTCATGGGTCCATCAACCAAGGGATGGAAATGGAAGCAGTACTGCTCACTATTACCCTAGTAACCCACTAGCAAAATGTTTGCTTCCTGTTCCCACAACCTTATGCTCTGCAGGCCTATGGATTTTAGTTCTAAGGGAAGAATGCTTTCCCCGGGGGGACAGAGAAATGATTTCATTAAACTGGAAGTTAAGAATGCTGCCCATCACTTTGCCCTCCACATGCCTTTGAACCCACAGGCACAGAAGGGAGTCACTGTGCAGGCTGGGGTAATTGATCCTGACTACTAAGGGGAAATTGGATCACTGTTCCACTCTGGAGGTAGGGAAGACCATGTCTGGAATACAGGAGATCTCCTTTGTTTTAGTGTTATCATGACTTGTGATTAAGATCAATGGAAAACTATAAAAATCCAATCTATGCAGGACTACTAATGATCTAGAACCTTTAGGAATAAAGGCTTGAGTCATTCCACCATGTAAAGAACCATGATCAACTGAGGTGCTTGCTGAAGGCAAAGAGAATACAAAATGGGTAGTAGAAGAAGATAGTTATAAATATCAGCTACAACTTTGTGGCCAGTTATAGAAATGAGGACTGTAATTTGCATGGGTATTTCCTTCTTGTTTTGTTACGAATAATATCTTTGGGTTTTTTTTTCTCTCTTGTATCCCCTACTGTGTAACATAAAATGTATTAACTTTATTAATCATTGTATTCAAGTATTGTTAACTTTATGTCATAGTATTTAAGTTATGGGATACCAAGGAGAAGAACAAACATCACTCAAGGACTTTATTTCCTCTTTTGAGGAAGACAGTAGTACATTATGTGTGCAGGATAGCTGTGTCATGTTAGGCAGAATTATGATATTATTGTCTTTATTTGGAGATTAAGTGTGCTTTAAGAAGATGCATATGGATGCCAAGATTTGCACTTGACTAGACTATGAAGGTGCACAGATAGTTGATTAAACATTATCCTAGGTGTTTCTGGTAGGGTGCTTTTGGATGAGATTAACATTTAATCAGTAGATTGGGTAAAGAAAATTGTTCTTCCTAATATAGGTGTCCTCATCTAATCAGGTGAAGGCCTGAACAGAACAAAAAGGCCAATTCTCCCAAATAAGAGATAATTCTTCTTGTCTTACAGCTTTTGGATTGGAACATTATTTTTTTTTTTCCTGCTTGAACTTGAACTATAACATTGAGTTTTCTGACCCTCCCCTTGGTAACTTACCCTGCAGATTTGTGGGCTGTTTTTTTTTTTTTTTAAGTTTCTATTTATCTATCTTTGAGAGTGAGAGGTGGGGAAGGAGCAGTGAGAGAAGGAGAGAGAATCCCAAGCAGGCTCCATGCTGTCAGCACAGAACCCAATGCAGGGCTCAAACTCACCACCTGAGATCATGACCTGAACCGAAATCAAGAGCTAGATGCTTAACTGACTTAGTCAGATAGGTATACCAGCAGATTAAGGGTTTTAAAGCCACCATAATTGTGTGAGCTGATTCCTTATGATAGATAGATAGATAGATAGATAGATAGATAGATAGATAGATAGATAGATGATAGATAGGCAGACATAGCCATAGCTAACCAATCATTTTTGTTTCTCTGGATAACCTGTCTAATACAAGAACCTAGAACAATCCTCCTTTCATTGAGGACTCACTTTAGTCTACCCTACTGGCTTAGTTTCTAAAGGGTTGGAAAGCTATCAATTAGTAGAAATACAAAGAGGGAAGTTCAGATGCATCAATGTAATATTTGTAAAAACATCTCTTGTACATAGATGAGTTCATAGAGCTGAACAGTCAAACTATAAATGACCTATGTAATCTCTACTGGAAAATGGTTTCTGCTTCAAAATGCTTCCTAATTATCAGTATTACTCAATAATTCTGGAGACCAGCTCTTTCCTGCATTTAGCTTCTCTCTGTGTAGGAACATATCATCGAAATCAAAGTTTGGAGTATCTGGCATGTCAAAGTTTTTTTTTTTTTTTTTTTAATGCATGAATGGAAGTTAACTTCTCTTTCTTCCTCATTGAAAGAAGAGCCCTGAAGGTAAGTAATAGCTCTTGATCCCAGAAAGGGATAGGGGGATGTAAATTTCCCCCAATATCACACTATCATTTGAAATCTAGAGGACAAGTTGTCCGATGGATAGCTTGATAAACCCTGGGGCCACCTCAAACAGCACCCCCCCCCCACCGGAGGTGGCAGCACTCTGATGAATGTCTGGGAACCAACACTGAGCTCCATGGGTTTGGGGGCTATGGCTAATATCTGAGACTTACTTGGCCCCACGCTAGAGGAGTCATGTTCCTTCAAGAAGATGAAGAGGCTTCAATAATGAGCTTTTCTTCAGCAAACATATTAAGCTGAAGAACAGAGGCTCTTCCCTATTTCCTCCCTGGATTGTACAAGCCCCAGAAACCTTGTATGACCTCAGAGGAGAGGAACTGAGAACTCTGAAACAATAGCTGAAACTGGAGGTGCGTCCAACTAGACTGTTAAGAGCTAAACTTCATTGAATTTATTTATGAAAATTAACGTGACATTTTTTGAGCCTCATGGAACAATTGTTACCCACTACATTTTTAAAACATTTTATTTATTTATTTTGAGAGAGAGAGAGTGAGAAAGAGAGAGACAATGTGCATGGGGGAGAGACAGAGAGAAAGGGAGAGAGAGAATCCCAATCAGGCCCTCCACTGTCAGCACAGAGCCTGACAGCGGCTCAATCCCACAAACTGTGACATGATCTGAGCCAAAATCAAGAGCCAGACACTCAACCGACTGAGTCACCCAGGCGTCCCTCCCCCATTACAGTTGTATGAGAAGTCTTACAAAGTCATAGAAACAAATCGTAACTAATTATACAACTGATAGTTAATTTTATTGTTTTTTTTATCACTGCATCTGTGATGAATCTCTCTGAACTAGGCTTAAATTCTATGTCGAATGGCAATGCTAGGAGTACAAAGACCATTAAGAAACTCAATCTTTGTGCTGACTTGGTCTACACATTGCAACATGAGCAGGTGAGTTCTACCTTTCAATGGCATTTTGTCTTCACTCCCTATTCATCCCTCCTTCCATTTTCTAAAATTTACCAAACATTTATTGATGGCCTTCTATGTGCTAGATTTTGAAAATAAAAATAATATAGGAAATCCCTAGTCTTGAGGATCTTACATACCAGAGGCATAGAACAACTGAGAATGTGATAAATGCTCTTGTAGATTTGTCAGGACATCACGACAGCACAGAGGAGCACCCCTTAGCCCAGTCTTTTATGTCCATTTTCAAAATAAAGAGAATAACATTTTCCAGCCAATAAAATCATGAGACAAACTTGGTCAATGTTCTAAAAGCAGAAATTAGATTAGTGAATCTCATCACAGAACTACTATATCCAAATTAATACAAGACTACTCCACGCCAGAAATAAGGCTGAATAATTTGGTAGTGGCTCTTAAAAATAGAGTATCGACATCATTGTTTGAAAGTTTATTTATTTTTGAGAGAGAGAGAATGCATGAGTGTGCATGAGAATGGGAGAGGCACAGAGGGACAGGGAGAGAGAGAGAGAGAAAGAGAGAGAGAGAGAGAGAGAGAGAGAGAGAGAGAATCCCAAGTAGGCTCCATGCTGTCGGCACAGAGCTGGACACGGGGCTCAATCCAGCAAATGGTTAGATCATGATCTGAGCCAAAATCAAGAGTCAGATGCTTCATGGACTGAGCCACTCGAGAGCCCCTTGACATTATAAATTTCAGTTACCAGGGATTCAAGATTCCACAGAGGTTGACCAGGACATTGCACAGCAGGGCTTTGGTCATAAAATATTCATTGTGGAATTTAGAATCTTTTAACATTGTCACAGGTGTGATTTAAAAGAAGTCATGTGTGGGGCATCTGGGCGCTCAGTTGGTTAAGTGTCCAACTTCAGCTCAGGTCATGATCTCACAGCTTGTGAGTTCAAGCCTCTGTGTCAGGCTCTGTGCTGACAGCTCGGAGCCTGGAGCCTGCTTCGGATTCTGTGTCTCCCTCTCTCTTTGTCCCTCCCCAGCTTGCACCCTCTCTCTCAAAAATAATTAAAAACATTGAAAAAATTATAAAAAAATAAAGGAAGTCATACGCGAGCCCTCCCTCCCCAGGTCCAAGTAGAGAGCAGGAGGAAAGCATCCTGGGTTCTGTCCCCACTTCCCAGGCCCGTGCCCCTGGCCTTCCTCTAGGGCAAAAAGCAGGGAACCACTTGGCCTAATGGAGAGAATGGTGAGTCCTCCCGTGAACACATTTCTTTAATTCCAGGAAATATGGCCAGGTGGATCTCAGACTTGTACTTCTCATCCCTGTGTGGCCTTTCCACAAGACCTTTTAGGCCTAGAATCTGAAACTTGTCACACCAAGGAGCCTGTTTAACTGTGACACCCATGTCTTACTTAGTTTTAAACTGAGGGATAGTCATCGAAGAGTATTTTAATTACCCAGCTAAACTCCCTCTAAAACCCACATAAGTTTTACGTATCTCACACACTCACACACTCACACACCCACACACCCACCCCCACACACACACACACTCTGAATTCAGCCTGTTAGTTTCCTAAAAGAAAAAGAAAACCAACAAAGGGAAAATTAAGTAAGAGGTTATAAAGAAGATATTTTCATGTATAAATATTTTTAAATATCTTTAAGCTTTATTTTTTTATCTTGAGAGAGAGAGAGAGAGAGAGAGAAAGTAGGAGGGGCAGAGAGACAGGGAGAGAGAGAATCCCGAGCAGGCTCCTCACTGTCAGCCCAGAGCCCAACGCGGGGCTCGAATTCCGGACCCATGAGAACATGACCTGAGCTGAAACCAAGAGTCATCTGCTTAACCGACTGAGCCACTCAGGTGCCCTTTGATGTGAAATATTTTAGTTTTGTCTCGTGTGGCACTAGTTTCTCCGTCACCCCTCCAGTGTACCTGTCTTGTTTTAATGCCTTTTTATGCAAAGTTGAATCGTGAAATGCATCTTTCAAACACCAAAATTTCTCTGAAATGTTTATATTACTGGCAAATGGATTTTGGGCACATTACCTAATATGAATTCTTCGCTTTTGAAAAATCAATAATACTGTTAAAGCAATGCTAGGTTATTTGTTTGACTTCACCTGCATAATCAGAGGCAGAAGAAAAAAGATAAGGCACAGTTTGCCAGCATTCAAATGGTTATTCTTGCTCAAAATGTCAGCAAGAGGCCTAAACCATAGTAGGTAATTGAGAGCAAAACATCTTTATGCAGATTTTATTACTATTGCTGAGCAGAAAACCTCAGGAGTGGAGGTGAGGAATGGATTTTCCAAACGTGTCCTATGTTGACTAAAGCCTGAAATGTCGCGGAACTTCCGAAGGCACAGTAAAACCCCGGTCCCATCTTGAAGGATATGCGGTGACCCCCAAGTGAACCAACATCATACAAAGCACAACCTTAGTAATAAAAATTTCAAATTAAAAAAACCTGTACACACAACATGTACGTCCCATGTTGCTGTTAGGCTATAATAATGCCACTCCACCTTCCTTTTCCTTTTTCCTCCTGAATTGAGACCCACAAACAAACTGGATTTGGAGCCTGTCTGTCTGTGCTTTCACTTGGACAACAAGACGCTGGGATAAACCAGGAGCTGGTGCGGGCACAAAACGGGGAGAGAGGATGAGTAGATGTAGCAAGGGCCCCTCTGCCAAACCCCGTCAATAACGTATGGGCTGTCAGCGGTGGATCCCCGAGCGCGGCCCGCCCTCGCCTTCTGCAGGCTCCTTTCCCAGTGGACACTCAGGCCAGCTGTCTAGGCAGCAGGAAGAGCCCTCCTTTCCCAAGCCTAGACCTGTGGGAAAATCTTCATTGGCCAGTAATTGATTCCACCCTGCCAGCTCCATTACTCCAGGCTCCAGTCAAACTGGCAGCAAGCTGGGGAAGGGAGCCCGCTGGAGGGGTGAGGGGGTGGGAGCAAAGGCCATCAGGCCCCCCTGCAATTAACACTAATCTGAAAATTGGCCTCTGACAGCAAAGCCCAGCACCTGACAGCTAATTACTTATGTCAGACTGATGTGCACTTCATATGGAAGGGTTATTTACCAGAGACCAGGGTTTTCTCCTCCTCTCTCCAATCTTTGTTTTTTTTTTTTTTGTTCTGTTTGTCTTAGTTGAAAACAGTGGGGGATTGTTCCCGGTTGCTTAGCTCCCAGAAACCGTGAAAGTCTCATACCTTGAAAGTTTCCTAAATTTCCTAAGACCCAATGCACGTATTGTGTGCTGCTCACCTGTGCTGGAGACCAGAGAAAGACATGGGTCTCCCACAGGGGGGGCTTATTGCCTTATATAAATGGGGCCCGAGTGATAGAGACATGGGATATCCAAATAATCAATGCATGATGCAATATAGATGCAAGAAGGGATTCAAGGAGGACGAACCAACTTCATTCATCTTATTTTAAAAAGCCAGTCCACAGTGGGGAAGGCCAGGAACTGGGCTTAAAAGTCTGCTGCCTTAAATTATTTTAAAATATCTTCTCAAATATTCATAGCTCTCTATAGTAAGTAACCCACACAGGTGTATTATCTTCAGGTTGGTGGTCTGATTTGCCTTGCCAGTAATAAAAGTGGTTACTAATGGGGGAGAGGGGTTTATATGGGACTTTCCCTTTCTACTTTCAGTGAACAAACATGTTTTGAGCACCTTTTTTTTTTTGTAATGCTAGGCACTGTGCTGGGTCCTGGACATCTTCCTCCAGGAAGCTTAAGGGTTGGAGAGTGACACAGAGAAGTAAGGGAATTACAATGTAGCATGCCACATCTTAGGTATGGTGAAATACAAGATCTCACTTCAAAGAGGACCTAATCTACATTTGTATGCTACAGAAAGCGACCTCTAGACTGAGATTGAATATATAGGATTCAGGCAGGCACAGGAAGGAGTGCATAGCAGTGGAGGATAGAAAAGATAAAGGAAGGGGCGCCTGGGTGGCTCAGTCGGTTAAGCATCAGACTTCAGCTCAGGTCATGACCTCACGGTCTGTGAGTTAGAGCCCCAAGTCAGACTCTGTGCTGACAGCTAGCTCAGAGCCTGGAGCCTGCTTTGGACTCTGTGTCTCGCTCTCTCTTTGTCCCTCCCCCATTCACACTCTGTCTCTCTCTCTCTCTCTCAAAAAATGAATAAATGTTAAAAACTTCTTTAAAAAAATAAAAAATAAAATAAAGAAATAAAAAAAAGAAAAGATAAAGGAAATACATGTACCTAAAACCTGGTGTGTTAGAGAATTTAGCAGTGTTGAAGCCTAGATGGAGTAGGCATGACCCGGATGAGGCCGATATTTAAAGCTCATGGTTAATTCATCACACGGTTTTCCAAGTAAAAAGCAGAAGGCTTCTAGTTTAATGGATGCTTCACTGTTCATCCTTGGTTTCTCTGTCCTCCAGTGTGACCTCACTATAGGTATTTAGGTACTGGAACAAAGCCCTGTCCGGGAAAATGCCAGGGAAAGCAATATGGTTATTGGGCATTAGAGCAGCCATCAGACCTGGGACAGTAGGCGTATCTGGGTGTCGCAGTCAGTTAAGCGTTTGACTCTTGATCTTGGCTCAGGTCATGATCTCACAGTTTGTGAGTTCAAGCTCCACATCGGGCTCTGTACTGATGTGTGGAGCTTGTTTGGTATTCTGTCCCTCCTTCTCTCTGCCCCTCCCCTTCTTGTGCTCTCTCTCTCTCTCTCTTTCAAAATAAATAAACTTAAAAGTTTTACAAAAAAGAAGACATGGGACAGTAGATAAGGACGACTTTTTGCCCACCAACTACCTATCTTTCCGAAGGGACTCCCTCTCCCCCATCACATATGAGTCTGGGTCTTCCTAACCATTAATTTATTTATCCAACAAATGTTGAGTGTGTCCTCGGTGCCGGGTGACGGGAGGCACCAAGGATACTGTAGTGAACAAGGCAGGCATGGCCCCTGTCTTTGAAGAGCTAGTATATTCTAAGAAGACAGATGTGAAACAGAACAGGTGTTCTATAAATAATCAATTAATGTCAGTGCAGCAAGTGCTAAAAAATTAAGAAGTACATTATCAAAAATCATCTGTATGCAACTGCTTTGAAAACTATATATAATAACTGAAATGAAAGATATTGCCATTAAGCTATCTGTAAAGTGAAGTCATGGGAAAAAGAGGAAAGAAGGGCATGTGGGTTGCGTTCTCACTTTATGTCTGGTACTGGGCCAGTGCTTTACATGTACTGTGTCACTCGTTTCTCATAACAAACTTACGAGGGTTTCAGTATTTCCCCTATTTTGCCAACGAAGTTACTGAGATGCTAAAGAGGTAAAAATAATGTACTAAATAAAGGAGGGAATGGTAAGGCCTGGGCTGCGTGTAACAGCCTCCCTCCAGTTTTCCCCTCCAACAATGCAACCCCAACAGCACCTCCGAAGATGTCACTCTTCAGGACCAAGGTTTCCACCCAGCATAGCACCAGTGCAAACCTGACGTGGAACATTCTGGAGCTCTTGTGGACTCTCTCTTCACTTAGTAAAAGTCCTTGGCTTGTATCGTTTTTGGAAGAATATTTCTACTTCCCCAAGCAGGAGACCCTTTCCGTAAGACTGGTAGACACCGCAACACAAATGTAATTTCTATCCCAGTCTTCCTACGGTACTTATGACCAAGCTGTTTAAGAACTGTGATATTGAATATAGCAAAACTCATCACACCTATGGCTTCAAAAGGCAGAGAAATTGCTATCAAAGCAGAAAGGCAGGGCTACTCATTGTTTCTGAAAATAGGAAATCAGAGGAAGAGATGGAAAAGAAAAAAAGATCTTGCACACAGATGAATCATCACACAACTATTAGCCATCCCACACACAGTTGATTTCAGATGAGTCCCCAATGGCGGGATTATTACTGTGCAGTCATTACGCCTGGTTATTATTTGGGGAGCATTGCAGTTTCCACAGTCACGACCAAGTCTCTGGACACAGGCACAAAATAACGTTGCTTTAAATAAGTGATGAACAGAGAAGCACCCATCCGGCTCAGACACAAAAACCTGATGAAAGCAAGCAACTTCACACTTTGCATTATGCTCAGCGGTCCCTGGTTCTCAAGTTTTCTCAGGACACGAAGCCCACGGCTCCAACCCAAGTGACCCCTGAGCCGGGGCTCTTGTCAAAACGATGTCAGCAGCAGCTTCTGGAAACCGCAGAAGCTGTGATCTCTGTCCTTAACAGATCATTATGTTTGGGCCTCCCAATCGCCCGCTTGGAGGACAGAAAGAGAACACTAACCAGAGTGACCACGCTGTGGCCTCTGCTTGGCCCCCTGCTCCTGTTTGGATGCCGCCTCCCCACGCAGGCTTTTTTTAGGCTCTCTGATGGAAACAGTCTGATAGTCTCCTGGCCCCAAGTGAGGTCTCCATTCCACCGCTACTGCTATCTGCTTAGCAGTACGTTGGACCCCCAACGTGTGACACGCTCACATCCACTTGTGGTTCCCAAATGCTTCTTCCATCGGTGTTGAAAATGCTTAAATCTTATCAAAGTCCTGTTTTACCTTCCTCTGTCTATATTTCACAATATCTTTTTTTTTTTTTAACATTTATTTACTTTTGAGAAACAGAGACAGAGCATGAACAGGGAGGGGCAGAGAGAAGGGGAGACACAGAATCCGAAGCAGGCTCCAGTCTCTGAGCTGTCAGCACAGAGCCCGACATGGGGCTCAAACCCACAAACTGTGAGATCGTGACCTGAGCTGAAGTCGGTCGCTTAACCGACTGAGCCACCCAGGCGTCCCTCTTTTTTTTTTTTTTAAGTAAAATAAAACTCCTCTGGTGCCAAGAGTGAACATGATTTTTTTTTAAACTTTGCTTTGTTTCTATGAAATGATCTCATGCTCATTTTCTTACAAATGGTGAGATGGTATGATTTCTGATCAAAGAGTCTATCCTACCTGTTTCGTAAATAAAGGATCGATGTTTTGGTTCTTCTCAGAACTTAAGAAATAGTGCCTAACACTAGCTTCACTTTAAGCATGGTGTTTCTTGCGAGCCAGCCCCCGAATGGCCAAGGGCAAGAATGCCAATATGCCCACCTGGCTCTCTACCATTACCAACCAATTTCCACTTCCTTCTGCTCACCGCTTACCACATATCACAAAACCATATGTACGCCCAGGACCCCCAAATGTTTCTGCATGAGGGGTTCTCTGCACAGCCCTCTGGATTGCTGGAAATCGGCCATCACGCTCAAAGCTTCCGAAGTCCCTGGACGCCATCAGAGTGCCCCTCCAAGCCGAGTGACACCTGCTCTCTGCCTGTCTGGCTGGGTAGAAGCCTGCTGTGAGATCACTGGCACAGTAGAAGACCCCTGGAGAACCGCCTTAACCAAATGGTAGGCAGGTGGGCACCAAGGCCATCGCTCCAGGGGTTGACCTAGAGCACTGTATTCAAAATCATAAACATAAAAAAAGAGTATTTTGGCAACCCAGTATGTAAACTCTCACCAAGTTTAATAGAGAATTTTTATAGACACAGGCTTTACTTCAATTCTCATTTGGCTATATTCAGATCTCTTTAGGGCCTATTTGGTACCTCTTGACAACATGCATATTGTTTCACCTGGATCTGTCTTTTTAAAACGGGATTAATTGCACCAAGAAGCTAACTTAGATCAAGAATTTCTTAAGCATGACGATGGTTTTAAAATTAATAACAATAATAATAATAATAATATTGGTAATAATATGCCTTTGGCTTATATGATGCCTAGTCCAACAAAGAGAAAGGCACATCTTTCATAATCATTATCTGGCACTAACTGATATGCAAATCCCCCCTCGCAACTCCCCCTCTGAGTGCACAGAGTTGTATGCTGCACAGCTGTGAGTCATCAGACATTAATGTGGACTTAATTTGAACTGGTGCTGGAGGTAGCGGGCACAACTCAAATTAGACATGTGGTGGGCGTTTAACCACAATATTACCAATTCCCATTCTGACATCTGACAGCCCTTAATAATTAACTGCATGTAAATGGTCAAACCCTCCCTCCCTGTTGGACCAGTCTCCAGCTATACCAGTTTCTTCGTTGTAATTGCAAGTTGGGGCTGTCAATTGCACTTGAGACAAATCATAGGCAAAAGATCAGACAGCTTCAGGAGTCCTGTGCTCTCTGATCTATCTGCCTTTTAATTGGACTGGACGGCCTTCCCAGTAGCTCCCATATGCTGCCTCCTTAGAAAGACATAATATTCTCTCCGGATAAGAGGGAAACTGATTGTGCTTTGAGGCTTAATTGGAAGCTTGGGGGAAGCATGCTTTTGTGGTGGGACGTTCCGGGTTCCCTAGAACACGCTGAGGCAGGCACGTTGCCCCAATCACACCTTACTTCTCCTCTTCTGAATCTGCGTCCTTGTGTGGCTTTTCTCTCTTTTCTCCCTAACATGTCTTATTCAGATTTGAGCCCCAGAGTGACGGGCTGAAATTCCTTTGGGTCCCCCATTGAAAAAAGACTGGAGCTCTCTGAAATTCTAAGGGAAATGTTGCAAGATGGAGGTGATCAAACCCAGAACTATAATGCCCATCATCTCTTTAAAAAGTAATATCAAATTGAAACCTGGAAGCCCATGGGCAAAACCCTCTACTGCTTCTACTCGGCCAAGCGAAGGTCTTAAAACTGCATTTGTCTTTGTTGGATGACACAAAGATTCAACTGATTATTTAGAAGAGTATGACCTTCCACATGAGATTGTGTTAGCAAAGGAAACCTTGACTGACGATGAGTAGAGCACACGTACAGGAACTAATGACACGATTACATTCATAATCAAGTTATACGTGATATGGATTGAAACAGAAATGAATTTTACTCTTGTATTATGGATGAAAAAAGAATTGAGTAAGCAAATGAACGATATAAACCTGATTATACAATTTGTAAGACAAGTAAAAGCATGACGTTTTCAATGCTGGGAGCTTCTTTGATGTGCCCCGTAAGTACAATTGATACACTGATTATGAAGTTTGCTGTCCTTTTAGCCAAATAGATCCCCTAAGAGCTCATCCTAAATAACATTTTATTACTCTAGTTGGAGACTCTTCAAAGCATGAAATTTGCACGTTTTTTTGTTTTGTTTTGTTTTGTTTTAGATTCTTCAGTTGAGACTGGCTTTGCCCAAGTTAGGCTGCAGCAGTCAGGTTTCACCCTCGATCCAGAGGCCCTATCACCCCCGCTGCTGCTGAGTATAGTAAGCAGACTGATCTTATGTGGTAAGTAGTAAGTAAGTAAACAATTAATGTGGCTGTCAGGCTCTGCCTGTGTTCTTAATCCTGTATTCATCCTGCAGGCTGAGGAAGCACACTTGAAGTATCAGCCCAATTACATCCTAATAGAATAAAAAGGAGCTAAGAGGGAATAGGAGTGAGAAACAAAAGAACATTAAAGAGAGAGAGAATAAAGAGAGAAAGGTCCTTTAAAAATCATCATGTGTATTTGTATAGAGAATGCATGAAGCAAACAGATGTGAGAGCCCTTGGAACTTAAAATATGGTTGTGTCCTGGTCATTTCTCTGTCACAGAAGAAGAATAAGCCCTTTTCAAAGCCTGGTCTGAAGGAAGGGCTAACATCAAACAGCCTCAGAATAACCAGGAGATTAAAGCCCGGAGCTATTCAACTTCCTGCCTTGTAACGAACTAATCTACTTAGAGTTGGACGAAGATGAGGGGCACCATTGTACCAGAAAAACTTTCCAGGTCAGATGCAGCAGCGTGGTATATTGAAAGGAGCCAGAGCCAGGAGTAAGAGGACTTAAGCTGCCACCCACCCCCCGCCTGCCCCAGTGGCCCCAGGCAGGTTCATACATGTNGCACACCTGGGACTAGCCTCAGACACAGGCAGAAGCACAGGAAACGCTTCCTGGCAGAGGAAGAAATCGGCTCCGTTGCCAGGGCTTCGTCCAGCCAGTTGCCTGACTGTTCTCCTGACCATTTGCACAGCCAATGGCGCCGCTAACTTTTGTGTGTGCCCTGACTCTTCCCTGTTCCCCAGGCCCCATCTTTCACTGCTGTTTCTAAGCGCTCCCATGTCTTGCCAGCTCCTGGGTCTGGCTCTCCCTTATTCCATTCCCAGCCTAGCCTTGGCAGTCCTTGGTCCTGGCCTCCGGTATCTGCTATAATTCAGGGGCCTGGCATGGCAACGGAACTTTCACTAGAGACATAAAAGTATTTTGGAAAACGACCGTGAGCCGATCGTTTGAAAGAGGAGAGTCCATTCCACAAACCAGAGATGCTGGTCAACTTCCACAAACAGTAATGCTGACCCACAGACCCGGCACACTGTTACTTGATGAAACTTAGGAGAAACTTTGCAGGATTTTTAAAAATTATTTTTTAAAGTTTATTTATTTTGAGAGAGAGAGGGAGAGAGGCAGCACATGAGATGGGGAGGGGCAGAGAGAGAAGGAGAGGGAGAGTCCCAAGCAGGCTCCGTGCTGACAGTGAGATCATGACCCGAATCGAAATCAAGAGTCAGACGCCCAACCGACTGAGCCACCCAGGTGCCCCCTTTGCAGAAATTTTTAATACTGTCCCTGCCTCCCTGCTCCCACAAAAGGTCGGGTACGTTTATCAGTCAGGCTTACATTCATATATACAGTTGATCAGCCTATAAAATTGAGAATACTGTTAATATTTAAACTAAAAAAAATGAAGCATCTGTAAATATTCACCTTGCAGTACCCCCAGCTACTCACCATATCATAAATAGTAAATTATTATAATATACTCAAATTTGCCCAAAAGGTGCTGTAACAATCTACTAAATGAAAAAAATATTGATGAGTTATAAAAGCAAATATATCATGAAAATCTACGAGATACTATTCTAAAGTAACTTAACTTTGAAATAGAATCATAAGAATTATAATCTGCTTTCTAGATATATTTTACAGGTAAAACATCCCAACCAATCTGTCCTTCGTCCATTCCCCTAACTGAATTCCATTCAAGGCGATACTGTTTTTTCTCTAAGAATAGAAGAAAATAATTTGGACAATAATACAGAAATTATAAATCTTTACCAGATAGTATTTAGCTCAAAACTATTCATTAAATACCTGTTGGATTATAAATAGATGAATGAATGAACGAATGAATGAATGAATGAAAATCCAACTGTTGTGATTGCTGCTGAAAAATTCTAAACCAGTATCTAGTCTCTTTTTTTTTTTCTAATCTGGTAGCTCAGAAGACTTTCCTCACTCTAAGGTGGCATTTAAGTGACCCTCCAAAAATGACTTTCAAAGTGAAAAGAAACATATGATTCAGGTTCCTTTAAAAAGTCAAACTAGTTCGACCAGGTTGGTTTTTCTGTGCACTTGACCCCTGCCCTCCTTGGCTGCTGAAACTGATTAAGAGGTGTGAGCGATCCCACCCTAGCTGGTGTTTGTTCACAGCGATGAACCCCAAGGCAGCCAAACTATTTCTCCAGGCAACCAAACTCACAAAGAGCCCAAGGAAGCAAACTCTTCATTATAAAACTTTCCATAACTACAGAAGTCTTCTCTTGAAAGCTTCTCTTGAGAGTGTCTTTGGTGCTCTATTTGTATTTTATTTTTATTAAAACTTGAGAGTCAAGTGGCTCCAAGCAGACACAATTAAGATCCCCACCTTCCACCTCACCTCACTAGAGTCATTTATAAACCCCAGAAAGGAAGAGGGAGCTCAGAGTATTTACTCATTTTATTGGGCACGCTAAACAGCAGACTGGTAGTATGCAGTGGTGTAGCAAGGACACCCCAAGAAACTATTCCAATTCTCCATCCATCAGCAAGACTGGTGAAGAAGGCAGACAGTTCTTACTTTTTCACCAGTTCTCATTTCTGCTCTGTTTATTCTTTGCTACATAGTCAGCACTTAGGTTTTATGTCTAATAGTTTTTACTCACGAATTCAAAAGGCTCTACCAATGTACAGTTGGAAACGACAGCATAGGCACTTGCCAAATAAGTAAATATATAGTTGAGGTTTTACCTAAAAATAATACACTTTCTAAATTCTCTACAAGGAGGACATTTTGGCTAAAAGTAGATTATAATACCTCATTGTACCCCCAGTGAAGAGTAGTAGCAAAAACTCTTTTATTTTTTAAATGTTTTATTTATTTCTGAGAGAGAGAGGGAGACAGCATGAACAGGGGAGGGTCAGAGAGAGAGGGAGATAGAAAATCTGAAACAGGCTCCAGGCTCCGAGCTAGCTGTCAGCACAGAGCCCGGCATGGGGCTCGAACCCACGAACCGTGAGATCATACCTGAGCCGAAGTCAGACGCTTACCTGACTGAGCCACCAAGGCGTCCCAAGCAAAAACTCTGAAGATCATCAGAGCGGGCTTGAAATCCAGCTCTAAGACCTACTGGCTATGTGATCTTAGGTAAGTTAGAGCAGTTCACTCCATGCCTTCTTAGTTTCTTTGTCAATAAAATGTAGATAATACTCATGTAAAAGTGGTCATAAGGATTAAATGGAAAAAGAATACACAGAAGGAGCAGATACCAATACATAATAAGCATTTAATAATTATTACGATTACTAATATACTATTGCAAGTATACCAATGGCTTTGAGAAGTCTCAAGTGGTAAGCAAATGTAGAACACTTGATGACCACATGCTTGGGTTTGGGGTGTAGACAATGTAATTCTGAATTTAGAAACAAACACACAAAGAATATCATAGGAATAGGTAAAGAGATCAAAGCACCAGAATAGAGAGTTCTGAAATAGATCATATATATAAGGACAATTGATTTCCAGATTAAAGTGCCATGCTAATCCAATGGGGCAAGTCTTTTTAATAAATGTTGTTGGAATAGCTGAATATCCATATGGAAAATATCTAAATCTTTGTTTTGTTCCATAAGCAAAACTTAATTTGATCTGGATCATAGATCTAAACATAAAACCTAGAACCATAAAGCATCTAGAAGAAACCATTGGATATCTGTACAACTCTGAGGTAAGCAAAGATTTCTTAGATTGCATGTTAAAAGGACTGACTATAAAAAAATTATAAATCAGACTACATTGAAATTAAAATTTTCTGCACCATTTGGAAAATTAACAGAGAAGCCACTGAATAGCAAAAGTAACTGTATACATGCATGTGATAAAGACATATCTAGAATATATAATTCCTATAATTATATTAGTTATAGTTCCTATAGTTCCTATAAATTAGCAATCTACTTTAAAAAGGGATAAAAGACTTGACAAGAAACTTTGCAAAATAAAAAATATGTAAAAGTGCTTGCCAACAGTTATCAGGGAAATGCAAATTAAAACCACAGTGAGATACCATTTCAGACCCGCTAAAACGCCAAAACAAAACAGACTGAAAATTCACACTGTTGAGGAGGAGAATACTTGAAACTCTCATGCATTGCTAGTGGGATGCAAAATGTTACAACCACTTTGAGGAGCTGTTTGGAAGTTTATGACTTTAAAGTTACATTTGCCTTATGTACTAGCAATTTCCCTTTTAGGTATTTACCCAAGAGAAATGAAAACATATATCCACAAAAAGAGCCTTATTCATCATAGGCATATCAATCAACCCAAACGTCCATTAGCAGGAGAATGGATACACTGTGATATTTTCATACAGTGGAATACTACTCACAAAAGAACAAACTACTGACATACACATAAGTGTGGATGAATCTACAAAACATCGTGTGATGGGAAAGAAGCCAGATGCAAAAGGCTACATGACATTTGACTCCTATATGAAATCTAAAAACAGGCAACACTGCTCTGTGGTGACAGAAGTCAGAAAGCATTGTTCTGTTGGGAACAGGGTCACGGGGAAAGGCTTTTCAGCCAGGGAACTTCTGGAAAAATGGAAATGCTCTAGGTCTTGTTTTGAGTGGTGGCCACACAAGTGTACGCAATTGTCAAACCTCATCAAATTGAGCACTGAAGATCCCTGTATGTTAGTATCTGTTAATTACACCTCAACTAAACATACACACACCGACAAGACCAGGTGACTCAGTGCTCGACCTCACAGAGTTTCTGCCCCTGTGAGGACAAAAGGTATCGCCCCATTTAGATTACTGCGGAAATTAAGTTACATTTATAAAGCATTTGTGAAGTCTAAGTCATTCAAGCAGCGTGTTGCCTGACGCACAACAAAATGCTTCCTGTGAAGCCAGCGAACTGTGTGATCTGGACGAAGCTTTAAAGCATACAGAACCTCTTTTGGCCTCCCTTCCCTCTATTTCTTGCGGTTTACCGAGAAGGATTTGGCAGGTGCCTGTAAAGGGGGCCATTCTCCTCTGAGTGAAAGAGCCCTAGGTTATTAAATTCTTCCTCCTCCGGCCTTGTTCACCTCTACTGTTTATTGTTTTGTCTTGTTTATCTGTGGCCGCCAGCCCAAGGCAAGCCCTTGTCCTCTGTGTACCCCCCACAGGGATTAGCCTTCACTCAACACTCAGTAATGTTTTCACTACTGATCCTAGTGTGGTCACAATATGACTAATACAAGCAGCAACCCTACCCAACACTCACACTCTTCGTCCTGGGGCCAGAAAGCAAAAATCCAAATCAATCTCAGTTTTATTCTTAGGTTAGCTTTCTGTATTTGTATCTTAGGGCAATCCTGCTTTTTAATGTGTGATGTTCTAATTGATAGTGACATTGGCCGAAACTTAAAAACCACTCAACAAAAACCGTTGCTGGCTCCCTGGGTCAGTGGATGAAGGGAAATGTCCTGACACAGTTCAAAAAACACTCTGTGGGGTGCAGAAAGGGAGAAGCCAAGAACACGTCCTTTATTTGGGGCATTGTTTCCATTTCTAAACCATTCTATCGGTGTCCTCTTTTCACTCACAAATAGAATATTGTTCCCTCCCTGTCTGCCAACAGACCCAGAGGGGGACAGACGGGGGGAGGTGAGTTTAAGAAATGGATTGGGGAAAGGGTTTATAAAATGGTTCATTTTATGAGTAAAATACACAGAAACGAGAGGGGGGGAAGACCTGTTCAGATACACAGTTTCTCCCCCATGGAGGGCAGAATATATCGTATGGAGCGGATGAGACCGTTTGCAAGGGAAAAGCTAACACTTAGAGCTCCCCTCTAACCTTTGGTGTGTGCTCGCCATGCAGTAAAAACACTGCACACGTGTGATGAAAGGTAGAACACAACCTAACTGACAATCCTCAGAAGCACCATTTGTGCAGGTGCCAGTTACCATCCACCCCGATTCCTTAAAACCAACAGGGCCTTCCTGCTGGGAGATCAGTTCTCTTCTTGCCTTCCATGTTTCGGTCTTTTAGAGATGGAATCCTTCAGCTTGTTAGCCATCTGACTTCCAAAATGTCCACATTCGATCCATGCCTCAGGATTCCCGATCAGGTATCACCTTGTTCAAGAATTCCTTGGCCGCCCCTTATGTCTCCACCTCTTGAAAGTTCTCTTGCTTTCCTCTATCATTGCATTTGCACTCTACTCTCTCAGAGCACTTAGCACGTTCAGCCTTATGGATCACCTTTTCTTCCTGCGACTCCCAGTTGAAGTTTTGACTTCTCAGTGAGGCATTATCATCTCTTCTAGGTAGACTGCGCCACAATTTCATCACACTTCACGGGTGCTTCCATAAAGCAATTATTTTCTTATACTGTAGATGCTTATTAGTTCTTTTGTCTCTGGGCTCCCAGAAATGTCTCTGCCCCATTGCATATCCAGTCCAATCCCCGACATACATAACACACATACACAGCCATTGAATTCATCTTTTGGAGGTCATTATGGACATTCTGTTTTTGTTTTACTTTGCTTTGTTTTTCATTAAGGTAGAGGAGTCAGAAATAATACTGAGTGAGTATAATAAACCATAAACAAAATTAGTACAAGAGGAACAGGTGTAAAGAAAGTAGCAATGGTAAGAGGGGGACAACTCTTTTGAGGAATTTGACTATAAAAAATAGAGATGGAAGAATAAAGAGAGGTAGGAAGGGTAAAAGTAGCGGCTTGCGGGATTTTTGAGAGCTGAGTATGTGTGTAGGCTATGAAGGGGGACCAATAATGAGAGAGAAACAGAAGATAAAAGAGAGAAATCACAATGAAGAGATCAAAGTCTTAACCCTGACATGAGGAGCTGGAATTAAGAGCATCGCTGGAGGGTAAATTTTGAAAAAGAATAAAATGCCACTTGTTCTGAGATAATAGGATGAAGGAGAGGATGAAGAAATCAGGAAGAAGAAAGAAGAGAATACTAGTGAAAATACAACCAAGTGGAAATAAGACCTTCACCTTGATACACGTTCTTAATGAGCAGATTCTGTAGGAAGTAGAAAAGTCAAGGGAAGTCCTAGCAGGCTTGAGGAGGGACGGGGGGTTGGCACAGCCAGTGGAGAAGAAAACGATTGCATGGAAGTTAAATTACCTATAGGACCTGTCTGTGCCCCTTCTGAGCTGTGCTCACAGAAACACTCCCCCAGTCCGTATTCACCGTGCAATCGCAAATGAAGAGCAAAGCTAGCAAAATAGACAACTTTAAGACCTAGAACCATAGATTCAAGTTGAACCAGTAATTATGAAACAGGCACTATGGAGTTTCACTTATTAAGTTAGATTTTCTAAAGTAGAAGCGGCTCTCTGGGAGAGAAACTTTGAGAAGTTTTACTTCCAAATCAGTACCCCGGAGACCAATCCATTGAGGAAAATGTATCTAGCACTTCTGATATACTAGGTCCTGCGGTGGCCGAGGGTAAGAGGGGTCCAGCAGCCTCGAGAGGTGTAGAGACTACTGCTGGCACATTGGAAGAGGTATTTTCCTGTTCATTCAACAAAATCTGCATGCTGCTGTGTGCCAGACGTCTTGCCCTTGAGGCTGTGGGCGGAGATAGTATGTGCCCTCACTGTGAGTGCATATTGTCTCCTACATGAAACATATTAAGCAAAAACCAATCAATTGTTCAATTATAAACTTCACAAATGCATAAATAAGAAGTGCCAAGAGGGCATTTAACAGACCTAGCGAGGGGGTGGGAGAGATTCTTTCTCAGGAATTGAAGGATATAAAGGAACTCTTTAAGCCAGATACATAGTGAGCGAGGCCTCCCAGAGGAGTGCATGCTGAAGGCTCTGAGGCAGTGAAGAATGGGGCACTGGAGAAAATGAGACGGTGCTGGAGTAGCCGGCATCCCCACAGGAAGCGCAAAGACAGCAGAGTGAGGACTCACCTGACGGGGAGCTCTGTGAGTCACATGAAGGGGCTTGGGTTTTATCTTAAGAGCAGCGAAAAGTCACTGATGCTCCCAAACAGATTGGAGTGCACTTTTAAAAGGTAACTCTGCCTGCAGAGTGGAGACTGGATTTGGACGCCGGAAGACCAGTTGGGAGGATATTGTAAAAACTGCGCATGAGCAATGAGGGGGGCTTGGCCTGGATGCGGCTTTGCACATGGAGAGAAGCAGATGGGCTGGGGAGAGGCTTGGCAGGGAGACTGACGGGATCAGATAATGGGCACGATGGGGAGAGGAGGGAGAAGCAGTCACCAATAGGCGGGTGAATGTACAACATGCCATTAAGTAAGACAGAAACCAGGGAGGAAGACCTCCCTCTCTAGCCATGAAGTAGCTAAACACGAATCCGAAAAATCTTACGGCAGCTCCCGCAGTCCAGCCCCGCTAGCACAGTGAGAACACTGCTTCCCCTGGTCCAGACACAGACAGTAGCTTGGTTTGTGGTAAGTAAAAGGTCAAGCAGTTTGGCTCATACGTGGACTCAAGTGCTACACTGACAGGGTGTTAGTCTTCCTTTCCTTCCTTCTTTCCCTGGCTGGTATCTCAGTCTGACAACAGGAACAAACAGAACTCTGTGATTTGATTTTTTTTTTTTTTTTGAGTGCCCAACAGCCATTTTACATAATCCTCAACAATAACCAGGCTTTGAGTGTCTGGGCACGGGCTGTACTCTGTGCTTGGAGACACTTATCTTCCACACTTCGATGAAAAGATAAGCATTCGGTCTATAGATAACGCATTAGGCAGCTCCTGCAGCATTAGGCAATGTGTTTTCCCTTCTACTTTTCTGTTCAGCCATGAAAAGTGCCGGCCCCAGGATTTGCCTGGGCTATCTTAATCCCTCTTCACCTACTGTAGCTGTTTACTCTTGGTGATGGGTTTGACACTGAACACAGCATTGAAAGGAAAAGGCAGGGATTCAAGGTTCAAAGGGAGAGCAGCTCAGATTCTAGTCCTGAGGAGGAAGTCTTCCTGCTGCTTAAAGAAGGGGGCAGTGGCCCACTCTTCACCAACACCAACGCCCACAGCGTATCCTCAGCTGTGAACCTGAGACGCAGATAGGGCTGTGCCCTTAGAGTGTGCCCCAAGCTTCCGGTTGACCATAGAATTCCAAGGGGAGAAAGAGTGAGAAGACTCTGCCCATGTTCCGGTCCGAGTTCTGTTATTAATTAGCCAAGTGACCTTGAACAAGTTACTGGGTCATGGTTATCTCATCTTTTCAAACATCTGATGAAATGGAGTTTACTATCTTTCTCAAAGCTTATCTCAAAGTTCTTAAAGCTTTAATTGTCTTGGCAGAGTCAAAATTATATGCAGATCAATGTCTTGCTTTTGAGAGTTTCATTGTATGATCACTCCTTGCTTTCCAACAAAACTGTGGACAGAAGGATTCATAATATTTTCATGCAGAATGAATGAGAGGCAGGGATGTCTGCTTGTAGTTTGTGATTTCTCTCTTGACAAGGATGGAGACTCCCTGACTGTCCTGTTCACCACCATACAGCACCTGTCACATAGTAGGTTCTCAATACATATTTGTTGAATGGAAGAGTGAATGTTTGGGAACATACAGGGAGAATAGGAGGCTTTCTTTCTCTCATAAGAAATGCAGGAAAATGAGCACTGAGTGTTATGTGGAAACTAATTTGACAATAAACTATTAAAAAAAAAAAAACAATAAAAAAAAAAAAAAAAAAAAAAGAAATGCAGGAAAAGTGAACTTTCACCAAGAAGAGAATTCATTATTTTCATGGACATGATAAGGGCCTAAGTAATAACTCCAGTTGCAGAACGGGAAGCAGAGTCTTGGTGTAGACCGAGGCTTCTCATACCGGTGTCCAAAGCAGCAAGATGTTAGAATGATGTGAAACCACAGGATCTCTAGGAACATGGGTTTTACTGGAAAAAGTGATTTAAAAATATTTTAATATTAAAACAAAAATGTATATGTTATGAAGCAGAATGCAACACTATCATGACTTTGAAAAATATGATGGGAGACTTATAGGTTTTGTGGAACAGTGCGGGGGAGACAGCAGCAGACTATCGCCAGAGACCCAATCCGCCCCAGTAAGTTGGCTATTTGACTTTGGAAAAATCATTTTACTTCTGGCCTCAATTTCCCTATTTATGGGAAGGAGACTGGAGAAGATGTTCTCTAGTACTTCTTCTAATCTTGCATGTTCTGATGATGATTCCACAGTGAAGGGATGAAAACTATTCTATAGTGGTAGCTTCTGACATATTTTCTCATTGCTCAGATCCGCTCTCTGCCCTTGGCATGACTTGTGTTAACCTCAGGGGAATAGAGAAAATCTCTAAGACCAGATATTCTGACACTGCATTTTCTGCTGCCCCCTCCTCACTCTCCCTTCCTCTCCTCTCCTATCTATCTATCTATCTATCTATCTATCTATCTATCTATCTATCTAGATGTGTATCTAGAATGCTTCTGGGAAAATGCTCCCAATAAAGCAAGCTAACTCCTTCAGCCACTACTTTGTCTTAAACCAATTTTCTCCTATCGCCAATGTAGGTCTTGGGAAAACCAGTCTGCCGGCCTTGTCTCTCCCTCCACACCATTCTCTTGCACCTTAACTGCTTTGTCTTGCACCCTTATCTCTCTACAAAAGGCGACTTCCTTTTCTCAGAGCAAACAGCGTAATCCCGTGGTTTCTGGAACAATTGCCCTTCTCCTCTCACTTCCCTGTACGGAGCCTGTACAGATTAGACGCTGCGAGAGCATTTGTGGAGTTGAATTTTTGACTGTCCAAAAATTATTTTATACCTAATGTTACTGAAGGTAACCCTATTCTCTTCCTAAAGAGCTTTCTCTGCAGGAGAGATAACCCCTGTGGCCAAATTGAATGTAGGCTAAAGCAAAGATTGCCTCATTGTAACAAAGTTATTCCTTCCCCTCCCCCAACAAAGAAAAACCTTCCTAAGGATGATAAACTTTCACAGATTCAGCTAATATCTTTTCTGGATCCCAATATCTGTCTCTACCTGTCAAATCCTCACTGTGTTTCAAGGCTCATCTCAAATGTCTGTTCTCACATAAAGCTTTTTCTTGGCCATTGCTGTGGGAAATATTTTCTCTATCCACTCTACCCTAAGAGCTATGTATTGTCGTGACTTTTTTTTTTTTTTTTTTTAGTATTTATCTCCCTCTTTTAGTATTATAGATATTGATAATCCTACCCCAAAATAAGCTCCCAACCAAACCGGAAATTCTGATTTCAAAGGAAGCCTTCTAAAATGTATTTGCTCATGAGTATGTTTTATGCCTGACTCTTGCAATTTTCACATTGAGACATATTTTAAATATTAAAATTACATTCAATAAAGTTTGTAAGCTATTTTTTGATTCCCCCTCCTCCCCACCCCACACCAGAAGGAGAGAGAGGTGGAAAGAAAAGGAGCCCTATTTATTTTTGAGGTATGAATAGTTAAAATGGTAGCTCATTGAAGAGGGAACACTATTATCTGGAAAGAAATCATGGGGAATGTAGTTTTTTGTTTTGTTTTGTTTCTTAAAAAGGGAAATTTGATATGGTGCGTTAAGTGCTTCCTAATTTTCTTTTTCACAAACCTAAACTTTGTGTTATTACCTTATTGTACCTCTCAGAATTTCTCAAACCTCTAAACAAAGGAGCAGAAAGTACACAAATACAAAAGACTCCAAATCCTTTTTCTATGCCAGAATACAATACCAGCCTGTAGTCCAATTACATGGCACTATTCTTCTTTGAGTTGTAGAAAGAACACAATCACGTTTCTTAACTTGCATTTATGTTCATCAGGCAAGTTTAACTGCATTTTAAGCAACTTAGCAATAATAAATGAGATGCAGACACCTGACTCAATTTCTGGATTGATCTTTACTCTGAAAAGTTTGAATCTTGCTGAAAAAGGTGGGGGTGGGGGTGGGGGAAGAAATCCAAATTTCTGACACTTCACTGATATTCAGAGTCTCAAAACTTATTCCATAAATTTTAGATGCTTAAAGACTTGTATGTGTCCAGACCTTGAAGTGAATAAGCCAGTACAAGCATAGGAGGTCTCATTCTTGCCAGAAGGCAGATGGGGGAGCATGCCTTTGGGAAACACTGGCCTGAGTTTGAAGACTAACTCCAACACTTCACAGTACACAAGTGAACAAGGGCAAGTTACCTTATCTCTTTATGCTTTAGCTTCTCATCTTAAAAAAAAAAAAAAAGATAATAAATACCTTTCTCACTGGATTATTGTGAATACAACCAAGATAGCACCCATAGCAGGTCTGGTACTCAACAAATGTGATAGCCCTCCCCACATTAGCAGTGCAGAGAAATAGACGCAGCTATAGTTACTGGAGAAAGGAGTTATTTTGACTGTGTTTTGAAATAGACATCACCTACTAAAGGGAAAGCACAAAATAATTTTTCCAGTGATTACCTATTGTGGGTGCATCTATCTTTTCTAAAAGCAAGGAAACCTTTGGCATTATCAGATCTATTAACATAGCTTTGTGATCATTGCTCCAGGCCAAGCTATGAGCTTTCTTTCCCTTTTAAAGTAGATGTCAGGTATGTGTGGGTGCGTGCGTGCGTGCGTGTGTGTGTATAAATAAATAAATAAATAAATAAATAAATAAATAAATAAATAAATAAATAAATAAATAAATATATATATATTTATATATATATTCCAAATTCAAATATTAGAAATGATTTTGGAAACATCCATCAGTAATCCTTGCAATTGAACTCAGAATTTCCTCTCAGAATTCATTTCAGAATTTCATTTCTGAAACTATATTTCCATTCACATAAATGCTTTTCTTCTTTGTATAGCTCAGGATAACCAAGTTCTTTTGATCTTGTTTCCTTATATTTTTGTTCTCCAGAGAAACCCAGGTATGCTTTTTTTTTTCATATTTGTTGGATCGGGACCAATACTGGTCTGGTGTGCTGCACCTCTCATGTAATTTTCCAAGTAATTCTTGGGGTTAGTTCTTAGTTTGCATTTCCCAGATGCTTTCTGTAGTCTTATCAAACTGCCTCCCAACACTTAATGGCTTACACAGACAACTTGATGGCCCAAATTTAACATGCCTGGAACTCACCGTCTTTAGCAAACCTCCTCTGGATTGAGAGCTCACAAACTAAGCAGAAACAGACCTTGATGCTTCTTGGATAGAAAACCAGAGGAAAAAAGGATGTGAGCTGAATTATTTAGTAGATGATCATCTTTCCTGCAATCATCACTGAACCAATCATCCCTTGTAGTCTGAAGTTTAACTGGAGGGAATCCATTGGAATAACATGTAAACCTAAGGTACTATTAGTTTTTCCTATTGCAATGCTTCTTTTGTCTAACATTCTTGAAGAATGAGGAATTCTACTGTTACATTATCACGACCAACTGAAACTTATTCCTTTAAATGCTAAAACTTTGTATTTTAAATCAAAGTCTTTATGAAAATTACTATCTACCTCCCTGCCTTTCTAAACAGAGTACAATAGGTATCATTTCATCTTGTCTTATTAAAGTTCATAATTATTGTTAGGTTGATATATATTGATGAACTCCAGATCTTTTGAGCTGAAAAGTTTTCTCACACTCACAAAGGTTCCAGATGACTATTTGTGTTTTAAATTATTTATCACCTCTTTTGGGGGCTTAAACTTCCTTTCAGGATTCAGTAACAGTCAGTATCCTATCTTCTCCATGCTGTTTATTGTGGGGTGGATAAAAAAAAAAACAAAAAAACAAGATTGTTAGAATTATGCTTCAAGAAAAAGCAAATAGATGGAGTGGAATCCTGTGTAAATCTCCTAATAATAAGGCAAATAACTTTCAGTGATAGCTTCCTTGAGCTTTTCTTCTTTTTTTTTAGTGCTTTCTAATTCGATATTTGTGTGTCTGAGAGTTAAGGTTGGCATCACTGTTTGAATGAGGTGCTGCTACACCAGAGCATTTCCTTGTAAAATAACGTGAAGTATTCTATTCTCATCACCTCCAGCCAGTTTTTTGACAAGCCCTGCTTTCTCGCACTTATTAATGGGAACAGAACAATGAAGTGACTCATGAAAGGCCAGGAACACTGGGGGCAGAAGTAGATACAGAAATTTATCTTTTAACTTTTCTGATCAATTCGAGAAACTCAAAATAATTGATAGGACTCACCTCAAAGTTCAACTGAGCACTTTTGGTAAATCAAATGCTGTGGATAGAATGGTACTTGTTCACAATTAATGCTATATTGAAGGATTTCCCTGAATGATTAGTTTTCATAAGCGGAAAGGCTGAAGCAGGCTTTACAAAACCAGAGGACAGAGCGTTATCAGTCCAGCGGTGGTTGGACCAGATGCCGCATGGTGCCTGTTTCTGCCACTTGGGATTCAGGGGTCTGAACCCAATTTGGACTTTTTAAAAGTGAAAGTTACTGGGAATTTAAACTGGTGCAGCCCCTCTGGAAAACAGTGTGGAGGTTCCTCAGGAAACTAACAATAGAACTCCCCTATCACCCAGCAATAGCACTACTAGGAATTTACCTAAGGGNGGGTGTTATATGGAAACCAATTTGACAATAAACTATTTGTAAAATAAATAAATAAATAAATAAATAAATAAATAGGAAAAAAAGTGAAAGTTACTGATAATCATGTGGCCCCTCAACTATACATAATCAAGTAAAAGGAGCTTTGTTTCTTGTCAGCTGCCTATAATTTCAGCTGATACACAGAAGGCATTAAGTTGATTTATTTGATTTTTAGGAGGATAAAATCTATCACAAAAATCTACAGCCTTTTTAGCTCAAATCTTTAGAACACATACTTTTTATTAGAAATGGAACAGATTCTATGATTAACAGATTTATTGAGTGAGTGAGTGAGTCTGTGTGTGTGTGTATTAATACAAGCAGTAGCCATATAGGCCACAACAAGACTACACACTAAAGACGTTATCAGCCCAGAAGCTTCTGCCCTGCCTGGCATCACTGTGACCCCTAGGAGCTCTAGAGTGTGGGCGGGCAGGAGGACACCGGTTTGCAGGTGTGGGAGGAGAGCTGAAAGCAAAGGGATGCTGGGCGCCAATAGTCTCTCTGTCCAGAGAGAAGTGGTGAACTCTTTCTTGTCCCCAAGGAATAGAGTAGTGTCCTTTGAACTGTTAGCTTCACTCAGTGCAATTATTTATCTCTTACATTAAACTCTGCTTAAGTCTCTTACAATTATGTAAACACAGACCTTTATTCAGTTATGGGCAAGCAAGCACAAAGAAAATAAACCTTAAACTTCAGTTTGATGCTCGTGATCATTCAGTGACGTCTTTAACGTAGCACAGAAAGAAAAAAAAAAGGGAAATAGCCCAGTTGAATGTCTTAGCCCCGTTGAAGCTAAGACATAACTTTAATCCGTCAAACTTCAGGGGTTTCCCAGCTTGGAATTTACCTGGCTTTGCTCATTTTTAAGGGGTTGACTTTTATTCTGAACCTAAATCCTACCCCACGTCCCCAAACACATACACACACGCACGCAGGCACACGCACATACACATCGGGTTATATAATGATGCCAAAACAGACAAGGAAGGGAAGTCAAGATTAATAGCCACGAGAACGGTGATGATTACAACAAGCTCAGCAAGTTGTATTTACACAGCATTTTCCTTCAAGAACCGCAGAGCTCTACACAGATATTGTCTCACTAATCCTCAGGGGAGCTTTCTCAAAGCGGCTTTATCCAGGCTCTCTCCAAGGAGAAAGCGAGGCACAGTGAGGAGAGCTGGTTAAGTCTGTGGTAAAGCTGGAAACATAAGCCAGGGCTCCTGACGTACAGACCATTGTCACTCGCACTCAACCACGCCACCTTCCTGTCAGGTGTCTGGTAAACAGGTTAACTGATCTGGCGATTAGGCTGCCTCCTGCTTACGCGCAGTGACCGGTGGAATGCACCATTTCCTTATTACACATTTTCAAGTACAAATTCAACGAAGCCAGAGGTTCAAACGCTGTCATCAAGCGGAGAAAACCGGCCAAACGCAGAGGGCGGTGGGGTGGCCAGCCGGAGGCAGCTGGGCTCCCGGAGAGGGCAATACGCACGAAGTGCAAGACCAGGGACCCAGGGGGCGGCCGGATAGAAAACCAAGCCCCATTTCTTAATTTATTATTATTATTTTTTGTACTCTCAAATGCTACTGGCATATTTATGGAAAAAAGAAAGCGGTGGGGGAAGGAAAGAAAAAGGTCCTGAGAAACGCCCGGCGCTTGAACTCGGGAGCAGGGAGGGAGCCGGTGTCCCCGTCGCGGCGGCCCGGTTGGCGCGNGATGCTCATCCCTTCCTCTAAAGTCATCTCATCTCATCGGAAACTGGCTGAGCGGGAGCACTTTGACCAACCCCAGCCTGCCCTGCGTAGACTGCTGCTCCCGGTTCGGGGGTTAGTAGGTTGCCACGCACGCTCCAGTCTACCGCCGGAGCAGCAAATGACTTTCTGCACCGCCGCCCTCATTCCGCTTGAGGACAGGGAGCTTGAACTCTTGGGAAAGACACGCGGTCCTTGCTCCTCTTGACGTCACTCACTCTTTGGGGAACAAGGGGCCACGACTCATTGCCGTGTGGTGTCTGGACTTGCTAACCTGCGCCCCGACCTCAGGAACAGGGCACGGCTGCGAGCCTGAGTGGATCGTGGCCTCCCAGCCAAATGGAGGCGCCAGACTCTGCGCCTCTGTAGCAGGCACAGGGCAGCGCCCTTTACTTGGTACCACCACGTGCGTTTATTACCACCTCACTTAATTCCTCCAACAGTCTATTTTATGGATGGTAAAGCAAGCTTCTGGAAGTTCAGGTAGCAGCCCCAGCTACAGTTAGTAGATGTCAAGTTTGTCTGACTCCATGCTCAAAACGGGTCCACAGACTTGGGCTGGAGAGCGCAGAACCAATCTTGTGTGTAGGAAAGCAGCCGAGAAGACAGAAGGGGAGGGAGGAAGGGAGGAGACGTTTTGCTTTTTGTTAGCTCTTAGTTTAGAATCGCCAACTTGCAGAAGCAGTATTCACATGCTCACTAGAGGGGCCCTGAATTAGCTTTTCCCTCCAAAGGATCCTCTCAAAGGCTTGAGATTTTAACCAGCATCAACGGTGCTTCTGTTTCTTAAATGCTCGACAGAGAAGATCCCAGCTTTCATTTTCCAGGGAAGACTCAGAGAGCTAGTGAGAGGTGTGAACCTAGTTGTACCAGTGAGCTCGAGTGCCAGAACAAAATACCACACACTGGGTGCCTTGAACAACAGAAATTTACAGCTGTGACGGCTGGAAGTACCAGCCCAGGGTGTCAGCATAGCTGGGTTCTGGCTGGAAGGAACTCTCTTCCTGGCTTGCTGACAGCTGACTTCTCCCTGTGTCCTTAGGCGGCAGAAAGAGAACTCTGTCTTCCTCTTTTCACCCCCCATTTATGACCTGATTTAACCTTATCCACCCTTTGAAGACCCTGTCTCTACATACAGTCCCACTGGGGGTTAGGGCTTCAATATATGAATTGGGGGGAGGGGAGACACAGTTTGGACCATAACACTAATAATATGGGAAAAGCTAAAAATTCAGCACGGTTCCAAAATTCAAAGCTGTGGTACCTCCAATAGCAACAAACAACTAAATGTTGATTCGCGCATTGATATTAATGGAAATGGGGTAAGAGTTAAAAGGAGAGAACAAAAATCGAGCCCTAGTTGCTGCCATAGGGTAATTTTATATTTTAGAATGCATGGCTCAATATTCGTTATTTTGTATATACCATGAAGTGAAGCTTGGTGCCGTCTTCTGGGTCTGATACCATGAGACCATCTTCAGAGTAGAATCTGAAGATGCCTCTGACACTTCAAAAATTAGAACTTCTTTCAGGAAAGTCAAAGAAGATCTACTACATAGAGAACTGTGTTTGAAAACGTTTCTTTCCTATCTAGAAACTACTTTTGTAAATATTTTTACAAAGTCAGTCATTTCTTTAAGAGAGCGCTTTTTGTTTAGCGAATGTGTCAGAAGAATGCCATTTTGGTATGGTTTTCCTTTATTTGAAAACCGAGTCCAGGGAGTTCAGACTGATGAGGAGCTTGATTATATTTCTCCATCTATGAAAGAATGACCCTACTGAGAAGTCTTATCTTGGTCAAACATATGGACAACAGAACCAATGATTGATTTCCTGTTTGCTTTCGAGTGACATTTGTGAGGATTTGGTTGATTGTGGTAAAGAGCTAGGAATTGAGGACTGCCAAGGTCTAATAAAATTTCTCTCTGACCTTCATGCTTCAAAAAGAATAAAGATGCACTAGACCCAGAGCAGCCATGCACAACAAGAAATGACAATAGCAGTACTGGCCTAAAGAACTGCCTCCTTCTGCCAGTAAAACCTTCAGTCACTTACATCTTAGTATGAATTTGCCTTCCTTTTAAGTGACGGATGGCGTAAATACATTTTCCCCACAGTTTCATCTTTTTACACACCACGGTATATTCTATGGTAGATACGGTTTCTTTCCCATGATCCACAGCCCCTCTGAAAACTACTAGATCACTGGAAGCTTTGATGGGGTCGCGCAAGAGGTGAACGTAGGGATCATTCTGGTTGATTGTGCCTGGCTTCCTGGATAGCAAGCATGGGGGGCAGGGTGGATGATTGATGGCAAGAGAATTAGGGCTTCAAAACTTCAGGACTGGAAGGCACTTATTGCCCAGTGGGAAGGGGAAGTAAGATTTCAGCAGATGGATAAAGAACACAAAAAGGGAATTGGAAACTAGATTTAATTTGCTTTATGGTTTAACCAGATTAACTGCTGCTGGGGGTGGGCAGCAGTCCCGTACCACAAACCTCTTGGTAGGGAAGATGCATGTGGCCCACGGCACTATTACATCAGAAATACAGGTCACTAAACTGCTATTCCTGTGCATGGCTGAGAGAACTATTGCTCAGAAATAATTAAAAGACTCTACTTCCTGGGTGTCTAGGCTGTCTATACCTCTGGGTGTATACGTTTATCTTTTGTTTCAATGGATAGGCCCTATTAAGTCACATTTATTACTGGAAAACTTAGGCTCTGTTTCTTGACCAGCAACTACAGAGTAATGTTTTTAAATGTTTTTTAGTGGTGAAATATACACAACATCATAACATTTGCCATTTTAACTATCTTTCAGTGCGTGGTTCAGTGGCATTAAGTACATTCGTATTGTGCAACCGTCCACCGTTCATCTCCAGAGCTTTTTCATCCTCCTAAACTGAAACTTGTATCCTTTCCACAATAACTCCTCCTTCTCCGCTTCCCTGGCCTCTGGTAACCATTGTTTTACTTTCTGTCTGTATATGTTTCACTACTTTAAGTATGTCTATAAGGGAAATAATATAATATTGTTCTATTATGTCTGGCTTATTTCACTTGGCACAATGTCTCCAAGTTTCATCCATGCTGTAGCATGTGTCAGAATTTCACCCTTTTTTAAGGCTCAGTAATATTGTACATATATACCACATTTTGTTTATCCGTTCATCCATAGATGGAAGTAAATTACTTTCTTTTTTTCTTTTTTTTTAAAATGTTCTATTTATTTCGAGGAGAGAGAGAGAGAGAGAGAGAGAGAGAGAGACAGCGTGATCAGGGGAGGGTCAGAGACAGAGGGAGTCACAGACTGAAACAGGCTCCAGGCTCTGAGATGGGAGTCAGCACAGAGCCCGACGCGGGGCTCGAACCCACAAACCGCGAGATCATGACCTAAGCGAAAGTCGGACGCTTAACCGACTAAGCCACCGAGGCGCCCCAATTATTTTCTTTTTAAAAAAAATTTTTTTAATGTTTATTTTTGAGAGAGAGACAGAGAGTGAGCAGGGGAGACACAGAATCCAGAGAGGGCTCCAGGCTCTGAGCTGTCTGCACAGAGTCCGACGTGGGGCTCAAACTCATGAGCCGTGAGATCACGACCTGAGCTAAAGTCAGATGCTTACCCAAGTGAGCCAACTAGGCCCCGGAAGTAAATTACTGTCTCACAGGCTCACCAGCACTTACACATAAAATGATACTGTCAGAACACAGCAGTTAGAATATAATACACTTACTCAGAGATGACTTATATTATGGGCTGAATGTTACTTCCTCAAAATTCATATGTTGAAGCCTTGGACCCCTAGTACTTCAGAATGTGGCTGCATCTGGAGATAGAGCTTGGAATGTGGTGACTAAGTTAAGATGAGGCTGTTAGGGTGGGCCCTAACCTAACCTGACTGCTGTCCTTAGAAAGAATAAGAAACTTGGGCGCAAAGACACCCCATGGATGTCTTTTACCAGGGAGGCATGTGCCGAGAAAAAGCCCTATGAGGGCACAGTGAGAAGATGACCATCTGCAAGCCGAGGGACAGGGTTCAGGGAAAAGCAACCCTGTCAACACGCCGATCTTGGACTTCTAGCCTCCAGGGTCATGAGAAAACACATTTCTGCTGTTCAAGCTACTTGGTCTGCTGTTACGGCGGCCTTAGCAAACTAATACAGCTCGCTACAAAAAAACTTTTCGGGTGCTTTTGTGGCATGGCCTCGGCATCGGTTTAAGGCCATGCACCAAAAGCAGCCTCATTACTTTATGGTCACAAACAATATTACTCTCTTTGATTGCTGGGTTGTTTTTTTTCTTCTTCTTCTTCTTCATCATTCTTGGCTTTAAATGGCGTTTTGACTCTTTAACAAAAAATTAAATCCTCTCTTAAAGGAGAAAATGCCATCCATTGAGGATATTCAAATGACTGCTCTGCCAACTTTCAAGGAAGTTCCCAAAGGAAATTGCTTTGAGCAACTGAAATAAGCATTTTGTCTACCATGGAAACTTTCATCAAAGGATATGCCATTCATTAAGATATGTATGCCACTATATTTGCTAAAGAATCCATCACTTGACACAATATTCCTGTGTCTTCTATCTACGAATAGAAGTAGAATGTGCGTTCTAAGTACGAATGTGCATTTGGAACTTGCCTCACTCTTTTCCTCCAAAAGCTCAAGCTCTTCAAAGAGTTCCATGACCTGACTCTTAAACCAAAGCTTCAGAGCTTTCTGTTTCCTTAATCCACAGCTTTGATACTTTGGTCAGAAGGATCGGCTCTCAATGGGTCTCAGTTCATGGACAAGCTCCAGTGCAGCCGCCTCTCCCCTGCCCTCAGAAGAAACAAATAAAGGTGGCGGTCGTGATGAAAACACTGAATGAAAAGGACAAGAGAGCAAGTCCTAGGAAACCAGGCTTTCGTGTCTTGAGGGAAAAGACCTGAATTGGAATTGGAGACCAATTCCTTGAGCCATTGGGAGACCTTGAGCCATTATATGCACCTAGCTTGGGGGAGACTCAGCATTTGTCAGGCACTTTCCAAAAGCTTTCAATTGCATTATCTTATAAAGTGATTTTACCAGGAAAGAGGAGGACAGAATAGGAAGCAGTGTCTCTGTCCTTATTGTCTCAATCTCTAACTTTCCCGATGGTCCTTGTCTGCAAACATCAAAATGAAAATTTTTCAAAAATGATGAATCATTTGTTTTTCTAAAAAAACAAAGTCCTATTTCTTGCTGGGCTGAGCTTCTCGAGGATGGAGCCTGTGCCTCTGTCACGGTTACACAGTTGGCATGGCATCGGGCACCTAGTGGCACTCCAGACATGTTGAATGAGTGACCAGGAACCCTTCGGTAAGACTGCAGTTTCTGTAATTCCAAAGTCCACTGTCCTCTGTTCTGGTCCTCACTTGTGTCTCATTCCCACTTGATGGTCTCTCATTCTGTCATCTTCATGTCGAAGCCCAAATTTATAGTGAAATTGTGTTCATGGCCAGAATAACTGTTAGCTTCATCATAACCCTGAATTTGAACTTGTAAGGTCAGTTAGGGCTATGAAAAGTAAATGGATGCTACATCAGCCCGGGTCGGAGTCAGGAGGAAACGGACTTGAACACGGACTGAAGGTCTGTCCTCTTCTTGGCCACCATCTCTCTTGCAGAGTTCTTGCTGACCAAGATCTCTCTCATGGCCAAAGGAATCCAGCCATCGTAGCTTCCTTAAGTTTTGAAGTCAAATGGCCTTAAGGTACTCCTTCAGACTTCAGGTGGTTAATGAAGTTAGATTAAGGCAAGAAAACTCTTTTAGTTAAGAAAACGTATCCTATTGCATAATGATAATTCTTTTCATCAGAAAGAGACAGCCGGGGGCGCCTGGGTGGCTTAGTCGGTTAAGCGTCCGACTTTCGCTGAGGCCATGATCTCGCGGTTCGTGGGTTCGAGCCCCGCGTCGGGCTCTGTGCTGACTGCCNAGACAGCTGGACTAAAACACCCATAAAAAGACCTACCTTTGTCTTCCTCCATCTTGGACCTCCATGGCTGGTGTGAGATTGAAAGAACTCATTGAACTGTTACCCCAAAACATGCCATATACAAAATGATTGTATGTGGACAGACACTACAAAAAATACTCCCAGATAGTGAAACAAGTTTGAATTCCTTAAATTTAGGAGAATACTTTCCCAATGAGCCCTCATTCTTCCAGCAGACCACCATGCAGGCAGGCAGGTGGGGGTGCTTCTTTTGTGAAACACCAAAGTCCTAAGGAACTTCTTAACTGTGCCTGAACTTAGCAATCATGCCCACTGTGAATGAGCTTTCTTTTCCGGGGACCAAGGAATGCAATATGAACAATTTACCTTTTTTTTTTTTTTCTTCAGGAGCTATTTTATTCCTCATTAATGGCAAGAGAAAGGGCTTATGAGGGCCCTTGACATGTAAACGTCTAATTAGGAAACTTTCAAAGCTGACATCATCTAAAATGCTCACATTTTTTTTTAAAAGAGAAGAAAAAGAAAAAAAGAACTTAGCATTATACTGCTAATGAAATCCTCTGAATAAACGAGCTTCTTATTTGTACGTTCCACTTGAGTTAGGGTGAGCTAGTTGCTCTCATCTATCAAGTTAAATGTTCACATTCTCATTCAGCACAGTCCTGGGATCATGTGGTATTTATTCACACTGTCACTGATTCAGCTTGGACTTCCCTGAAGGAAGGGTTAACACCAGCGCTGTGTGCAGATAGATCATCTGGCGATCTTAGGGAGGGGAAGAGAGATCAAAGCAGGAAAGCAAAGGAGGGAAACATGCTGCTCTGGGAAGCAGGGTCTCGAGTCTTTCCAGGGATCACCTGAGAAGCCCACTTAATGCTTTCCAGAATTGTCTCTTGAAAGACAGGAAGCAAGTCCATGTATGCATCAGCTCCCATCTTACTGGTCAAGGTTACCCTCAGGAGTTAGCTTCCTGATCTGTGCAGATGCTTGGATCAAGCCCATACTCATCAGTATCTCTGGTGCCCCAGGGTAGAAAGCAGTAATATGTGATCTATTATCTATTGCTGAATAATAGATAACCCCAAAAGTTAATGGCTTAAAACCACAAACAATTATTATTTCACAGTTTCTATAAATTAGGGATAAAGGAGCAGCTGAGTAATTCTAGCTCAGGATCACTCATGATGTTGTTGTCAAGATGTCAGCCTGGGCCCTGTCATCTGACGGCTTGACTGGGGCTGGAGGGTCTGCTTCCCAGATGGCTCATTCACATGGCGAATGGCAGAACATCACAGTTGCGGGCTGTTCTCAGTAGGCTTCATTTACTCATCACGTGGGTCTCTCTATAGGGCTGCCTGTATGTCTTCACAGCACTGCAGCCAGCTTCTCCCAGAATGAGTGATCCAAGAGAGAACAAGCAGAAGCCACAATGTCTTTTATGATCTAGCCAACAGTATCTATGCTATTGGTCACACAGACCAACCTTGACACAATGCGGGAAGGGACTATATAAGTGCCACTATATAAGTGCCAAAACCCATATAGAACCATCTACCCTAACATCAGCTAAAATAATACATGAGGCCAAGAAGATGTAAGCCATGGTAACCCAGATGGCTTTCTGAGCTATGCCTACTTTGTGCTTTATACCACTCGTACCCAGTCATTGCCTTGGCTCCTCAAGTTCAACCCAGGAGGATGTTCAATTAAGTGAGGATCTCAGAAAATACTGATGGGAAAAGCTAATCTAGGGTTCTAAAACACAAGCACACTAGACGATCTGAAAATGGTATACATCTTGGATTGATTAAATCATTTAGAAAGTTTATTTCTTGGTTTTCTTTCACCCCCAAGCCACAACAGATGGGCTACAGAAGTCAACACATGACTGTGGGCCTTTTAACAGGGGAACAGAACTGATCAGATACTCCAGTTTTATGGAACAGGACAAGATACAGCCTTAAGGAAAACAAATCTGGGTTAAGCACAAATGTCAATCAAACGTAGTCATCACAAGAAGATTCATTTTGGGTTAAGTGCAGTTAATATTACAACAGACTTCTTCTGACTATAAGGGATGAAGAACGCATGCCCCAAAGTCACGATTTTTTAAAACACATGTAACAAAATCATTTGCGTGGATATAGAAGAAACCATTTCCAACCACAGAATAGGCTAAAAAAACCTTAGGTTGCAAGAATAACTAATTACCCATCCAACATCCATACTCCCCCTTTTGCTTATTAACAGAAACCAAATTTGATGCCAAGCTTAAAAAATACTTTTCCTCTATCTGGCCACTTGGCATGGCACTGTTCTGGCCAATAAAATTCATGTGAATTCTGCTGACAGGTTCCAAGACCTTGCTTTCCTGATACACACATGAGCCCTGCCCCTGCCTGTAAAGTTGAGATAGTGATGGCCCTGGGGCCCCAGGCGCCACCTTGTAGTCATGAGGGAAGGACCAAGAAAATCAAAGAGACCTCGAGCCACCAACAGCCAGCCGCTGGTTAGCTTTGTACTGGTGTGAGAAAAAGAAACCCAGTGGCCATAGCCACTCTAAGAGAACTGTTGTTCTCTTACTTGCAGTTGAACTCAATCCCTAATGTGTACAGCTCACACAAATATTTTTAGATCGTTTCTAACCAAGTCATAGCTATTGCACTGATGATTACATTTTCAAATTTTTCATGATCTTCAAAGAAACAGTTTCAAAGCTGTCAGATTTGCAAAAGCCATCATTGCTGATGGGGCCCCGTGATGGTCCTGACACCTCCGCATATTAGCGTTTTCTGTAGTCCTTGCAATTGGACGAGGGCTCACACACTTCTGGGTCTTCACATATGACCTTGCTTTTATCTAGATGTCTGCCCCCTCTCCCTGTCCCATATTCTCCCTCTTCCTTTCCCATCCCCAATTTCCCTTGATCCCTCTAAGTTACCAACTTAAGTTCCCATGCAAGCTGAGTCTTTCCTTCTGGAACTTAACCAAATTTATGCTTGTATGTTTATTTTCGAGAGTACGTATACAGTAGGTTTCCCCCCTGAAGTGTGAACCCAGGGATACCAGGGCTGCCTTGGCTCGGTTCACCCCTGTGCTCCTCGTGCCCAGCGCAGTCCTGGAAGGGATGTCACGCCCACAGTGTCGTTCAAGGGGGCCCGTCCGTCCAGGCAGCGTGCTCCAAGGATTTATAGCATTTAGACATTGTCAGAGATGATCTCCATACTGGATTATGCTCATTTAAACATTTAAGCTTTTCTATTTGTTCCTCATTTTTTATTCTGTCTAACCGAAGGCCTCTAGGGTGCAGGAACACGTCCAGGGAAGGCAACCTCCCCCCGACATGGTTCAGGGGAACTCTCACACAGGCAAGCCAGGCAACAGAGTTTCCAGAATGTCAGGCCAGGTTCTAATCCTCCTTAGTCACCTTAACTGGAGGAAAATACTGTGTCCAGAGTGAGGCGAGAACCTCTTANTTTTTAAGGGCTGCATTTTGAAGAGGTAAATACAGGCTGGAAAATATCTGTTTACAGTCTGGTGGCAAAGCAGGCATCTGGAGAGCATTTAACTATGGTGATACTTTGCTCCCAAGTAAAGGCTCTGTTTGTTACAATATGACACAAAGTTATTTGGCTTTTCAGAAAGGCGCCATTCTCCTTCTGAGTTCTATACAAAACGGAAGGCAAGATTTCGAGATAAGCTATTTTGAGACTATTAAAAACATGGGCAAACTGAAGTGAAAGGACCAGGACCAATTGGAAAGAAATCCAACAAGTCATAAGAAAAATCGAAACTGTAATACCTGCTTGTAAAATGTATTACCGTTCGCTGCTTATTCTACTTGTTTCCTTTAAGCATTTATTACAATGGAAATGCCTGTAGTGAGTCCTGCCTACCCGGAAAGCTAGTTAAGCCAGACTGTCTGGGGCTTGAATGACATGGAGGCAGGAAGCGGGATAAGAGAGGTGGGGAGGTAGAGAGAGGCTGGCCGGAAGCTGCGTTTCCAGGCACAGGCTACCCTGTGGGATCCTGCAGTCTCTGTAGCATTAGGTCGGCTGGAGACCAGGGTTCTGGAATATCTGGGTGCTTACATAGCCAGATTACTCGAGTCCCGAAGGAGCCACGCAGAAGGGTTTCAATTGCACAGATAAATCTCTGACTTGGCAGTGATTTAACTGAAGGTAGAATTTTTATAAGTTAACTCATTTGCTACTGGAATTAGAATCTAAAGCCTTAAAAATTAATATTTTAAGGTACTACCTAAAATTAATATAAGGAGGGAGAGCAACAAACATAACAATCCTTTAGTCATTATTTGAGCGACATCCCCTTTAAGGTGGGGGATGTATTACACAGATATTCCTGGTTTTTAATGTAACCTCAAAACACTAAAAGTATTGTGAGAAAATGTCATTTTAAAAATTCATAATACTTTTCTGTGCCTTTTAGACAAGATAAGTTACTGTGGTAAGTTATCTACCACAGAGGTAACCGATCATAAGAACTGACCAGAAAAGATCAGAAACACGGAATTAATAAATCTAAGATAGAGAATGATACACTTTTGTCCTTTCTATGTCACTATAACAAGGGTAACAGGTTTAGATCCAGAAAGGAGGTGTTCCCTTCTCCAGAGACAGAAATATTATCTTTGAATGTTATTCTACTGGGAAAAAATTTTTTTTAAACTGCTCGGGTCAGAATATCCATCTGGAAGCAATGACTTGTAGTTAAAGTCACGTTCAAGTCCATAAAGACAAGGTGTACTGGTGCCCTCTCTCATCTATTCCTTGGGGAATCAGTCTCATAAAGCTGAACCAGAGGTCAGAGAAAGGAGTAACTTCCAGCATGCAGCTTGCATTGGTGCTAATAAAGTGCACATGACTGTTGAAACATGTTTATTTAATCACTGTTGCTGTTTTAACTATAACTTCAAGTGGACACGGCACAGAGCAGTTCTACTTATGTGTTCTGAAGCCCCAATAAGTAACTTAGTGAATAAATCCCTAGAACTTTCCCCTGAGAGTATATGTCAGAGGTCTGCCCAATGTTAGATGTTTGAGTCCAGCTGGGCCTCTGTCAGAGCTTCCATGGTTGGGTTTTCATCTTTAGGTAAATAGAAGTATTTCACCTGTTACGTCACAGTTTAGGGTGGGAAGCGTGGACTAGAAGAAACAGATGGAATGGATGGAAGTTGTACTGTGTGAGCAGTGAGATTATTCATTCTGTTTGCGTGACACTGTTTTGTGTGTAGACACGGAGAAAAGTTTAGCAAGCCATCATGTGTTATGAGGACAGGCACATGGGAGTGGTTCTCGAGCTAAAGAGCAGAGATGATCTCTTTGTGAGGAGAGATTTGATTAAGAGGCACCCCTTGTCCACTTTCTGTGGTATTGGATGGGGAGCCAAATGTTTAGCTTCAGTGTAGCCATCTTTCCAGCACCCTTGAGCAAAAAGCTGCCTGTCAACACTTGGGTACACAACACCTAGGAGGGATGGAAGGAAAAGAGCTCAGAGGCAGGAAAGCAGTGCGCACTGAGTCCTGAAGACCTGCGCGCATTCATGAAAAACCAGAAGGCTACAGTAAGGAAAAAGGAACTCTGTGTCTTCCCCTCTTCAGTCTCCTCAAACTGACCACAATCTTTAGACTCAAGAAATTCTTCCCTGACTGCAGGCACTACAGTGAACACTCTAATGTTTGTGCCAACAGAGAAATAAAAGAGCACAGTTAACATCAAGTAATGAGACGTCCTTTCAAGTCACATACATAGTCACCTCCTGTTCCCGCCCTGTAGGTCAGCGAAATGCTAAACATGGAGACACGGGCCCATCAACCAGATTTTTGCTGTATGAACCAGACTCAGAAGGATGCATGAAATCTGTTCATGTAGCATGACCTTTTAATTTTTGTTCAAAGCTCTAAAACAAAGCGGTAAGACATCATTTACTCGGAAATCATGGGGTGGCAGTACCGGTGAGGAGTTGGTGTGAAGACTGGAAGAAAGGGAGAGCGATCTGTGCCATCTGACGCCAAAAAATGTCTGCTTCCTGCCTTGGGGAGCAGAATTTGCAGAATAACTCATCTTTCTCTTACTGATGGAAAACCTTACACAATTATGGCCACTGAATCAAGCAAATTACTTTCAACAAATACTGATGTATGTTTTCTATGTGACACTGCGTTGGGCACAGACGATACAAAACTAAGTAAAAAGCAATTTTTTTCTTGGAGATATTTACAACTGATTAGGAAAGTATAAATGACCCTCTAACAGATAAATCTACAGAGTACTAATTGGCTTCAAAGCAGAAATAATCAATGAATCCAACCCTCCTTTCATCTACTTTTTTAGATACTTAAGGCCTAGGAAGTTGTATTAGGACATTCTTAAAATTGATTTTAATTTTTTTTAATGTTTTTTATTTATATCTGAGAAAGAGACAGCATGAGCTGGGGAGAGTCAGAGAGAGAGGGAGACACAGAATGTGAAGCAGGCTCCAGGCTCTGAGCTAGCTGTCAGCACAGAGCCCGATGTGGGGTTCAAACCCATGAACCGTGAGATCATGACCTGAGCCGAAGTCAGATGCTTAACCCACTGAGCCACCCAGGTGCCCCTTAAAATTGACTTTAAAAATAGTCTATTTTCTTATTTGTTTTCTCTTTCTTTCTAAAGCTTTTCATTTCAGTGATAGACCAAAAACAACTTTTAGCATTAAAACACAGCCGTGGTTCTGAAAATAATGGACAGAAGTCTCTTACCCAGTTGGGTAAGTGCCTGTCTTCGGCTCAGGTCGTGATCTCATGGTTCATGGGTTCAAAGCTCACAACAGGCTCTGTGTTGACCACTAGCTCAGAGCCTGGAGCCTTCTTCAGATTCTGTGTCTCCCTCTCTCTCTGACCCTCCCCCGTGCATGCTCTGTCTCTGTCTCTCTGTCTCTCTCTCAAAAATAAAATAAACATTAAAAAAAAATTTTAAAGATGCTGAAATAAAAAATAGCTATCACAAAATTTGTGCACATCTCTACAATTCTACACAGTTACTCTCAATGCTATTTAAGTTAGACACCGAAAAGCACACAGACACCAAGAAAAGTGGCAGCTGACAGCAGGGAAAGGAGGTGGCAAAAATATAAATATTTAAAGCAAACAGAACTAAAAAAAAAAAAAAAAGAATAGTTGTTGAGAGTCAGTTAGCATATAACCAAAAATTAGATTAACGCAGATTAAGAGTCCCGAGGGAGGTACTAGAAGCAGGGACACTGACCTAAGTAAAAGGTATCCACTGATAGCAAAGGGAGGTGATAGGTAACAAGTTAAAAAAAAAAAAGAATTCAGAGAACGCTAGGTTCTGAGGCCATTCGGTAGGAGCGAGCAGCTCTAACCCACCTTAAAAATCCCTAGGAAATCACATCATTATGAAATTGTTTTCCATAATGGTAGCCCTGAGTCATCAAGGAAAGCTTTAAATCCTGTTCAGTATTCTCTATTTTAAAAAGCAGGAAATGTTTTGGGGACAGGCAACTGAGTAATACATTTTAGAGTTTTATAGGCAAGATCTGGTCGAGTAGACATTTACATATTCCCTGGCAGCTGAAATCTCTCTGGTTATTCAAGAGTTTACAATGTTTCTGATCAACAAAATTTTTAAAGAATTTTCTCTGATAAATATCGACTGTGTTATATCATTAGAAAAATGGTAATTATATTTTCCAATATAATTATTTTTAAATGCCAAACTTGGCCCATACCAGGGAAAGCATTTTGTATAGAATTTCTATAGATGGAGAGATGCTAGGGAGAACGTTGATAGCAGTGGCAGGATCTGGCCCTGATAAGGATCACGAGATCCTGGACTGGTGGCAGATGTCATGATTAAATGTGCCTTTAGAGACTGGGAAGCCATGACATAGGATGGAGTGAGTGAGCTGTGCATGTGGGAGGAATGTACACAGTCAGGACCAGACCGAGAGGACAACTGTGATCGACTGAATTACCCATCTTGTTTCTTCACTGGCCTGGAGTAGAACTTTTGCTATAATCTCAGGATAGATAGATAGATAGGGCGTGGTATCCTTGCCATTGGGAAACTCATTGTTTCTTTAGTGGCTGTATGCTGAAGATACAAGTAAATTCAGGCAAGGTTTAGATTAATCTATGAATGGTAAATCCAGATTTGTGTATTAAAGAAAACCAGAGAGTTTCAAATGAATCCCCAAACTTCCGAGGCCAACATTAATGGGATACTATGAGGCTTTGAAACCACAGGCTGGTTAGACCATTGGGCTGACCCAGTATTGCATTTCCTACATTCATATCATTTGGTTTTTAAAAATAAATACACAGTTTTGTATAAATTCCTAAGGGAAGCACGCAGTTTATTTGAAAAGACTGTAGCTTTCTCCCCATGATTCTTTTAAACTAATTACAAAGAAGTCAGGGATGTTCTGAGCCAAAGGAGGTAGGAAACTCTGTGAACGAATGTGACTTATTTTACATTCTCACACCTGCGTTCTACACGTGGGAAATGGAAGAAATGGGATTTTAAAGTTCCAGGTAAGGAACTGTATGGATCCTGAAATCACCCTGCAGACAGAAATCTTTAGAAACCAAAAAGTGGCTCAGATTACGACCAGTTGCTTCACAAAATTGCCTGCTTGAAAAAACAATCCGACTCTTTTACCATACTCTATAAGTCTCAAATCATTATGGTTTGGAAAAAATGCACATGAGACTGTGATAGCAATAATTACTTCAGATGAATGAATAAAAGAAAGCAAGATATTGTTTTTTTCCAGGCAACATTTACATGCAAAATCTTTCATTTTAGATGCAGCAAATACCACAGAAGCCAGTAGAGAAAGACGATGTCCCAACTCTCAAAACCATACCAAACGGAGTGGGAATTGCACTCAGGCAGGCAGCTGAATCAGGGCTGTGGGGAAGTGCTGCAGGCTTATGCTCAGAAATAATGGTATGTCTGAGTTACGTTGCTGCATAACTGTCTTTTAGATATATTTAGTGATGCTCCATATACTAGTGAATTTCCAAACACAACCACAAAATGGATGACAATTTAGGATAGTTCCATGCCTGTAATTTTGTTTAAAAAAGAATTTCTGGTCCATTAGTCATTTCTATCTTTGTTAACACCTCTCCCTTTCCCGTTCACCTTCTGGTGCAGGTGTTCACAAAATTTGAAAAGACTGATGGACCAGAAAAGGTCTCGGAAAATCTATGAAACAGATATTATAATCAGCCCCCACATAACCTAACTTAAATGTTACTTGATAGGTGTGGAGCAAGAACTAGAAAACCAGAGGAGACATTCTGCAAATGGCAAAAAGGAGAGTGATTACAAAGTTCGATCCTCTGGTAAACCAGAAATTAAAGTCTTACTCGTGTGAGGTGAATTAACTTTACAATGGTTATCTTCCAAATAATTCTCTAAGCCTGCCTCGGGAGGTGGGAAGAAACCTGTCATGGACGTTTACAGTGTGCAAGGAAGACTCAATAGTTTCCATGGTTCCTAAGGGAAGCAGACACAGAGCTCACCTGGAACAAAAAGCTTTAGCTAATTAGATGAGGCTTTGCTCATCTGTATAGGACCCTACGGTATGCTTTCGCTTTGTTTCTGTCCTCCTGACTCAAGACAGACCAGCTTCTGCTTTCCCTCGTGTTCCCTCAAACATATCTAGACGCTCCAAGTCAAGGCCCAGGAAAGTGAGGCCCTGAGTAAGCCAGGTAGGTGTCCTGTGTCCCCTCTGTAAGGGCCTCTTTGTCAGGTTGATTGCCCATACCAATGCCATCATTCTCCAGATGAAGGATAGGGCCTGTCCTTGGGCCTGAACAGGATTTATTTGCATATTGGGACCAAACACTATAATCTTCACCCCTATTGCAGAGGCACAGGATCAGTCTCTTGAGTCCTCCCAACCCTACGGCCTCTCCCAGAGCCTGGCCTGTGGTGTCCTGCCTCCACCTTCCACCGCACAGTCTCTGTGAGGCCAATTCACATCAGCCCTGGCAAATGTCACCACATGTCCCACATACTGTTACTATTTGCTATCACCTTTCTCCCTAGCGCCTCTCCAGCTACTGTCCATTCTACACAAAACACGCTCCCCAGCATAGGCCGGGTTTGGTATTTAAAAATAATTTCAGGGATATACAGAAAATATAATCTACTATTTTTCTAAAGATGGACCATGGTCAATATTTATTAGAGAAAATTATTGTAAATTTGTTGATCAGAAGCATAAATTCTTAATTAATCAGAGTGATTTCACCTGCTAGGGAATATGTCAATGTCCACACAACTTAATCTTGCCTTAAAGTCTATAAAATCTTGCTCCCTCCCCCTTTACCCTTCACGGGCCTTTCCCCCCAGGATTGCATTCCCTACTGTTAGTGTCTGCTTCCCAGATGAACTGAACCGACACAAACACTGTGAGTTAGTTGTTCTGGTCATTTGTGTGGCGTGGTTAGTTGACTTGTAAAATGAGTATTGACTTGATTCAAATACTTGCCTTACTTTAATAATACTTTAAAGGAACCAAGATGGTTCACTGAAAACTGATTTTCTTGGAAGTCTCCACCTAGGTGATTTTAAACAGGTGACTGGCGTTTGGGGGACCGATTCTCTAGGTTCAGACCCTGGTGGATATTCTCATCAAGGCTGCAAATGGAGGACACGCTACAAAAGAAGTGAAGCAAGAAAGACTATTACGTGGAACACAGGAAAGGGTACAGTAGGATTGCGGGGTCAAAGCATGGGACAGACGGACAGCTGTTCTGAGTCAGGCTGGGAAAGCAATGCCTGACAAGATAGCACACTTCGCATAAATGCCTGGTGGATCAGCTTCCCAGAGCTGCCATAATGTATCACCACAAACTGGGTGGCTTAAAACAACAAAAATGCAATGGCACATTTCAGGAGGCCAGAAGTCTGAAATTAAGGTGTCATGGGGTGGTTTTCTTCTTGGGGCCTCAGAGGCACAATCTGTTCCATACCTTTCTCATTTCTACTGCTTGCCAAGCAAGTCTCGGTATTGCTTAGCTTGTGGTAGTGTAGCTACAATCTTTGCTGCAGTTGTCACATGACGTTCTACCCGTGTTTCTGTGTCTCTGCCCAAATTTGCCTATTCTTGCAAGGACGATGTCATATTGCATTTAGGATCCACTTGAATCCAGCATGACCTCATCTTAACTTGATTACATGTCCAAACGATTTCAAAACAGGTCACCTCGGCAGGCTCTGAGTGAACATTCAGTTCAATCCAGTATAACTGGGAACTTGTGTGATTAAAACCTGGCCTTTAGATTGGTGTCATAAGAGATTAAAAGGCATTTTATGGTGATGAGCCTTTGAAAATAGGAACGTAGTGTTTGCTTGTAGGACCTGAAACATCCGAGGGTATAGATTCTGTCTTCTTTCCTGACCACACCTCCTCTAGAATTGAGAGGACACTCCTCTTGCTTTCCACATCCCGAATACAGTGAAATAGTCTGGTTTGGTGCATTGATGCATTTGCCTTACTCCTTCAGCCCGCCCCCTGCCTGCCCCCACCACACACATACACCTTCATCCTTCCCATAAAGACAGATAACAGAATCAGGGCGTCTGGGTGGCTTGGTCGGTTAAGCACCCAACTCTTGGTTTCAACTCAGGTTGTAATCTTGTGGTTCATGAGTTCAAGCCCTGCATCAGGTGTAGAGCCTGCTTGGGATTCTCTCTCTCTCCCTTTCTTTATGCCCCTCTCTGATCATGCTCTAGCCCTCTCCAAATAAATAAATCAACTTTAAAAACTTCTAAAAAGAAAGACCATCAAATCTAAACACTAAACTGCCGGACTTACGTCGGGGTTGGGGAGTCACTTTGCGTGGAGGCCGCCAGCCACACCACTGGAGTAGAGTGAATGGAATGATAAAAGGAATCGAGGTTATTGCTCAGGCAGCTTCTACCCAGGCTTACTTTGTCATCCCTCTTTTCCCAATTCACTCCCAGACCCACAAGTACCCAGCATTGCCACTTACTGAACATCCTCAGGATTCTGCCACAAATCAGGTTGCTTCCCCACTGTCCCCACGGCCAGCTCGGAACTGGTCTCTCTCTGTTCTGTGAAGTCAGTGTTTATTCATCCATCTACTTTCCAGACTGCAAAATTTTATTGCTTTCATCTCTCTTCCTGCTTTTCTCCTACTTCCGTTTTGTGTGTGTGTGTGTGTGTGTGTGTGTGTGCGTGAGGTGTTTGTGTATCTATCCATTGATCTCCCATCCATCTCTTTTTATTGGAGTTTTAGTAAGGGTTTGGAGGGAGTAATGTTAGATGTGTACATTAGTCTGGTATGTTAATCTGGAACTCCAGATTTAAAGCAATACCAATCAATAGGATAGTGAGGGTTCTCCTGTAATGTTGAACTGCTCAGGTATAGACATGAAGTAGGTAGACAGATTTAATTAGGGCGGGAGTTTTGCCAGCTAAGGAAAGAAGGGATTGAGATGATGGGACTTAAGGAAACCTGACTTACAAGGAAATAATTATTTGATGCACCCTGGACTTTCTACCTGGATAAGGAGGGTAGTGTGAACATGAAGGAGGTGATAAGAATGAAAAATTGAAAGTCAATGGACTGGAGCCCCCAAAATTTTGAAAAAGCGCTCAAAAATTTGTGTGACATACAAAGTGAAGGAGCAGGAGGGCCAGAGAGTAGAAGGATCTTAGCTTTCAGATATGACAATTTTGGAGGTGGTGATTATTGGCTGTGACCCAATAGGGGTGACGTGGCAGGCTCTTTTCCAAAGGTGATCACAACAATCTCTCTCATCCCACCTGACCTCCTACGGTGTGAGGCTGCCACACTTCCATCAAGAGATGGAGGCTCATGCCTGCTAACTTGTTTATGACCCAGCGAGTGAAGTGAAGAAGCATGACTTCCCAGGCTAAGGTGAAAAGGCCATGTCGTTTCTCTCTGGCTCTCCTGGAATGCTCTGGGGAACGCCAGCCACCATGCAAGCAGTCTAACTCCCCTGACACGTATCATGCTAGAGAGGACACATGCAGGTGCTCTGGTCAGTCTAGCCAAACCTGACCTTCCTGCCACTCCTGCCAAAATACCAAATGAGTGAGTGAAGCTGTCTGGACCCTCCTAGACCGACCAGCGAAGTGCTGTAAGGGACTTCAGCTGGTGTCACAAAGAATGAATCTAGGGAGCACCTAGATTCTTGAGCTACACAGTTTGTGAAGTAGACAGAACGTCTGTGATGTTTCCGTCCAGACCTCTCCCATGGCCTCCAGACCCATATAGCCAGCTGTCTCCGAACATCTTCACTCAGAAGGCTAATAGGCACCTCAAATTTAACGTATTCTAAACTGAGTTCTGGATAGTCCCCTCAAACCGGCTCTTCCCTATCCTGGCTATCAGCAATTCCATTCTTCCAGTTACCCAGGCCCAACACCCTGCTGTCATCCCTCACCGCTGTCTTTATGTCACAGTCCATAGCCAAGGTTATGTAATTCCACTGTCTGTACTTTCAAAATATACCCAGATTGCAACCACTATTCACTACCTGCATTGCTACCACACTCACCAAGCTGCCATCACATTTCATCTGGATTACCCGCCAAGTCTCCTCAGAGGATTTGCTGTTGCTGTTAATCTTCAGTCTACTCAGAAGGGTCCTCCTATGTCACAGCATATTCCTCCCCCACTCAGAATCCTCAAAGACCCACCATATCACAGTAAATAAAGGCCAAGGTCCATACCAGGACCTACAAGGCCTCTCCTACTCCCCAGGTTTATCTCCTATTCCTCTCAGTTACAATGGCTTCCTCCCTGTTTCCTAAACTAGACAGGCACAGTCCTGCCTCAGGGCCGTTGCACTAGCCATTCTCTTCCAGACACTCATGTGCTAGCTCCCTCATTTCCTTCAGATATTATTCAAAAGTGAATTCCTGGAAACTATGGACGGCGACAGATGTTAACTGGACTTATTATGGTGATCATGTCACAATATATACAAATATCAAATCATGTTGGACAACTGAAACTGATAAAATGTTATGTGTCAATTACCTGAGTTAAAATGGTAAGTTTTTAGAAGTGTTTTTCCCCTAAATACTGTATCAGTGGAAAAATAAAAATTATGCATTATTAAAAAAAAAGGGGATTCTTCTGTGAGGATTTCCACTGACAGTACCCTTAAATCTCACGCGGTCATTGACACTTGACACCTCACAACCCCATTCCCTGCTTTATTATTTTTTTAAATTGAGATATAGTTAACACATAACATTAGTTGCAGGTGTACATCATAATTAGATACATACCGCAAAATGATCACTACAATAAGTCTAGGGAACATCATCACCAAACATAGTTACAACACACCACACATTTTATCTATCCATCCATTGAGGGACATGTAGGTTGCTTCCACATCTTGGTTATTTTAAATACTGTTGCAAAGAACATGTGGGTTCAGACATCTTTTCAAGTCAGTGTTTTGCTTTCTTCAGGTAAATACCCAGAAATGACATCGATAGATTATAGGATATTTCTATTTTTAAATATCTGAGGAAACTCTGTTTTCCATGGTGCTTGCAGCAATTTACGCTCCCACCAACGGTGAGAGAAGGTTCCCTTTTCTTCACATCCTGGCCAACACTTGTTACTTCTTATCTTCTTGGTAACAGCCATTTTAATAGGTGTGAGTTTAATTTGCATTTCCCTGATGGGAAGTGATGTTGAGCATCTTTCTAGGCACCTGTTGGCCATCTGGATGTCTCTGGAAAAATATCTGTTCGGGTCTCCTGCCCTCCTTGCTTTATTCTGTCCTCAGCACAGATCACTGTCTAACATAGTATATTTGTATTTCTTTTCTGTTACCTCCAAAGGTAAACTCCACAAAGCAAGCGATTTTGCCTAGTCTGTTTACTGCTGTTTCGAATAGTGTCATGCACATAGCTAGCACTCAACACATATTTGCTGAATGACAGAATTTCCTAGAACAGTTTATATTTCCCCAATCAAAGGACAGAACGGGTGTAAAAAGGGAGGAGGGGAGAAACAGCTTAAGAAACTTCTAACAAATAAGAGCTATAATTATAGCTTTAGTTTATTATGTCTTCTTTCAATCATTTATTTACAATTTTCTAATTGCATTCTTGATGAATATCTGGGTTCAACAACAACAAAAAAAGGAGTGAATGCATTAAGCGACGTTTGTTTCTTATTCATGATGTTCCTTTTTTGATTTGGCATCTTTACTCTCCTGGAGTCCTAAGAGAATCGCATCAGCCTCAAGTATAGTTGTATCTGTGGTGGCTCCCAGGAACCTAGATGTAAGTTCAAGATCTAATAGCCGCAGTCGGACTCTGGTTCCTTTCTGGTATTTCCTGAATAGTAAGAAAAAAAAATTCCATTAATTCTGCATATCACAACATGAACAGTTTAATTATTTTTAATGTTTTTTTTTTTTCTTTTGAGAGAGACAGAGCACAAGTGGGGGAGGGACAGAGACAGAGACACACGCGCGCATGCACACACACACTCACAGAATCTGAAGCAGGCTCCCGATGTGGGACTCCAGTTCACGAACCAGGATCTGATCATGAAGTAGGATGCTTAACCAACTAAGCCACCCAGGTGCCCTAAACAAGTAGTTTAAAGTAAAACTCAAATTCTAATTTTAATATGGTGGCTCAAGGTAAAGAATAGGTCCTTTAAAAAATAAATACTTTATACTAGTATGTGAGAAATAGTTGTTTTTGACAGAAAAGTAATTTAGTTGTATCAGAATTGTACTCTTAAAGTGACTTTTAAAGATTTTATAAAGAAAATTCAAACAATTCTTGAAAATAACAGTTTAATACGTCATTCATTTTTTAAAACATTTATTTATTTACTTTGAGAGAGAGAGTGTGCACATACATGCGGGAAGGGCAGAGAGAGAGAGGGAGAGAGAGAGAGAGAGAGGGAGACAGAGATAGAGAAAGAGAGACACTCCCAAGCAGGCTCCGTGCTAACAGCGGAGAGCCTGACGTTGGGCTCAATTCCACTAACCATGAGATTGTGACCTGAGCCGAAATGAGGAGTCAGAAGTTTAATAGACTGAGCTGCCTAGGTGGCTCAATGTTATTCATTTCTAACATCAGAGAGTATGAAGGAGAAAAGATTTTCAGATACATTTTTTCTTCTAAAGTTAAAACCTTCTTTTATTTTTATTTAACGTCTTTTAATATTTATTTTTGAGAAGAGAGAGAGACAGAGTGTGAGTGGGGGAGGGGCAGAGAGAGAGGGAGACACAGAATCAAAAGCAGACTCCAGGCTCTGAGCTGTCAGCACAGAGCCCAAAGCGGGACTCAAACACGTGAACTGTGAGATCATGACCTGAGCCAAAGTTGGTAACCCACTGAGCCACTCAGGTGCCTCCCAAATCTTCTTTTAAAATAAAGAATATTTTACCAAAACAAATGGAAGAAGGTCTAAATGTGAAGTACTTGGGTGTTGGGGATTGGCTGCACTATAATTAAAGTGTAATGACAGCCATGGCATGCGTGATGGCTCACTTTGGTCAATAAAATCCTATTTTATAATACCAAATGAAACATATTCATTCATCTTCTTCCTTGATCAAGTGTTTTAAGGGTTTAATATCAACATTATAAAAAGTTGCAGGAGAATGAAAATATTGCCAGTGATCCCGAAATCTTTAAAGATCTAAATATACAAGGCATACCTTGCTTCACTGTGCTTCGCTTTGAGCTTTACAGATATTACGTTTTTTGCAGATTGAAGGTTTGTGGCGAACAAGTGTAATGCTGCCATTTTTCCAACAGTATTTGCTGACTTTGGGTCTCTCTGTCACATTTTGGGGGTTGTATGATAGTTCAAACTTTTTCATTATTATTACATTTGTTTTGGTGATCTGTGATTAGTGATTACAACTAGTTGAAAGCTCAGATGATGGTTAGCAGTTTTTAGCAATAAAGTATTTTTTAAGTAAAGTATATGCAGTTAAAGTTTGAGTAGGGTTTCAAATCCACAGCTCCACTTATGTATGGATTTCTTCTAATAAATATAGTATAGTACTATAAATGTATTTTCTCTTCCTTAGTACTTTCAATAACATTTTCTTTTCTCTAGCTTACTTTATTGTAAGAATACAGTATATAATACACATAATATATAAAATACATTTTTTTAAAATATTTTTATTTATTTCTAGGAGAGAGAGAGAGAGACAGCGTGAGCAGGGGAGGGTCAGAGAGAGAGGGAGAAACAGACTCCGAAATACGCTCCCTGCTCTGAGCTGGCAGTCAGCACAGAGCCCGACGCGGGGCTCGAACCCACGAACTGCGAGATCATGACCTAAGCGAAAGTCGGACGCTTAGCTGACTAAGCCACCCAGGCGCCCCTTAAAATACATGTTAATTGACTGTTTATATTATTGGTAAGGCTTCTAAGCTAGTTTTTAAAAAGGTTTTCCATGTTTATTTATTTATTTTTGAGGGGGGGAGGGATAGAGAGGGAGGGAGAGAGAGAATCTGAAGCAGGCCCCACATTGTGAGTGCAGAGCCCAACGCAGGGCTTGATCTCAGTAACCTAACCATCAGATCACGACCTAAGCCAAAATTAAGAGTCAGATGCTTCACCAACTGAGCCACCCAGATGCCCCAACAGTAGGCTCTATTAGTTTAAGTTTTGGGGGAGTCAAAATTATATGCAGATTTCTGATTGCACAGGAGTCAGTAGCCCTAGCCCCTGCATTGTTCAAGGCTGAACTGTACGTTGCTTTTTAGACCTAATGCTATTACTGCACACAAGACCAAAGTATAGTGTAAACATAACTTTTACATGCACTAGGAAACCAAAAAATTCATCTGAATTGCTTTATTGAAATATTTGCTTCATTGTGGTGGTCTGGACCCAAGCCTGTTCTATCTCTGAGGTATGCCTGCACACTAAGTATTCTCATTTTAAATTAAACAAGTTTATACAAATGGAAAGTAAAGAAACAAAGTTCTCAAAAAAAGTCACTGAAAAATGATTTTTGTGGGCCATATAATGAATAGTCTCCACACAATGTTTAACTAGGTATTCTGAAGGGATTTATAAATGGTCTATCAAATAAATATGAAGGCCATTTGGTTTTAAAAATCTCATTTTTCTGTTAATAGAAGTAAATATTCTTTTGTAAAACTGTGTCAAATAATGAAGTCAGTCATATTTTCTAGTCCTTCTAAATGTCTATTTACATGTATGAATACATGAATGTATATCTGATAGCACAGATCTTAGTTTCTGTCTTTGTTTAAAAAAAATTAAAGAGATATACTAAAATATTAATTGAGGCATAACTTTTAATCTTAGAAAACAGCAATTATAGGACATATTCTATGTGAATATCCCCTGAGAAAATAAGGTCAGTGCATAGGCAAGGGGATGCTGAACATTATTTTCTATATTACTTGGAGTTGTAACCTATGTTCTAACAGATTCTTTCATTTGTCCTCACAGCATGACTCACAGTGATCCAGTCAGCATTGATTCATGATTACCCCTCCTCCCCTTTGTTCCTGCAACATCCAATTAGGAACTTTAGTTCATTTTTTAACGCAGATATTTCTTGTTCTTAACCCTACAGGTCTCATTATCCCTTAGTTGAAGCTTGAGGTCTAATCTTCCCAGAGCTCATGTTTTTCACCCAGTTCTCAAGATGGCTTCCATATTTTGGCCTGATGTCCATTCGCACATACTTCTATTCCTCTGTACCTTTGCTTCTATCGCTAGCATTCCTTGAACTTCTTGTCTATCCCATTGATCCTTAAGTTCCAGGTAGAACTGGATATATCAAATGCAGCTCCCGAGAGCCTTGACATTCTCCTTGTCGGAATGAAGAGTCTGTCACTGGAATTCCCGTGGAAGAAAGAGGTTTTGCAGTCATAGACTTGGATGCAGATCTGAGCCCTCCTACTTATTAGATGGGTAACCCTGGGTAACTGGTTTTCTCTGAACCATAATTTCTTCATCTACAATAAGAGAGAGTCCAACCATTTTGCAGGCTTACTGCGAAGATTAAATGGGATAATATACTTAGCACATGACTGCAAATGTTAGCGTCTCTCACTTACTTGTCTTGGTTATCTGTGCAAGTCTCTGATCTCTCATTAGTCTCTATGCTCCCCCAAGATCTGGCACTGAATTTATCTCCATATCCTTCCAGTGCCAATGTAGCAGGTACTCAAATGCCTGTCAATAAATTAACATGACACTTGCTGATAAAAGCCACAGGGTCACAGATTATCTAGAATTTCTAATTTCTTGGCTTTAACAGCTGTGTGGACTGGTACATTTACTTAACTTCTCTGAAATTTGCTTGGCATCGTGCCTAGCATATAGTGGTTAATAAATGTTGGTTTTCTTCTTCCTTTGTTCATTGTTGGTTTTTTTTTTTTTTTTTAACTTATTTTTAGGAGCATTACTAATAGGTGGACTATGAACCTATCATGAGGAGAGGAACACTGACTTTTTATAAGAAGAGTTGAACATGTCACAAGCACCAGGGGCACCAATTCTGGGCGTCACCACAGTGGAGAGGAAGCTCTCAGTGTAAGTGGTTCTGTGTCATATTGATGGTAAAAATCTCCAAACATAAAACATAAAAACAAGAACACTATGAGTGTCCAGCATGCTTGGTAATTTATGGAATGCAGAAGTTTGTCTACATTTTTAGGTGCATTAGCCTTTAATGATATGAAAGCTTTGCCTTCACTTCTAAAAATTATGGAAATTCTGGGAATTATCCAGTGAGATGATAATAGAAATGAAAAGCAAAGTGCAGGCCTTTATGTGCTGAAATAAGAATTACTGAAATATACACACTGTGCACTACAGAAAACAAACAAAAACGCCTTTAAAAGATTCTCTTCTGCTATCTAGAAATAGCTGTTTCTATTTTTATGGTACTCAATTTGTATTTTGTATTACAGTTCTTCGCATGTAAGCATTAACTTCTCTATGAGACTGTAAGATCCTTAAGGGCAGGTATTTCATATCTGCCTCCCACAGCCCCATGAATACATTTCACATAATGCAGCGTTTTGAACAGTAGTTTCCACACTTCCCAGTATATCAAAAACACCTGGAGTACCAGTTAAAAATGTAAATAGAGGGACGCAAGCCTGAAAGTGAGCTGGCAAATCTGAGGGAGCACTTAGGACTTTACCTTTTTAGCAAGCTTCTGAGGTGATTCTGCTTCAGGCTTCTCTGGTCACCACTTGAGAAAAGCTGGCGTAGGATTATGTTTATTATATATAATCAAGTGCAGGAAGACAGGACAGTCTACATAAATGCAACAGGCCAGGAAAATGAGGATCTCTGAAAAACTCTGGCCACCATTAACAAGTCTCAAGAGTAACAGATGTTTTTCATAAGTGATGACAGAGTCTTGTAGGGTGAGTAATTTAGATAGACCAAAAAGGAAAAAAAAAAGTCAGGAATATATAATATGGAGAGATGCCCGAAAAACAGTTCCTTGAACAAAGCCCACTGACGGCCTGGAGTGGGGATTCCTCACCCACACTGTCTGTTCTGGGAGATCCACGCCGTGTAAGGGTCAGCATACTTCTCCGTCAGGAACAGCAGCCATACAATTAATATGGACTTGATCCTTGCTTTAACTTCGAAACCCTTTATTAAGGGGGAGGTGGGGAACACTGTATTTCTGAGAACTCCATTTCTTCCAGTGTAATTCGAGGTGAACCTTCACTATTGTAATATCACTTTTACTACTTAGTTTTCCCATTTGGGTTTCCACTGTTCAACATAACAAGATTTAAAATGAATATGCCAATGAGAAAGAATGAAATCTGGCCATGTGTAGCAACATGGATGGACCTTGAGGGTGTTATGCTGAGCGAAATAAGTCAGGCAGAGAAGGACAAATATCATATGTTTGCATGTATAGGAGGATTAGGAGGAACTTAATGGAGGACCATGGGGGAGAAGAAGGGGGGAAATGGTGGGGCAGGGGGAGAGAGGCAAACCATGAGAGACTCTTGAATGCTGAGAACTGAGGACTCATGGGTGTGGGGGGGGGCGGGGAGAGATGGGCATGGAGTAGGGCACTTGGGATGAGCACTGGGTGTTATATGGAAACCAACTTGACAATAAACTATTTGTAAATTAAAAAAATTAAAAAACAAACAAACAAAAAAGTTAAAGAAAAAAAAATAAAATGAATATGCCAGTAAATTCTCTGCCCAGATTGTTTATGCAGCCCTTAACTGATCACTTTATTCATAGATTTTGGCCTAAGGATAAAAATCCAGAAAAGGCAATGTAGTGATTGAGAGCGTGGGCTCACATGTGTGTGCACAGTTCCATCATTTATAAACATGCAACCCTGAGCTACTTTATCTCTATTTCAGCATCCTCATTTATAAAATGGGAATCATAGTACCTATGTCCTAGGTTCCTGTGAGCATGAAATAAATGAAAACATTCCAAGCCCTTATAAATGCTCAATAAATATTAGCTATCATCATCAATCACCACCATCACCACCATCATCACCACCATCACCACCATCATCAAAATAAACCCAATGAAAACTGATACTCTATGTGGGAGTGATGCAGAATGTAAGAGCACTTTCAGTTCTAATTCACAGTTATAACTGAAGCAATACAAAAGATTCCTGTAGAAGGAAATTTGGAGGCGGGTTTCTTTCAGTATTTGCTTTGATTCAAATCCTACTTATTTTAGTGGTATAAGCACTCTTTTCTTAAAATACAACATAACTGTTCTACAAAAATGGAAACCATTTCTTTTGAAATGAATGTTGAATTTCCAATGAGGATGTGAGGCAAAATAGCTCTGAACAAAGCAAGTAAAATTCAGAGAACTGCACAATGAATGGTCCACATTTCCCAGCACTGACCACAACATACACACATATACAGTCAGTCACAAAAGGGTCACAGTGATTTATGTACTGTCGTACTCTTTTCAGCAGTGGCTCAGGACAACAGAGGGGCAGGGAGAGGTGTTTTCACTTCACCTATCTCCTATCACTCTGGCTTCATTAACTTTTGGTGGAGCTAAGCCTTTTAGGAATCTACTTGTATTTTTAGCAGATACCATTTCTTAGAAAGGGAAGATAACAATTTCTGTAGATTCTTTATTTGTTCTTCCAATAAGCAATTTTTAGCTTCATTTAAAATTCAATAATAGCCTTAACTTCTAACCTAATAAATTAACCCATTTCATGATTTTATAAACCTGAGTCTGTCTCTTTTGTCTTCTTTTTATAATGGGGTTTTATTATTCTTTTATTTATCTAGTTTTTCCTTAGTCCTTTGACTGTATCTATGGCCTCTTCTAAAAATTGCACAAATACCCATAAACAAAATTTTGCTCCAGTGTGAAAGCGGCTCACAGATTACCTGATCTGTGGCCTCAAAGTTTAAGCAGTCCTACTCTAGATTTTAAGTCTGTTTTTCTTTCTTGTGTCAGAAGAAACGGGCTCACAGCCCTGTGATAATAACTTCTGTTGTTTTATTTCCAATATATTTCTTAGGGAAACCCAGGGCCTCACTGAACAAGCTTATTGAGCTGATGCTCAAAGCCATACGGACTATTTTCTAATGGATATAAAAGTTCACAATAACTGTAAAGAAAATATTTTTCTTTTATTATCCTTGGTCACATAGTTGAGTCTACCCTATTGGGAACGAGTAAGGGCAGGTGTTAAAAGAAGAATTAGATCTTCAACAGCATTAGGTTTTCAATTAAAAAAAAAAAAGGAAGAAAAAGATAAATCAATAAATAATATCCAACAAAGAAACAGGCTTAAGATAATTATCTGAAGAGGCTGGATGGGCCCACTGCCTTGAATCCTGGGCCTACCATACAGCAAAGATTTTCTAATTTGTGTGGGAAATGCGGAGAGGTACAGTCAGGCTGACACTCATTGGAGGACGGGTAGGATGCAGACATCCATGATGTGTGGAACTCGCGTGCACAGCACACTTGTCCTGCATCTGTGCTGGTCACTGAGGCATGTGGGAAACCTACTTATAATCATCTAAGCCTGGAACTATATCTGCTAAAGATAAAAAGTTGTTTTCTGGGGCGCCTGGGTGGTTTAGGCGGTTGAGCATCCGACTTTCACTTAGGTCATGATCTCGCGGTTCGTGGGTTCGAGCCCCGCGTCGGGTTCTGTGCTGACTGCCAGCTCAGAGCCTGGAGCCTGTTTCAGTCTGTGACTCCCTCTCTCTCTGACCCTCCCCTGCTCATGCTGTCTCTCTCTCTCTCTCTCTCCTAGAAATAAATAAAATTTAAAAAAAAAAGTTGTTTTCTTAAATAAAAGTTTAAGTATATGCTAAATTTCCAAAAATGTGATTACTGTGTAAATGAATGCAAGATTTTGGTCAGTATGTCTGTCCACTGTTTCAGAGAAATCCCATCACCACAAGCAATGCCGCCATTTTGTTTTTTTTTTTTTTTTTTTGGCTATATATGGTAAGTGTATTTTCTTTATAGTTTAACCTTTGACCTAATCTTTGCCATGGTAGAAGATCAGTCCTCTCTACAGCAGCCATCTAAAATACATGATTTATATTTTTAGCTTTCAATGAAATGCATTGATAAAACTTAACTGAAATATCAATTATGCCAAAATACCACTGCCCAATGTAACTTTCTCTGATAATGGAAACACTTTAGATAAGGTTTGAGCACTTGAAATATGGCTAGTGTAACTGAGGAACTGAACTTTTAAATTACATTTAATAAATTTAAATTCAAATTTAAAAAGCCACATCACTGCACGGCTCTAGAGAATGTCAATAAAATTTGACAATAAAAATAGTAAGCATACTTGTGCCACAATATATAAATATACTCTGTGACAGAAAAGCTACTCCCGCAGGAAAAATAGTACTTAGAAATAATTTTGTTATAAGAAATAACTACCGTAATTAGAGCCAGCAATAAAAAACAGTCAGATACATGTTTGCCATTACTAACCCCTCAAACATTTCTTTGCTTTCTGTTAATCAAATCTATATGTGACATGTACGAGACACAGGGCAACTGAATTGTCTTCTCAGCTATTTTGAGGTTATAATTAAGATCTTCATAAAGATAGCTTCCTTCATATTACAGACATAAAGTTAAGATACATAAAAGTAAATTCACTTGCCTAATGCCAAAAAGTGGTAAAAAAAAGGATTCACAGATTTTCTTCCCTCTTCCTTTTGTCAAGTTCTCAAATACCTGTGACTTCTGGAAAGAACTATAAACTTAAATCCCTTTAGGGGTGGTAAGAATTTACCACTTCATATAATCTTATAATGTCTTCCCTTTTAAATAAAATTTAGGCCACAGTGTAATCATCCAACTCGTTACTTTAGCTGCTCCCCCTTTAGAAAAATGATTGCTTTCAGTGGTAACAAAGAATAATATCAGAAAAAAATCTCCATGGCTTCAAGCAATTTTGTTTATTTTTTTTTAATTAGGAAAAACATCCCAGATATTAGTTTTTCAGAAATCTTCTATTTTATATTAAAACCACTGAATACTGCTGTCTTGAAAGGCAAATAGGATGTCTCCAATGAGCACATTCAAAATAAAAATAGCCTGTGTTTTTACTGCTTGGTGTGTTTCTTTCTTTTAACTTCAAGTGCTTGCCTCTGACTGATCTTTGTGAACTCCAGCCTAAATGGATTCAATCCCAGCCTTCACCGTGACTGCTCTCTTCCACTAGGCGCTTTCTCAGACCATATGCTGCAGTAAATGAGCCTGCATGGCTGAGCTGTTTAGGAAAAGGGCAATTAAATCTGGTTTTGCATTTCTTTATTAAGGGCACGGTTTAAAGACTTTCCTTTGGAGAGGTTTTTGACATTCTTTCCACAGACATTCTTTAACATCTGTCAGTGCATGCTAGTGATGGTTCTCATAGACTTAAAATAGAGAGCGAATCCTCTGCCTCGTTCTTTGATACAAATATATTAATAATACAAAGCTGACAAATATAAGGTTTGGATTAAACCTCAGTATCTAAAGAGAATACTGTGAGGAATTCTGACTTTGCTAGTCAATGTAGCTGTCTTGCTGTAATCATAATTCTCAGAGGTTTTAAAAATGGTTCTTTTGAAATCATTAGACATCTACGTTTTTATCCCAATGAGTTAAAATAGTTTAGAACTTTTTCTGATTTTCTTATAATTCTTTACCTAAAGCTTTAAGACCTTAGAAGTTAATTTTTTCTTTTCCTTTTTGAAGAGAAAAAGTTCAAATATTTCTATTGGTTCAGTTGACTACTATATGGTTTTTTAAAGTTTATTTATTTTGAGAGAAAGAGGGCATGTGTGAGCAGGGAGGGTGCAGACAGAGAAAGAGAGAGAGAATCCCAAGCAGTCTGTGCTGTCAGCGTGCGGCCCCACATGGGGCTCAATCCTACCAACAGTAAGATCATGACCTGAGCTGAAAATCAAGAGATGGACGCCTAACTGACTGAGCCACCCATGAGCCCCTGATTTCTTCTAATTTATACAAATGTTCACAGTAATGCTGATCTGTATGTGGAGTCATGTGAGTAAGAGAGCACGTGTGGGAATGTATACTTTGTTGTTCAAAGAACTGTCTGGACATCAAATTTCCTCATCTTTATAAAGTACACTGGTCGGGCGTGTGCCTGGGTGGCTAATCGGTTGGGCATCCGACTTTGGCTCAGGTCATGATCTTGCCATCTGTGGGTTTGAGCCCCACGTCAGGTTCTGTGTTGACAGCTCACAGCCTGGAGCCTATGTCTCAGACTCTGTGTCTCCCCCTCTCTCTGCCCCTCCCCTGCTCACACTCTGTCTCTCTCTCTCTCAAAAATAAATAAAGATTTTTTAAAAAGCACAGCGTTAGAACAGATAGGAGGTGTTTTACTCTATGATTTAGTTCTACTTTTATACAATGTTAAGTATTTGAAATCGAATATAATGTAGAATGATATGGAGTGCAAAACTGATTAAACTTCTTGGTGTATTCTCAATTTGTCTCACTTTTTCAAAATACCACCTCCCATGTTTCACTGACCTATCCAGTCTATTGCTTCTTTCTGTTCAGTCTGTCAGATGTCTTTAAAGATTTCTCACCACCATACTATCCACACTATATTACCAAGCACAGCAACCAGGGTTAACAAAATAAAGGTAGAAAGTGTTCATAAGGTGCTACAGCTCTTCAACATTTCCACTCATTAAAATTTAAATGCAGCACAAATCTTAAGCTCTAATTTATTATCCCAGTCATTAGAAGATGTAAATGGGAAACAAACATTATTATAACCATAACTTCTGCTACCTGCATTATTACCAAAAGTCCGTTGTTAAAGCAGTGGCCCTTTAACAACACAATACTACAGGCGCGCCTGGGTGGCTTAGTCGGTTAAGCGTCAGACTTTCGCTTAGGTCATGATCTCGCTCGCGGTCCGTGGGTTCGAGCCCCGCGTCGGGCTCTATGCTGAGTGCCAGCTTAGAGCCTGGAGCCTGTTTCAGAGTCTGTGACTCCCTCTCTCTCTGACCCTCTCCTGCTCACGCTGTCTCTCTCTCTTTCCTAGAAATAAATAAAAGTATTAAAAAAGAAACAAACAAACAACAACACAATACTACAGAGTGTGCCTATCCACTAGGCCAAAGCAAACCATGCAGATCAACTGGCAACTAGAAGGCCCCATGCAACTGAGGCAGGAAGCAATGGACGCTGTTCGTAATACCTGCATTCCCTCAAGTTGCAATCCTCCTAGATAAGCATTTAAACTTTCTTCTGTAATTTTTTTTTTTTTAATGTTTATTTTTGAACTAGAGGCAGTATGAGTGGGGAAGGGACAGAGAGAAAGAGACAGAAGATCCAAAATGGGCTCTGTCTGACAGCATGGAGCCCGATGTGGGGCTCAAACTGGTAAACTGTGAGATCATGACCTGAGCCGAAGTCAGATACTTAACTGACTGAGCCACCCAGGTGCCCCTCTTCTGTAATTGTAATATAAATGTATGATTTTATTTTTCCCTTAAGCCAGGTTCTTTTTAACCTCTACCCTGCCAGTTAGTATTCTGTGTTACCACAAACAGAAGTTGTGTCTCTTGTTCAAGCACTGATCTATTTTATGAAATGTGAAGATAAGACATTTTTAAAAAATGAAACATTTTTAAGTGTATAATAACTTCACTTCTTAATAATGTAGAATATATATATATGCATATAATATAATATATTACATGTAGAATCAGTAACAACAGAATCTTTTCTCAGAGCTGCAATATTAAGGTGTATCAAGGTATGACATACCTGAGATGTGCTGATGACTGACTCTGGGACCAAACTTGGAGCCAGTGTTATGGCATCTAAACAAATAGGGATACATTTTGTGGCATACAATTCTTAAGAAAATATATAAATTTTATTGTCAGAGAAAAGTTTTGTCAGTGCAGAACAGAGGAAGGAGTATGGACTTTAAAGAATTATAGATTTGACTGTGGCTGAGTGCAAGAAACATACCCTGAATAGACTATATATCTGTAAAAGGAGGATAATACATGCACCTGGCAAGGTTAATGTGAAACCTCACGCATTCTAAGGTGTGGACAGTGCCTGGCACATAATACCTACTCCATAAATATCAGCTATTATGAAATTCACCACATTCGTACTTACATCAAGTGCAACAAATTACTGAAAGGCTAGTAACTTGAAATGTGGTTTTATTGAAGACACTAGATTACCGTTCAAATTAATAAGTGCTGGTACTAGTAATCTTCAATGTATATAAAAGAAACCAAAGGAAAACAAAACTCATTGAAAACATTCTTTTGAGTTTGAATTTGGAGCTGAATTTGGAGGGAGGGGGCTCATAAAATCCAGAAATTACTTTACAACTTCTAGGGACAGATTTGGTGACTCTACAGGAGTCAGAACTGGGAGGAGTAACAGTCACTTATGGACACTTTGCACAAAGCCTTTCTTTTTCTTCTCTTTTCTTGAAAACAGAGATGCCAGGGGGCCAACCCAGACCTACTCCATCAAAATCAATGGGATGGACCTGGCGATTGATACATATTTAGGGAAAAGCTCCTCAAACGAGTCTGGTCCCCTGACCCTGTTCAAAGAGCGCTGGTTAATGTGTTCATAAGTTATAGTCTCTGAGTCTTTGTCTCAATCAATTTCCAAATTAATGGTTCAGGGTAGTTTCTGGGCTAAGGTGAATCTTGCCCAATTCAAGCTTTAATTTCCTAACAAGTGCATGCAGTACAGACATTATGTAGAAGGTCAAAATTAGACCTGCATTTTAAATATCAAGTATGAAACAAAAAAGATGTTTTTCCATTATGAATACTTAATAAATGAGTATGTATTTTCATCTAAACAAAGGGCTGACTCATTTTACGTTGCTTATGTAAGATTTACTGCAGTTAAGGATGTATTTTCATGACCAAAAGATTTTCAGGATCACTTTCACAGTGCTTGAAAACCTAACACTTCAGCATATACAACACGAGTCATATTTAGCTTGAAAATTACCTTAGGCAGATGTTATCTCCTGATCACCTCAGCTCTAAAATGTTCTTGATTATTTCCTCCAGTGAGAACCTGTCTCCAGATTCTGAATTCCCTGCACTTTTGACTACATTAAGAGAACAGAAGATTTGTACCAACCCATTTTCAGAGTTTCCTTTTTTCTTTTAATATTGTTTTGATCTCTCTAAATTAGTTATTTTTTAAATAAGCGTCGTTAAATTTTCAACAAACACACACCTACTCAACATCTGCATGAGGTAAGGGGATACCAACAAGAGATAGAGACTCTCTCTCGCCCTCTCCCAACCCACAGAGGCAAAAATGTAGGAAGAGCCTTAGGCCACCAATCCCTTTGGTGGGCCACAGAGCGACTTTAGCAGGTTGGTCCTCATTTCTGTGCCCTTTCAACAAGAGATGAGACTATCAGATACTTTTTGGAAGGGCAAACACTTCCAAATTGTTACTGCACTAGCTTATGCAGCCAGGCAAGGGTCAGAGAGGAAAATGTTTCATAAAAGAATCAGACATGGGGCGCCTGCGTGGCTTAGTCAGTTAAGTGTCCGACTTTCGCTTAGGTCATGATCTCGCGGNAGACTCATGCTGCAGATTTCATGTAATCCAGAGTGCTGTAAACAGTCTCAGTGTAAGCCCAGTACGAGTGGCAGTGATGGGAGAAAATGGAAGGCAAAGGAGGGGGAGGAAGAGTAGTAGGTGTAGGAGGTGAGACCCAAAGACTTAATACTAAAGTTTGGTCTGTTTTAAAAAGACCCTTAGGGCTTAGAATAGAGCTTGTGACTTGACACGTACAGGCTTTGGCTGTTATCTGCCCTTTGCACCTCCAAATCTGGGTGTATTTATTAAACACTCTACTTCATACCCTTTAATTAAAAACTGAGGTCACAGAAGCTTAGAGAAGTTCTGTGAAATTAAAAAGAAAAAAGAAAACTAACTAGTTTAAAGGCATTTCGCGTTATAAGGTGGTTTTAGATAAATGCAAGCTCAATAAAAGTCAACACTGTGGTTTTGCTCCCCCCAAAGTAACTGTGATTGTAGCCTGAATTAGTACAGATATATATTCTATGTAATAAAATATATATTCCACATAATAATCCCAAACTCCTTTCACTTTTCTGACCATATTATAGGGAACTGTCATCTAACTGGGCAATACAATTATAGGGTCTTTGATATCTGAGGTCCATCCAGAAGAAGACGGTAAAATAATGTTACACTGAATGATGAATTCAGAGAAGGAAAACATTAAGCAGGTAACAAAATTAGATAGACCATATACCTGCATGAAGAATTTGAAAGACTTTAATATTAAAGAGGCTACAATATCTATTTCTTGCATCTATCTTGGGTACTTCCAAAAAACAGAAATAGGAAAAATGGGTAGAAATTATAGGATGGCAGACTTAGCACATTTCAGTTTACTGTGAGGAAGAACTTCTAACAGAGTTGGCTGTTGTTTTGTATGTTGATAGAGGAAATCACAGGGGATTCTTTTTTGCTTCTGGTTTAAGAAAAGCAATTTGCTGGGTGGCTCAGTCGGTTAAGCATCTGACTTCGGCTCAGGTCATGATCTCGCAGTCTGTGAGTTCAAGCTCCACGTCAAGCTCTGTGCTGACAGTTCAGAGCTTGGAGCCTGCTTCCGATTCTTTCTCTCTCTCTCTCAAAAATAAACATTAAAAAAATTTTTTTAAAGTAAAGCAAAACAGGATAGTGATTTAATTTTTTCCTTCACAACAAAAAGATATTAGTGGTCCTTCGTAAGAAAATTTTAACTTCAACAAGCACTCCATTCCCCTCTAATTTTTTTTTTTTTGACAGGAGGTAGGATTCCTCTCTCAAATATAATTTACTTGCATCTAGCTTCCCTTGCCACGTAAATGGACTTCCTAAACCAAATGGGGGTCGGGGGGAGGGAAATAAGAAGATCCTAGAGCTTTTTCACTTGCCAAGAAAAGGCGAATGAGCAGCAAAATTCTATTCAGAGAATATCACGTCATATTAATAGCTAGAGAAAGCCAGAGTTTATTGGCTTACTGACCTGATAGCTAGAAGTTTGGATAACAAACAAACAGACAGTGTTTCAGAACAACTGTTTTCCAATTTATTCATTTTAGGTGAACAACTCTGTGATCGTTACGTAATGTTGGACGAGGTTATCTTTTTTTGTAAGATGGGAATCACCATAGTACCTACCTCCTAGGATTTCTGGTAAAACTGTACAAGAGAATGCAATAAAACAGAAGTCTAGTCAGGACACACCTTGACCTAACAAAGAAATAGTTCAGGTGTATAACTAGCGACTTGCTGTCACAATGACTGTGGGCCTGGCTGTAAGCAAACTGCCGTGGCAGGGGGTTCACTCCTATGGGGGATGGACAGCAGTGGACAACAAGTTTTCAAAGATGCCCTGTTCACAGAAATTGGGCTTAACTTTTGATGGATGTCAATTAGCTAATCTATTAGATAAGCTGTAGCAGCTGGACTTTTGAGTAAGTGTGTTTCTAGACCCCAGAGGGCCTTTCTGTTGAGCAGGACCCATGTGACTAAGCGTACGAAACAGAGTGTGAGCCCTGAGGGGGATGGGCCTGGCACGACTCCTTGCTCTGGATCTGGGGCTCCAACCTGTCCATTTGTTCACTGGTTCATCCATTCAACAACTGTTTCTTAAAAGCGCCTGTGTGGCAGGTACTGTTCCAGGTGCCGGCGTCACCCGTGTACAAGAAAGGCAGGGTTCCGGTACAGAGCTTACATTGTGGCAGGGAGAAAATGACCAATAAACAAATAAACAGGCTAGATAGGAGTAAGTGCTGTACAGGGAATTAAAATAAAGTGGTATGATGGAGAGGGATGACATCAGACTGGGTGGCGAAGGAGGGAATCGATCTCTGGAGAAGTGATGTTTAAGTAGAGCCCTGACTGACCAAAGAGCCAGCTGTGTCAAGATGGGGCTAAGTGTTTCAGGCAGGGGCATGGTTAGTTCAAAAGCTCAGAGGGAAGACAAAGTTGGCATGACTGAAGACGCAAGAGAAAACCAGCGTGGCTGGAGAGCCCTGGGTGACGGGGGGACTGGCAGGAGCCAGAGGTCAGAGGGGAAGGCAGGCGGCAGGCCACACAGGGCTTCAGGCCCCCACCGTAAAGGGCTTGGGGTTTATTCTAGATGCTCACGGAAAGCCGAAATAAAAGGGAAATACGTGATCAAGTTTCTCAAGATCACTCTGGCCGCTCTCTGGAAAACAAACTGTGGGGACGGGGATGGAAAACTGTTGGGTGAGGAGGGCTCATGGGCGAATCCGGAGCCTGTCCAGGGGCCAAGGCACTGCAGTGAGACACAGGCTGGGCCGGCACACCCAAACCCCGGCGCATCCAGCCAGATCCGCCTCTACTGATAACACTGCCTGTCGCGGTTAGGTCATCCGGGATCACAGTTGAGCTGAGCGGATGCTTTAACACACTGCTCGTATGCTTCTTAGTTTAACAAGCAATTCAGGCAGCTGCAGAACCACTATTTCCTATCATGAAGGAAGGCAAACTGACTTCGCAACAGAGTCGGATCCTTATGAAGACAGACTGCTGCTGACAATTTTCAAAGCCGTGAGGTGAGATCTGGGGACGCAGGGCTTTTACAATTTCCTAAAGCACTATTTACTCCTGCATTTACTTGCTTATATATGTGTGTATTGGGCTGCTTGGGCTGCTACAACAAATCGCCACAGGCTGAGTGTCCTAAACATCGGAAATTTATTTTCTCATGCTTCTAGAAGCTAGAAGTCCAAGACTGAGGTTCTCAATAACTTGGCTTCTGGAAGAGACTGTGCTTCCTGCTCACAGACTGCGGTCTTCTCACTATGTCCTCACATGGGCCTTCCTCAGTGCGTACAAGGCAGGGAGTGCTCTCCAGTCTCGTCCTGCCTTTACAAGGCCCCCAATCCCACTGGGTTAGGATTCCACCCTTATGACCTCACTTACCTTTTATTACCTCCTTATATGCCCTATCCCCAACTGTAGTCACATTTAAGGATTAAGGCTTCAACATATAAACTTTAGAGGAACGCAATTCAGTCTGTAACAATGTTATTGTCATATGAATTCCTATTTGTTATGAGTACATGAAAATATGTGAAATATATCTTTGTTATAATTATGTACCATACAGATACTTAGGATGTGAATATTAAGTGTGATCTTTTTTAAAAAAATTTCATTTTAGAGAGAGAGCACAAGCAGGGGAGAGGAGCAGAGAGAGGGAGGGAGGAAGGGACAGAGAGAAAGAGAGACAGACAGACAGAGAATCTTAAGCAGGATCCATCTCCAAGCTGAGTGCAGAGCCTGATGCAGGGCTTAATCCCACAACCCTGGGATCACAACCTGAGCCAAAATCAAGAGTTGGATGCTCAACCAACTGAACCACCCAGGTACCCCAAGAATAAGTGTGATCTTAAGGAGTTTAGAGTCTAGCAGGAGAGATAAACAACTATAATGAAATATGGAATACTATATTAGAGGTATTTGTAAATGCAAATAGTTTTATTAGGGAAGAAATGTCAGGAAACCCTAGGGTGCAGAAGTGACACTTATGTTAAATTTTATAGAGGAAGTGGAGATTCACCACTGAGGCAGACAAGAGAATCCAGACCTCAAATCCCAATTTCTATGGAACAGGGCTTCCCCTGACTACCCCAGCTTAAAGATACATATCCTTTTGACTGAGTTTCAAGAATAATTATTATTTACATAGTTCATTTCACCATTAAAGAAACAGTGCTCTGAGATATGACTTCTACTATTGTCTTGAACTACTATTTTAAGTCTTCCGTTATCAACAACTTAGAATGAGTGCAGCCTTGTTTTCTAACTAAAATGTGGGTTTCTTCAGAGTAAGGATCCTAACTGATGAATCCTTCAACCGAACAGGAGCCTAGTAAATGAATGTTGCTTTGATTTGATGAGACTAAAGGATACAGAAGAGCTTAAATGCGAGAACCAGGAGCTTTCTAGTCAATCAGGTTCTGACTCCTCATAATGAAGAGAATATTACTGGTTAATTTCTCTGGGTCTCACTTTTTGCTGTCAAAACAGAGAGCTGACTAGATATCTCTGGGTCTCACAAGCTCCAAACCTCCATGAACATACTGGTTCAGTATCTTACTCAACAACCCCATCTAATGAGGGGTGATCACAAAGGTTTCTGCCTCTACTACTCTTGATAGTCTCCTTTCTTGTTCAGACTTTATATAAGCAGCTAAAAGGCCATAAAGGTTCGTTCAGCATTATATTTAACATAAAATGGGGGGGGGGGGGGGAAACNAGAAACAACTAAAGAGAATTCAATGACCAATCCTTAAAGTTCAAATTTTAACCTGAAAATACAGTAAAAATCTCCGTTAACATCTAGCACAGCATAGCTAACTGTTCCACTTTGAGGAAACTATGGAAGACAAGGATGCGTAACACCTGCAAGCAAATTTAAAAGTACTCACTTCTGCTTTCTAGTGATTAGGCTTAAACATACGGCTTAAACATTTCACAATATAGTATTTATATGTAAACAAAAGAGACTCCACGTGTAAACGAGGAGATTGCTAAACATAAAACATGTAAGTTTTGCACTTTCTATTTCATAACAAAACCTTATCCTAACTGAACAAGTGGGCTAAGAAGAAGCAACTCAACTGAAAAGATATTTTCTCCAACAATTCTGAAATAGACCAGTTTAGTAATTGTAAAAAGGAAAGAAATTTTTAAAAAGCAGTTCCATGTGAAAAGTGGTTACAATTCTAACTTTACAGTCACCAACTCTTTTGTTAGATCACATTAAATAAACTGGTTGTTAAAAGCTAGTGCCTGCATAAAGTAATTCTGGTGTCCAAGTATGGGACAGGCTCCATGACCACAAAACTATGCCAGCTCTACCTTTTAAATAGAGTATGCCAAGATGAGCGTGTTATTAGCCAGGGTTGGCTGAAACAATCCCCTGCCCACAAAGCTACTTTAATGTACTGTCTCTATTGAAAATCCCAGCAATCCAACAATACATGACGATACTTTCCCATCACTGCAGCAATTCCCACCACAGGCAACACTTTGTCTCCAACAAAGAAGGCTCACATTCTATGTCCGCAAAACCCCCAATCCTGACTAGTACTGTATGGCTGCCAAGAGGAACATCTGTGTGCTCAACAGTACACAAAACTGGCTCTTTTCTCCCCTGTTTTCTTCTTTTTTATTTCCTAGACAATAAACTGTGTGATTGCTTGGTAAGGAAATTGTCTTTCATTCCTTTCCTCTTCCCTTTTATTTATTTGTTTGTTTGTTTGTTTAACATGACAGTCAAACAACTACATCTGCCATCTATTATTAGTTTCGGTCCAAATCCTGAATACATAGTAAAGTTATTTTCTGATTTCATTTGAGCTTAGACTTGTGGTCATCTGCAGATTGCAGACTTGAACGATGAGACCCCTAATAAAAAGGAGCTATCCAATTCTGAGAATATTCTAGAACTTTATTTATATTTAGAAAGTCATAAACCTGAATAAATACTAAAAAATGGCAATTTACTCTCAAGAACAAAATCTTGTAAGCTACACCTGCCCTGTAGAAATGTATAATGTAAGCTCTAAGTTCCACAAGAATATTGCATTTTGGGATCTTATGCCAAGAAAGACTTTTCTGTGATGTTCACCATTATCTCAAATAAATATTTGGGATTAAAGAAAAAAAATAAGGCATACCAAAGAGACAAATGGACAAAAAATATAACTAAGAATTTACCAGAGTAAATCACATGTTAGGCCCATAACTTCTATCTGCTCTCTAAACAAAAGGGAAAAAGTGCTCAATTTTTAAATGATTAAATAGATGCAAATTAAATCTAAGTACTTTTGTTATCAGTATGATTAATATTTAAAAAAAAGAATACCTATGCTGCAAAGAACAGACTAGTTGGGATTTTAAAGTTGTACAACCTTTCTAGAGAGCAATTTGGTAATATGAATGTTTACAACAACTGGCCCAGCAATTTTACTTTTAAGACTTTATCCAAAACAAGTGAGAAGAGATGGGCATCAAGATGTTTACTATAGCTTTATTAAAAAGAAACAATTGAGAAACAGCCAAGTATCCAAACAAAGAGGATTTGTTAAATAAATTATGATATATCTCTAGAAGAAGTACTATACAACCAAGAAAAAGTTTAAGAGACTATGTCATAAAAATATGTTCTTTGTATAGTTAATAAATGAAAATAGCAGGTTATAAAATATGAGATATGATGGCAATCCACCTTTTAAAAACATGCATGCCTAGAAAAAAATTAAAAATTAAAAATGAAAAAAATTAAAATGTAATAAAAATATTAAATTAAAATAATAGTACTGTCTCATGGTGATATGATAATAAATTTCTCCACTTTAGAACAGTTTCAGAACGAGTAAAAAATTCCTGAATGAGTGCTTCTCAAAGGATGCCAAAATTTAATTTATTAGCATTAAGGAAATAAAGGGTACCTCATTTCTTCTTAAAGATACATTATGTGTTTTCAAAACCCATTCTACTGAAAATCACATAAAATTTCACATGAAAGCTGTAGCAAGAGGCAAATAGGAAGAGGGAATCAGTACTTAAGAGACTGGGAATAGAAAAATCTTGTAGGTCTATCATTTTAAGTAGTAATAAGCAATCGCGAAAGTAGAGCTCAGAAGTTTAATGAAGATAAAAGCTTCCTGACGCCGACTTACACAGCCTGAAACACCAGGCCATGTGACACGCAGCTCTCAGCTTTAGCGGGCTGAAACATCAACGGCAGATCACTATAATTTGTGCGTGTGTGCGTGTGTGTGTGTGTGTGATTACAGATTCCATTAGAAACAGAATAAGTGGAAAATAATGAAGTTTTTTATTTCTTAAATCAATGACACTATAGAGTGTATTTTTACCTTCTATAGTCTGACAGTGCCTCCTTACACTATAAACTGCATTAGTAAGGAAATCACTTTCTGGTTTTATTTAAAGAAGATGAAAAGGTATTCTCTAATGCTTTATATTTACTCTCCGCTGACATCTTGCAAACGAGCCAGAAAGCTGCAAAGAGAAGGTCTAGGAGTTCTGAAACCATGCAAAGCGTGGGCCTGATCCCTTGAGTGACAGTACTCTTTTTCCGACACCTTTTGTAAACAAGTTTTATACCACATAGCTGTTTGTGATTCTGCCAACTTATCCATGTATTTCTTTTGGAAAAAGTAAAATAATTTGTTTAAAATTGCCAAAAAAATAAAAGTGTTTCCAAAGCAGCTGTTAAATAAATGAAAGAGATAGAGCTGTACTCTATTAAGTGATAACAGTTTACTACACTGTGTTTAAAAACCATCACTGGAGGGGCGCCTAGGTAGGTTAGGCCTCTGACTCCATCTCATGGCTCATGGGTTCGAGTCCTGCATTGGGCTCTATGCTGACAGCTTAGAGTCTGGGGCCTGCTTCAGATTCTGTGTCTCCCTCTCCCTCTGCCCCTCTCCCTCTCATTCTCTTTCTCTCTCTCTCAAAAATAAATAAACACTAAAAAAAATTTAACAACCATCACTGGAAAAGCAATTAAAGTACCTGGTTTGTGATCTGATTTTCTCCTCATTGTACACAAGCAGAGTCATGTTATATTTTTAAACTATTATTATTATAGAAGCCAACTAATTTCATCTGCTTCTTTCATTCAGAAGTGTACCACCAAATCATGTTAATAAAATTAAAGGTGTAATAGCAAACTAGATAAAGGAAGACCTGTCAACAAATAATACAGGTTTTAAGGATGTACAGATTCTTTCTGACTTAAGTACTAAATAAATGTAGATTCTTTCTGACTTAAGTACTAAATAAATGTAGTGTGGGGGAATAATGCATGTCTATCAGGCGAAATGGGAACGCCATATTACTAAGGCACAAGTGGAGGGCATGCCACAGAAACAGATGCCTTCACTGAATACTGGATTTTTTAAAAAATGGAGTTTATTCAACTCCTACTGTTTACCTGTTATTTCACTCATTCTCACACAAACAACTTTGAAGGTAGATGTTACTCACCATTCTCCAAGTGAAAAAACTGAGCCAAAGTCATACAGATAATAAATAGTACGGCCCAGATTCCAACCCTGATTTCTCTGATTCCACCCTATGCTCTTTTCACTATGTCATTGCGTCAAGAGAAGTAAATTGAGTGAATGCTAAAATTATGGGACACATTACGGGCTGAAGTTTTAGCAGCGAATGCTACCAGATTACAAATAACTCTACTTGTTGCCAGCGTTTGCTCAGAGTGATGATGGCGGGGTGTTCTGCCTCGACCTTTAGTTTCTACTGATTTGCATTAGCAATCCTAGATTCAGAGGCACTTACTGAAAGATCAGGGGAGAGTGTCTCTACAAATTCCTAAGAATGGATTCAGTTACTTCACCTGATTTCACTAATGATTTTCATTTTTTCCTTCAAGATAGTTTTGCTCAGACTGAAAAAAAAAACCCATCTTTTGTGGTTACACTACCTACATTCTTACATATGTGGAAGCAGGACACACTCTTTGGACAAAGTTGTTGCTGGCTGAGGGGCATATTGATTCCTGAAGTATCAACATGACACATTCATGCAATCAAACATTTTCTATGCCATCAGTCAGCCCATTACTACTTTTTTAACCCTTTGCCTGCATTATGTTGTAAAGCAGAAAGTACATGTAGTGAGAGTTGCCTATAATACACATACTTACTTGCCCTTTTTAGTCACTGTGACCATAACTGCATGTAAAAATTTATTGTGCAAGCAATAAATTACAAGTTTTAAAAAATGTTTCTTTATTTTTGAGAAAGACAGAATGTGAGTGGAGAAGGGGCAGAGAGAGAGAGACAGGGAGACACAGAATCCGAAGTAGGCTCCAGGCTCTGAGCTGTCAGCACAGAGTCTGGCATGGGGCTCAAACTCACAAACCGCAAGATCATAACCTGAGCTGAAGTCAGATGCTCAACCAACTGAGCCACCTGGACACTCCAATAAATAGCAATTTTTTATTATGAAAGATTATAGGGTTATCCATTATCCTGGCTTCGATTATCATTAAGAAAGTGTTATTAAATAGTCCATGATAGAAATTCCTTTTAAGAAATTCCTTAGTTCCTGGTCTCTTTCCATAATGTTATCAATTCCTCCTGCCACCCTGGTACCTGCCTCAATTTCCCACATGGTTTGTAGAAGTAACCCACTTCTAATCTCCTCTTAGCTGGGACACCAAATAATCTTATTTAGAAATACATGTTAATGAGGGTTGATGAAGCTCTTTATAAGGGCCAGAAACATTGTTTCTTCATTTTTAGTAAGTACTTGCAGCAGTTGAGAGATGTGTGGAGTGCTGATTTCTGGGGCTCATCCTCAGATATTCTGATTCTTTTCTACATTTGGGGTGAGATTAATGGATTACACACTGAGCAGAAATGTCTGGTAAGAAGATACTAGGTTTTAATTCAGAGGTTTTGTGGCCACTGTTTTTAGAATGCCACATTATTTTCAGGTTCTTTCCTCTGTTTTGGAGAGCTGTCATTATGGGAATCTCATTCTAGATAATTTTCAAGGTTTCTCTTATACATTATACTTTCGACATCAGAGTTGCAGGATGGGTTATATACTGCAAATTTTGAAAGAACAGACAAGCGATTCATAAGCCCTGCTTTTATTTCACAGCACAAGAAACTATACAGCACAGCCTTTCTTTCTTCAGCATCTCCAAAGGTGCGTGTAGTTTTCCCACAGTATCGAATTGCTGGTCTAGGCACACACACAACCTAGGTGATAATTCACTTAGATTTAAACTACTTTTTTCAAAGCCGACTTTTGCAAACAATGCATCATCTACATTTTAAATGGTAGGTGAAATTCTACCACCACTCTCAAAAAAGGGGGACAAGGAGGGGTTTTGTATTGGACAAAAGCAATGGAGAAAAGTACTGACAGTACAAGCAATCTATAGTACCCTTGGGGTAGAAACAATTGTTGAAAAGAGTTTTCTCACACACGAAAAAGCAAGGAAGCTCACAACATTGATTACATTTCATGATTTTTTGGATCTAGGTACTGAAATACCTGAAAAGAAGCTGTCTGTAAATAAGTATAATCCCCTTTTCCTACTAACAGACAAATCAGTGATATAAACCTATCATAAAAATAAAATTTAAATTTTAAATCAGATTAGTGAGATGCCAGCCCCAACCCTAGAAAACAAATATGTCTTTAAGAAAAAATGAGACATATAATCTTTGGTAGTTGCTTTTGAAATTGAATCATTTAGAGAAATACATGAAAATCCTCAAATCTTCTAGTCCTTTCTCAATTCCACATGTGGCAGTGTAACATCTTGATCCACTGCTCTCTCTACTCTTCCAGGTCACCAATTAAAAAAAGATGCTCCAAACAGCACAAAGACGTAACCAGTATTCTATTTTCTCTCTGTATAACATATTGTGTTGGTCCAAACTTAAAGCCTGAGATCTTCAATGTTCATTTCCCCACACTAAATAATTGTTAAGAAAGACATCTGTGGGACAAAACAAACTGAATGTAGTATAAAAATTATATCCATGAGGCTGTCTGAGAAGTCACCTAGTCAAACCTGCCCCTAGTCCTCCTAAATCAATTTATAATGAAATACAGCTCTTTCAAGATTTTAGAGTCAGCTTTGTTTAGGTCAAATTAGCTAGCATGATTTTGAAAAGCTTGGTTTTAAGCATTAAAAGGTTAAGTTCAGGAGCTCCTGGGCGGCTCAGTAAGTGAAGCGTCCGACTCTTGATTTCAGCTCAGGTCATGAGATCACAGTTCGTGAGATCGAGCCCCACATCAGGCTCTGCACTAATAGTGCTTGGGATTCGATCTCTCCCTCTCTTTCTCGTGCTCTCTCTCTCTCTTAAAATAAAAAAATTAAAATGTTAAAAATAATAAATAAATAAAAATAAAAAGTTTATTACCAAAGTTAAGTCACTTGGAATAAAGAGAAAACTGCTTCAACAATTTAGACAGATCTACAGAGAAGGTAGATATATATATTTTCTATTGTATTATCCAGCATAAGAATTTGTGACTTAAATATTATAAATTAGGGAGAAAGAGATTAGATGAAACATGCTTTTCATGTTCATGCTCATGCTAATTACTCTGACCAGCTGCTATGAAAGAAGAACACATATAGTATATTGCATTTAACTTATTTTAATGTGGTCAGATAGCAAGGAAACTTGTTGAAGAGGCAATAAGTAAGCTAAATCAGTCAAATCACCTGGAGACCTGAGATTCAAATATTGCATACAGCTTCCTACTGAAGTGACAAGATATCTGAACATAGTGAACTTGAAATTGCAGGATTAAAATAGGAACATACCTGACTCATCTGAGGAGGTTCAGGGACTGTCTTTTAATCTCACGGGAAGTGGGTAGAGACGGCAACAGGGTCCACACTGACTCCCTGGCTGATCCAAACTGCACTCAAAGAAGCGATACGTATGGAAGAAGGGTGTAAATAAAGTCACAATTTCAAGAGATTCACAGGTTGTCATGAGCAGGAACAGTGCTTTAGAGCCACGTCAGGAAAGCGCAGCTTCAAGCACTGACTGTTCAAAGTGAAGACATGACATCTCTGGGATTCTGAAAATGAGGCTGGCTAAATATGACCAAGTGCAGGCAATGTCTGCATCCATCTGGTTCTGTAACACTAGTTCCTGTGACGAAACTTCTATAATCAAAGCTGAGAGGACCAGTCCGGAAGTCTAAAATCAGAGCTGTTATAGGGTCAACGTGAATTTGCCTAACAGTTCATCACAACTGATCTCTGGGCAACACCAAGCCAGTATTTGTGCACTTTTATCATTTAAAGTTAATTAGACTGGTCTTGAGATTGCTTTTAAAATACTAAAAAATTAAATAATATTAGAAAATTTTCTAACAAGCATAACTGTGGCTAATATAAGAAAAAAAAGGAATAAAAGGATAAAAGGAATTTTGACTGTGTGGCACATTTTTGAATAAAACAAACAAAAACCTCACAGTTGTATGTTCCTGTCCTAAATTACTCAGGAAGAGGAGATTAAGAAAGAAGAGAGCAAAGCAAAGCAAAGCAAAGCAAAGCAAAAGAAGGAAGGAAGGAAGGAAGGAAAGAGAGGAGAGGAGAGGAAGAAAAGGAAGAAAAAAAAAAGGCTCCCAGGAAACTCGACTAAAACTACTTCAATGTCCTTCCATTAATTATCTATATTTATAGGAGGAATCAGTAGCCCTATTTCATCTGAACCCACCAAGACCTAAGATTAAAAGATTTCCCCCTGCCAATTGTCTTGTTCATACTTCTGTTAAAGTTTGTTGCTAATACCAAGTGCTATTTCCCCAGCTGTGAAGTCAGACCAGCAGCTGCCTTCGCAAACCATGCCAACTACACCAGCACATAAAGACAGCTGCCCTGCCTGTCCTTACAGATGAAAGAAGAGTGCTAAAGGCCTAGAAAAATCTCCAGTACCGGCAATGGCTGTGAAGGCAGCTGCTTGCCTGTCACAGTGCTATGGAGTGTGCTATGTGACGAGAGCTACAAGACGTGAAGAAAATAATACAACTAATTTCTACTGACAATACAGATTTCTAAATTTTTTAATTTATGGGATATTACATTATTTTCCACAATTTTATTTTCAGATTCCTCAGCATTCTATGCTCAGAAGTAAAACCTCACTATTTATAATCACTGGTATATGTGTACTAATTTCTACTTTAAGTAATAAGGCATCTTGAAGATTTGTATCCAAAATTTTAAAAGTTACCAACAGCAATGGATTTTTCTAATATGAGCATTGTTATAAAGCTTCAGAACTCTGAGGATCATACCAGGACACAACAGAGTTTGAGGCTGACAATGATTTGGTGGGAACTAATATTTCCAAGAAAGATTGCTTCTGTTTCATTAAAATGGACCTCACTGCATGTATGGATTAAAAGTCTAAATAAAGTTTATAGGTAGAACTGATACTTAAATATTTGTCTTTTAGGAAATATTTTTGCTTAAATACTGACTATACTTGATCATGATGTCTGTGACCTTGAAATATTTAAAATACAGTATATACATTTCAGAAGGTGGTCAATTGTAGTCATAATAAAAATCCATATTCGGGGGGGGCTACTCTAAATGTCTCTATTGTCTGTATTTCAGTAGACAATCGGCTTTTGGGTAATCACTACATTAAATGTTAGAAAAGGTTTCTTTGGTGAAAATGATGAATATTAAAAATAGGGTCCCATTGGGGAACTTGGGTGGCTTAGTTGGTTAAGCGTCCGACTTTCGCTTAGGTCATGATCTCGCGGTTCGTGGGTTCGAGCCCCGCGCCGGGCTCTGTGCTGACTGTCAGCTCAGAGCCTGGAGCCTGTTTCAGTCTGTGACTCCCTCTCTCTCTGACCCTCCCCTGCTCACGCTGTCTCTCTCTCTCTCTCTCCTAGAAATAAATAAAACATTAAAAAAATTTTTTTTAAATAAAAAAAAAAATAGGGTCCCATTTCATAGATAAAGAGTATTTAAGAAATATGGGCTGGCTAAACAGTATTTTAACAACTTGCTCCAGCCCTTCATGAAAATAGCCTAGGAATTCACTGAGACACGGATACTTTTCCCTTATGGGTGACACCCTCCTTTAAATTAAATATTTCTCTATCCAGCCATGAATGTGGAGGATTCTATGTGCCAGTTGCTGGTAGGAAGCAGGCAGAATTTTCCCTTATGGACCCCTTTTTCTGCCATGTGTTGGTGAGAGTCTCTCTGAGGACTCAGAGATGGTGTTTCTTCAGGTTCCAAAACCTGAGGAATATTTAGTTAATATTGTTTAATATTTAGTTAATATTGTGCCTGCTGAATATTTAGTTAATAAATCTCTATGTATGTGTCCATATTGGGCAACAGAATTTGTCTGAGATTTGCTTCAGAATTTGTCTGACATTTTGCTAAAATCAGGGCATGACCATACTGGCTTAGGTCAGTGTGGAACAGTAGTTAAGATATACATTAAACACTAACAATAATCCTACTTAGAGCCATGATTTTGCCAATTACCAAATTTTAAATCAACATTATGACTGTTACTATCAAGGCATATCTATTAATAATATGGTTAGACTGATCTGCATTGGAACATATGACTTTACACCAAAAGACAAAAAGCATAATAAGTTTCACTGATGCCAGTATGTACTTTTGGAAAGTCCTAGCATCCTGGTCATTTGGAAGGCCACGCAGAGATCTGTTATAATTTATTAGAGTTAAACATATATACATATGTATACATACGTATATGTATATGTATACATATGTATATACATATATACATACATATATGTATAAACACACACACGTATATATACAGAGAGAGAGACAGAGAACAACTAAAGGGATGATAAATCCTGGCCAATAAAGCAGTATATTTATAAATATAAGCAAACTGAGAAGAATAAATAGCCCTTAAAAAAGAAAACCTAAGTATAGAGAAAGAATATTACATTTGTGAAAAAAAGAAGATGTTATTCAATAAATTGTACTGGGAAAACTGGCTACAGATCCGGAAAAAAGAAATTAAGTCTCCATATCAAACCATATGCAAAAATAAGGTACATATCGGTACAGGGTTTCCTTCTGGGGTGATGAAAATGTTTTGGAGCTAGACAGTGCTAAGGGCTGCATAACATTGTGAATATATTAAATACCACTAACTTGCATACTTGGAAATGATTAAAGTGGTAAATTCTATTATTTTTTTTGTTACACTAGAAAAAATAAGTCGCAGATACATTACAAAATGAAATATCAAGCTCTGAATACAGTATATAAAAACAGGGGAAACATCTATTTGACCTCAGGGTAGGAAAGGCTTTTCCAGATAAGACAGAAAATGCTATTAATACAGGGGCATAACAAAATTACCCTAAAACTCAGTGGTTTTGAAGAATAATATTCCTCAATTTTGTTCAAGGATGTGAAATGTGAGCAGGGCTCAGGGACAGCTCATCTCTGCTCCACACCACATCTGCTGGGGTGGTTTCATGGGGACTGGAGGATCCACTTGCTGTGTGGCTCACTCACGCGGACAGCAAGTTAGTACTGGTTGTTGGCTGTCTACGTATTCCTCGCTGCAAGGCTTGGGCTCCCTCACAGGATGATGGCTTTATTCTAAAAACATCCTAAGAGACAGGAAGTGGAAGCAGCCAGTTTCATAAAGCCTAGGCCCCCAAATCTGGCACAATGTCACCTCTGCTATATTCTCTTATTCATGGAATCATGTAGCCCAGATTCAAAGGGAGATACTGACCCCCTGGATAGGAGGAATGTCAAAGGATTTAGGGGCCATGTTTTAAGACTATGATAGCAACTCATAAAGGAAAAGATGGGCACAGCGGACCATATCAAAATTTAAAACCCTTGTATGACATATCACCATGAAAAAGGTAAAACAGGAGATTATAAAAAGACACACTTTGTAGGGACACATGGGTGGCTCAGTCGGTTAAGCGTCTGACTTCGGCTCAGGTCATGATCTCACGGTTCGTGGATTAGAGCCCTGTGTCGGGCTCTGTGCTGACAGCTAGCTCAGAGCCTGGCGCCTGTTTCAGATTCTGTATCTCCGTCTCTCTCTGTCCCTTCCCTGCTCACACTCTGTCTCTCTCAAAAATAAATAAACATTAAAAAAAATTTTTTAAAGAGGCACTTTGTAACACATGTAAAAAAGAATTAATATGCAGAATAAAGAACTATAAATCATTTAAGAAAAAAGGTAAACAATCAAATAGAAAAATGCCTGAAGAATATGAACAGTGAATTCATGGGAGAGGAACCTAACTAGCCAAAAGACACATGCAAAAGTTATTCAATATCACTTTCTAGTGATTAGAAAAAAGCAAATAAAAATATCTCATCTATTAGACTGTCAAAATAAAGGTTAAAAACTTTCCTCAAATTAGTGAATATGTGAGAAAATGGGAACCACTTCTTTCAGTGGTTCATAAACTTGAGTAATAAACTTTCAGTGTAAACTTGAGTAATAACATTAGAGAGCAATTTGGCAGTATCTAATAAACTAGAAAATGCATGCACAGTCTTCAACCCAACATTTAAGCTTCCAGATAATATTAGGTAATAAATGCATTTGCCCCTGGAGACATGTATAAGAATGTTTATGCTCATGTTTATAATAATTAAAAATGAGAAACCACCTAAAGGTTCATCAATAGGGAAAAATATAAGCAATAATTAGGGTATATTTATAGAATGGGACTTATAGTGCAGTTAAAATGAATGAATTAGATCTCAGTGTAGATTCTTAGATTTCCAAAACACAATGCTGAGTCAAAATGTTACAAAATGTTATAAAATTATACACATACACAATGCAATATATATTCTTTATGGCTATGTATACATATAGTAAAAATATAAAAACTTGAAGTATATGCTACATATTCAGGTGGTAGGTGCCTCTGGAGAGAAAGATAAATAGTACAGGGAAGTTGAACAAAGTAAACACACCAGAATAAATGGGCTGTTCACCAAAGATTTGTGTGCCCTCTTCATAAGTTGTTGCTGGAGGTCAAGGATTATACTTCCCAGCACCCTTACATCTAGATAGGGCCATGTGACTTTTTCTCACCAATGAAAAATGAACAGAAATGTGGCATGTCACATGAAGACCAAGGAATGTACATAGTGGGAGTGTCTTCCACAATCTCTCTTTCCTTTTCCATTAGCTTATTATACATGAGCACTATGACCTTGGAAACCATGTGCTGAAGATAGTAGAGGAGTAAAATGGAAGAAGCCTGGGTCTTTATACACCCAAATGGAATGACAACTACCAACCAGGAACAGTCACATGGCAGTGTTATAGGAGTTAGAAATAGTGGTAGGCCACTAGAATTCTGGGATTTATTTCAGTTAGCTTCACCCAACTATATAAAAGGGGGGGCTTCCATTTATTTTTTTTTAATCTACTGATATCTGTTTCTTTGATTAAAAGGAAGTCTGAATTTTATATCATGATCTTTAGCCTCTGTGTCCCTCTTCTTTTCAGCTTCATTATTTTCCATAATTTTATCTTCTATATCACTGATTTGCTACTCTGCTTTGTTCATCCTTGCCGTCATGGCATCCATTCAAGATTGCATGTTGGCTATGGCATTTTTAATTTCAGCCTGATTTTCGTTCTTTCATCTCTGCAGAAAGGGATTCTTTGGCGTCTCTATGCTTTCTTCAACCCTAGCTAGTATTCTTATAATTGTGATTATAAATTCTACTTCAGACGTCTTATTTATGTCTGTGTTGGTTAAATCCTTGGCTGTGAGTTCTATTGTCTGTTCTTTCTTTTGGAGTGAGTTTCTCTGTCTTGTCATTTTGTTCAGAAAAGAAAAGAGCAAAGGAAGAAATGAAAAGAAAAGGAAAAAAATGCCAAAATCAAACAAAAAACAAAGAAACAAAAACTAAAAGAACTAGATTCTGAGTGTGTTTTGGTCTGCTCGTTAAAAGAATCTAGATCCTAAAATAATAAAATAAAATAAATAAAATAAAATATGTATATAAAAAATAATAGTGAAAAGTAACAAAAGGAATTAGGGGCTCCTGGATGGCTCGGTCGGCTAAATGTCCGACTCTTCGTTTTGGGTCAGGTCATCATCTCACAGTTTGTGAGTTCGAGCTCCACATCAGGCTCCACACTGATGGTGTGGAGCTTGCTTGGGATTTTCTCTCTCTCCCCCTCACCTGCACCCGCCTCTTCCCTGCTTGCATGCAAGCGTGCATGCATGTGCACTCTCTCTCTCAAAATAAATACATAAACTTAAAAAAAAGAAATTAAGTAAAATCACCACCACCACCACCACCAAAATGTCAGAGTTTGTTAATTCTAGGTGGTGGACAGTCAGGCAACTGTTATATTATTTTCTGTAGTTTTGTAACTAAAAAGCGATTTTATTAAGAAAGATTTAACAGAGTTGGCCATTCTTTTAATATTTTACAGGAACACCACATTTTCACTGCAGTTCACATTTTCCAGTGTGGCATGCTCCTAGAAGTTCTCTGCTGTGGCTACCCCAGTTTTCCGCCAGATGATATATAACACTTTCATGTTAAGGATTCAACTCAATGCTCATGTGTAGCCCCAGAGCTTTCCATGTTTACTTCCATGTTTACTTCCATGTTTATATGAATGAATGTAAAAACCTCATTAGTTGTTAAAATAATAAGTGACTTAACAGTTTTCAAAATATATAGGAAGAAACTATATGGTCTAGGAAACTATAAGAGAATAAAAGAAAAAGGAAGGCCATACATGTAATGCTGTGCAAATTAGAGGAAAAATAGCTAACATTTACTGAGCACTTAATATATACTAAGTGCCATCATAAGTCAATATACTTAGTATTAATTCAGTAAGTCCTTAAAACAACGCTACAAGGTACATAACTATAAAGCCCAATTTTATAATAAGAGTGAGAGACTGATACGAAATCTTCCTACTAAAATTACTAAACTTAATTTGTGTTAAGAGACAAATCTAAAAAGGTCTCTTTTTAGAAAAGATATGATTTCAAGACCATATTTTGGTTAACCAAAGTTGTTAAGATGGAAATTTAAAAACCCTCCTTGACCCTAGTGCTCCATTTTATTTTTTTATTTTTTTATTATTTATTTATTTAAAAAAAATTTTTTTTAATGTTTTATTTATTTCTAGGAGAGAGAGAGAGAGAGAGACAGCGTGAGCAGGGGAGGGTCAGAGAGAGAGGGAGTCACAGACTCTGAAACAGGCTCCAGGCTCCGAGCTGGCAGTCAGCACAGAGCCCGACGCGGGGCTCGAACCCACAAACCGCGAGATCATGACCTAAGCGAAAGTCGGACGCTTAACCGACTAAGCCACCCAGGCGCCCCCCTAGTGCTCCATTTTAAACACCAGTTCCACTGTTGACTATTTTCTAAGTATTTTATGAACCCATTCTTTCCTTTACATCCCAGTGTCACTGCTCAAAGTTAAATCATCAAAATATCACACCTTGACAATGGCAATACACTGTTACCTCTCTTTTGTGTTTATCTCATCCTTCCACCATCTGAAAATTACCAACTCTGTCTGTTACTTAAGTAATCTGTATAAAATGCTTATCAATGGGATCTAACCATATTACATAACCTCACTTGTCAGGCTTGTTTTGAGAATTAAAACTTCTTAAAACATATAGCAGAGTGCTTGGCATATTGTAGAAACTCAAGAAATGTTAAATGTCTTTGAGAAGCAAGAATTATCAATCCTATTTTATAGAGCAGCTAAACAGTCCAGAGAAGTTAAATAATTTAACTGAATACCTTGATAAGTGGCAGAACCAGGTTTGAACCCATGTCTGTCTAGCTGCAAAACATATATATTGCCATTATAATCTCACTGCTTCCTAAATATTTTCCCAAATTAAAATTTCAAAAATAAATTTTACTATAAGTTGAGGAGGTAATGAAAATCATGCTGTTAATATTTCTTTTCAAATTTACCAAGAAAGAGAAGCTTTTTAATAATGAGAAATGCCAGTCTGGCCAATGTATTTAGAGACTGAAATAAAAACCATAAAAATTGAAAGGAAAGAGATATGTTTTTCATTCTTCACAGATGATGGTTGTGCCTTGGAAAACCCCAAACAATCAAAGTATTACAAACTATACATTTAGTAAGGCACTTCAATATAAAATTAACACAAAATCAAGCAGTCTTCATATATGCAAACAAAAATTAGAATGAAGACATAGAAGAAAAGATACCACTGGCAATAACAACAAAAAGATAAAACACCAGGGAATAAACATAAAAACAATGTATAAGATCTCCATGAAAACCAACCCACAAACTCTGCAATGAACCTGTTTTAAAAATTATTTTTGGATTTCTAGCATTTTGTAAGGGTTTTTTTCATCCAAGTTCATGAGGGATATCGGTCTGTAGTTCTTTTTTGGTTATACTTTTGTCTGATTTTGGTACCTAATATTCATTTTCTCTTATCATTATGAGTTGATAGAAGAGTGGGGAATCAAATAGGATGGGGATGGGATATGTCTGCTTGTTCTTGACAATCAGTAGTAGTAGTAAAGTAAAAAAAAATTACAGCAATGAATCAATATAAAGTAGTAGTTTGGTTGAACAATGGAGGCAAAAGCAAGGTCCTAAGTTTTAATACTGATCCTGTCACCACAATTTTATTAAATATTATCCTTGACTTCTACTTTCTCAGGTGTCTCTTAAAATCAGATATCATATAGTATAATAATACATATGTTATAGTTCTTGGAATACTACATATACATTGGGTTAGTTCATAATAATTGTTGCTCTCCTTAAATAACAAAACAATATTTTTTGTGGACTTTATTTTGGTGACCAGAAAATGATGTATCAATTAAACACCAAGTCTCTGGGATGGGAGGGAGGCTGGCTTAATGGAATCACCAGCTAAAGATAAAATACTGGATGTGATCATAAAATGTGATTAGTGTTACCATATTTCATTTTCTAGATCTCATTCCTTCACTCCACAGGTATAACTATAAAGGTTTTCATACTTCATACATACTTTTTCTTTTTTAAAATTTATTATTTTTTTAAATATGAAGTGCATTTATTTATTTTTTACAAATAGTTTATTGTCAAGTTGGTTTCCATATAACACCCAGTGCTCATCCCAACAAGTGCCCTCCTCCATGCCCATCACCCCTATTCCCCTCTCCCCCAACCCCAGTAGCCCTCAGTTTGTTCTCAGCATTCAAGAGTCTCTCGTGGTTTGCTTCCCTCCCTCTCCCCAAATATTTCCCCCCTTCTCCTCCCCCAAGGTCCTCCATTAAGTTCCTCCTAATCCACCTATACATGCAAACATTCATACTTCATACATACTTTCAAATAACACTTTTATATTATCATAAAACATTTGCTTGCTTAATTTTTTTGGTGGTGATCTTTATTTTTAAGTAGTTTGGAGTAAATGGTAACAAAGCCCTTTGTCTATTCTCTAACAGCCTTTCTCAACTGGGGTTCACCAGAGAATTAACCCCTATAGAAAATGACTTCAATGACTGTCTTCTCAATTCTCCCAAGGAAGATAAGAAGTTAATTCATTATATACAATGTGTTAGGACATTAGGGCATAATTCTCTAGCCAAACCTTTACTGAAAAAAGTTACCTGATAATGCTTTCAAAATGACATAGGTAATACAGTAGTCTAAGATTTATCAGTAAACTCTATAGATTTAATACAAGTATCAAATGTCTCGAATATATCAGTGACAATAAGAATAATTTCACAAAAATATATAAGCATCTTTACTTAAGTTATAGTATACACCTTATGCTATTCTGAAGTCAAATCTTGAGCTTAGGGGCTTTTTATTATCAGGATAGCTGACCTCTCAGGCATTGCTCAGGACAAATGTTAACCCATGTTACATAAACAAGTCTCTGCTGCTCACCATTCTGGAGTTTCCAATGTGAATTCAGAGCATCAGCCCTTGTGAGTTTCACTCTGGGGCTAATAGCCCAAACCACTTATTTTCTCTGGTCATGGCCTCTTACAGCAGATACCATTGATTCCCAACCTATTACCCACTCTTCTCTCTCACCTCCATTTCCTCTTTTCTGACAAAGCCCCATTTTGTTCAGGTGGCCACCCTGATATTTTTCAGGGGTGACTGGTTGTAGTCGTAATCCCAAGAAATCTTCATGCTAGTTTAATGGAAGTGTGACAAGTGCAGTCGTGCAGGGCCTCATTGTCTGGGGCTTAATGCTCTATGGTCACCAGCTTGAAATTCTGAAGAAATTTATCTTTGCATTTCTGTTATATAAGTGAAATATGATGGAACAATGGTGTAAGCACCCAGGGCTTGAAGTCTTGGCTTACGTGTGATCTTGCCTTTCCAGGACAGGTTCTCAGCTGCCCTCTTTCATCCCAAGATGCGTGGGAAAAGCCTGTGTTACACCATCACCCTCTCCTATAGTGGGGGCCTGAACACATGCACACACTCTAAAGAATCTCAGTGCCAAGGGAGTAGGTGGCCATTCCTGCCCCAGGCAGATGGTGTCATGGCACGTTCCGTGGGTTAACTGGCAGGAGCTTCTCAGGCCATCCACAATACAGGTATCTCTGTGCATCCTGGCATGCAGGGAACAATCCCTTGCGGTTGCGCTTCATTGTGGATTGGGGTAATGGGCTCAAGGAAAGGTACATTCATTTTCCCACCCCTGGCTTGGGCACCACATTTTCAGTTTGCACTTAAGCCTGCAAATTTTGCAGCGAGCCCTAGACGGTAGCATCCAAATCAGACATAGTGGTCTCTCCCCCAGTCAAGGATTATTTTATATCTAGGCATGTGATGAAATTCTGGCCAATAATACATGAAAAAATATCTGCAGGGGAACTTATGCAAAAGTTGTCTTACTCTTGAAAGACACAGAAAAGAGATGCCTGCTGTTTTGCATCTGTACATTGTTCAGTTCTGGATGTGATACCAGACATTGTCACTGCCATTTTGTAACCATAAACAGATTGAGCCTGAGTATAGACAGACCTGTATGGGTGGGAGGGCCAGGTTAGACCAGAGAGTTACAAAGAGGAGGACCTAGGGCTCTTTTCACCCCTAAATTACACCTGCCCTACCTCTGGATTCTTTGTTATGTTACTTAGCAAATTCCCTTATTTTTTTAAGACAATTAAGGTGAGGTTTTCTGTTAATTGCAAGTGAAAGCATTCTAAATGCTGAAAACACCTTGACATATAAGACAATGTACTTTTGATAGTAATACAGATTTCAAAGAACTTTGTTTACCAACTTTGGAAAATAACTGTCCATCCCTTTGAGATGTTCTCGGCCTCCCTTTCCATGAGTTAATTTTATATATTACACGGCCCATACTTTAAAGTCAAACCATTCAAAAACACCCCCTTTCATAACTTGTTAGATTATTTTCAGTAGTTTCTATGATTACAGATAGATACAATTTTATTCTTACAAATTGAGATATCTTATCATGATGGACTTAACATAGAATATGGGAAAAAAACCCTACATTTCTAGTAAGCCTATTTTTTTTCTCTTCCTACCCAGCCTTCCAGTACCAAGCTCATCATCAATGAAGTACATAACATATAAATGGAGAATAGAAACAAACATATTTCCACTGGAAATAGAAATGTCACCATACTCGACTAGGCAAGAGAATGAATGACATTAGATAATTGGTTTTCATGTACAGGTAGAGATGTTCTTCCTGTGGAACATTCTGGTGTCAAAATCTGAACGGGCTGAATCTCATCACCACGCGGCAAAATAACCATCATAGAAAGTGTACCAACAGAGGCATCCCAGTTCTCACTAGTGGATTTCTTCCCATCTCCTTGCATCAGGGTCCTTGACATGGGGCAGGGTCCTACACCCTCAACAGAACTCCTCATTTCCCATGGGCAGCTTCTCTGCTACCGGAACCAGCTATTCAATACAATGATTGGGCCTCTCTTGAGAGCTGCCTAGTTCAGTACAGCAACTTATCTATTATCTTTATTATTAAAGAGAAGACAGAATAGTAACAGTTACAATTAGATAAAATTGATAAGTTTGTGTTAGGTAAAGCATACCAGAGCAGGTCAGGGACAAAAATTCATTGGATTGGGTGGCGGGGGGTGGGGGAGTGGGTTGNTTCCGGCTTTCTAAGGGATAACTTTTGGTAGTGAGAAAATTATTAAACATTCTTCAGAAGCCTTGAGGCTGAAGTCAGTGCACTGACTAACAGAGCAGCTGTCAGTGCATAGGGGGTTCCTGTTATAATCCTGTTCTGACCTCAGACTTAAGCCTGAGAACCTGTCAGAAAGGTGCTCTCACACTGGAAGACAACACGCGGCAGCTGCTTGCACTCAGCGGGCGATAGCCGCTCTTCTCACTTTGGTAAGAGAACTATCCTTTCCCCAGGAAGTTACAAATTAATAGTCATTGGTCTCATTTACACAACTGAAACAAAAGTGACTTTTAAAATTTCTTTTAGGACAACTGTGGAAAGAAATAACATATAAAAGAAAGGCTGAGGGAGGGAAGGCAAATCGTAACTATAAAGAGAGCTAGATTGATTGATACATATAGAGACAGAGATCATCAATATAGAGAAGCATATAGAGACATGCTGATATGTCTCCTTCATTTTCTGAGGGTCATTTGTATAATCGTGCTATGCTGAGTAAGGTGTCCCCCGTGGCAACATTTCCAATGGTTGCTCTCAGATTCTTCCCTCTTATACTTGGCAGCTGAAGATGGGAAAGTCATGATGAAGAATAATGGACTTAATGTGCCTGTAAATTCTTCCTGATAAACTACAAAACCTCTTACAATGCCTGACCTGCAGTGGCTGCTCCATGGGTCTCCTTCCTGGGTTTTGCTGCTACAACCCCCCCCTCTCCCCAAGTGGTCATTTCTCTTCTCTTATAGGCAATAATGCTATTAAAAATATCTGTGCCTTTACTTTTTCTACACTGATTGGTGCTACATCTGGTGTGATGATTAGCTTTATGTGTCAGTCTGGCCAGGTACTAGTACCCAGTTATACAATCTAGGTGTTGCTGTGAAAGTATTTTGTAGAGAGTGGGCTAGCCTACAATTTATAATTACCTTCAATGATGATCGAATCAGTTGAAGATCGCTTTATTTTAATTTTTTTAAAGTTTATTTATTTTGAATGAGAACACGTGTGTGTGAAGGGGATGGGGGAGCAGAGGGAGAGAGATAATCCCAAGCAGGCTCCCCGCCATCAGTGTAGAGCCTGAGATGAGGCTCGATCTCACAAACCTTGAGATCATGGCCTGAGCAGAAATCAGGAGTCAGGCTGAACTGACAGAGTCACCTAGGTGCCCCTAATCAGTTGAAGATCTTCAGAGTAAAACCACAGGTTTACTGAAGAAGAAATTCTGCTTCAAGATCAACTCTGTAGCATCAACTCCTGCCTCAGTTTTCAGCCTGCTGACCTGCTCTGCATATTACAGATGTGCCAGTCTCCACAACTGTGTGGGCCAATCCCTTAAAATAAATAATCTATAGCTATATCCATATCCCCCACTGGTTCTGTTTCTCTCAGGGAACCCTGACTAACAGATGGTAACATCAACTTTTCCATTTTGTGAGTGGAAAACCTAAATTTCCAATATATGCTCGGTATCCTGTCACCTGATTCCAGGTGCTACAAGGGACTCAGGGGCACAGAGACTCCTTGGTCTCCTGGGGACTAAGGTCACTACCCTTGGGTTTGATCAAGGTTTGAACCTTTCATGTCTCAGTGGTGGCTTTCCTTACTGTACCACCTCAGCTGGAGCTCCCTGGCTGGGGAACACCAGGCCAGAAGGGCCTTTCCCTTCCCTTTCCCTCCAGAGCCTTTGCTACATTTGATTATAATTAACGCTAAATATAAATGTATCATATATATTGCTTACATCATATGTTATTTTTAACTTTACCTACCTAACTTAACTACACATAGTTCTAGATATGATATACATGTAACCCACTGAACTATATCAGTTTAAATTGGTGGGTCCACTTCTATGTGAATTTTTTGGACAAATACAGTGTAATATTGTAAATGTCTTTTCCTTATGATTTTCTTAACATTTTTTCTCTAGCTTACTTTGTTGTAAGAATACCGTATAAAATACATATAACATTCAAAATATGTGTTGACTGCTTAAGTCATCAGTAAGGCTTCCAGTCAAGGTAAGCTATGAGTTGTTTCTGAAAAGACAAAAGTTATACACAAATTTTCAGCTGCGTAGGGGTTGGGCCTCTAACCCCCATGTTGTTCAAGGGTCAACTGTATACATTTTTTATATTTTAACTTTTAAAATACATACACATTCAGATTGTGTGTACTTTTCTTTCCTGAAAATATAATAGGAAGATATATGTAGCAAAACCTTGATTATATCAAAAACTTGAGGACGGAGCCCTCTAGTTAACTGAATTTTCTGGGTTACTAGAGATAAGTCTACTTTCTTTGTTGGTCATATTTAAAAACAGAAAAGAGGGGGGAAGCAAAGAGTAAAATGTTGATTTAAACCAAAATATACTGGGGCACCTGGGTGGCTTAGTCAGTTAAGCATCTGACTCATGATCTCACTTATGAGTTTGAGCCCAGTGTAGAGCTCTGTGCTGACAGTGTGGAGCCTGCATGGAATTCTCTCTCCCTCTCTCTTTCTCCCTACCCCACTTGTGCTCACTCACTCACTCTCTCTCAAAATAATAAACTTAAAAAAATGTTTAAAGAGATATATCAGTAATTATATGAAATGTAAAAGGTCTACTACTCTAGTTAAAAGTCAGATTGGCAGAATAGATAAACAAAGCCCAAAGAAATGTTGCTAAAAGAGTAATACTGTGAATGAATATAAGACAGAAAGGTTGTGGGTGCCTGGGTGGCTCAGTCGGTTAAGCATCTGACTTCAGCTCAGGTCATGATCTCAATGGTTCGTGGGTTTGAGCCCCGCATCGGTTTCTGTGCAGGCAGCTCAGAGCCTGGAGCCTGTTTCAGATTCTGTGTCTCCCTCTCTCTGCCCCTCACCCACTCATGCTCTGTTCCTCTCTGTTTCAAAAATAAATAAAAACTATTAAAAAAATTTAAATTGTTAAAAAAAAAAAGACAGAAAGGTTGAATGTAAAAACATGGGAAATGATATACCACAGGAAGACTAAAATAAAATGATGTAGCATATTAACAAAAGACTAAATAGACTTCAAGGCATGAAGCATTAGTAGAGATAAAAAGAAATATTTCCTAATGACACGTAGATCAGTTCTACCAGAGAGATAAAACTGCTGTAAAATTTTAGGCATCTAATAATATACCCTCAAAATATGTAAATAAAAAACTGACACAAAGGAGAAACAGGCAAATACACAAACACAAACACAGTAGGATATTTTATCAGTACCTAACATACCAAACAACCAAAAATTAAGTAAGATTTTTAAATTTTGATTGTGAGGGGCACGTGCAAATCATGTGAAGTACTAGTAATTTCTTCTTATTTATTTTTAAGATTTTAAAATTTAAATCCAAGTTAGTTAAATTCTATGCCTGCATACATACATACCCAACATACAATGGTGGGGTGGGTGTAGGCTATATATATATAATATAACAGATATCTCCTTCCTTTCAACCTACAATGACATTTAAGGCTTCTTGATGCCCTTTGGGCTTCTGATAATCTATCAAGGTCCATACAGCTTCTGTCACTGCCTGGTTCCAAAGCCAATAGGATGATTGCTAGACATTGTTCTAAAAAGGGGGAACATACAGACAGCAGGTTCTAGTCCACAACAACTCTCAAATCCAGTCAATGATGCCAGCTGCCTGACTAGGATTTAGTCCTACTGTCTGGGAATGAATGACTCTCAAGGGCCTTCCTCTGCCTTCCGGGTTCCTGGTTTCATCCTTCGAATTATACTTCCTTTTTCATAAAGTGTAGCATGCATTTGCAGCTGACTAGTAGTTTTCTCAGACTGCTTCTTCCCCCTGAGAAACCCAGGGACCCAAATACGTTTTCATTTTAGACTGTCTCTGTACCTTTTAGTCAAAGCTGGCAGTGTCTTCTCCACTATAATTTTCTTAAAATCTCTGTGAGTTTTCTGAGTCATAGTAGGAGCTCACTCCACAATACCAAAGTTAACACCCACAAATCTTGCTGAGATTAGTCCTTCTCTATCTTAAAAACTGCTATGGAGGGGTGCCTGGGTGCCTCAGTCAGTTAAGTGTCCAACTCCTGATACTGCTGCAGATGCCACAATTTGTGAATTTGAGCCCTACATCGGGCTCTGTGATGACAGCGTGGAGCCTGCTTGAGATTCTCTTTCTTCCTCTCTCTCTGCCCTTCTCCCACTTGCGCACGTGCGCACACGCGTGCTCACTCTCTCTCTCTCCCCTTGCCCCTCTCTCAAAATAAATAAATATTACAAATTTTTAAAGAACCGCTATGGAAAAATGTCCTTAAAAATATTAGCTCTATTTAATCCCTAATGAAAGAAAATCTGTGAGGCACACCCATAAGATTTCTTCTAAGAGGCCTTTTGTCTGTTTGAAAGGGTCTGTAAGACACCGCCTTAAATCATCCTGAGGTCTTGACAAAGAGATTTTTTACAGTGACATCTTTAATCATCTTTAGACCATATTTTCCTAATAGCACCCTTGGATTTACCTTTGCCTGTAGCCATTTCTTTTTTTTTTTTTTTCTAAATGTTTATTTATTATTTATTTTGAGAGAGAGAGAGAGAGAGAGAGAAAGCAGGGGAGGGGCAAATAGAGAGGAAGAAAGAATCCCAAGTAGGTTCCACACTCCGATGTGGGGCTTGATCTCTCAGACTGTGAGATCATGACCTAAGCTGAAATCAAGAGTCAGAGGCTTAATCACCTGAGCCATCCAGGCACCCCTTGCCCATAGCTATTTCTTAATTTTATGATCATCTACCATCCAAAGAGGCTGAGAATGAGAAAATAAATTTATTTTTGAACTCAGTAAGTCCTAGCTGCCTTAGATTTAAAATCTTGTTTTTTAGTTCATCTTTCTTTTCTCCTCATTTTATTACAGATAGGTAGAAGAAGACAGATGGCACTTTTCACCTCTACCTGGAAATCTCCTTAGCAAGATCATCTGATTCAGCAGTTATTATATTCTACTTTCCATATTATTTCATGTGATTATGCTTCTCTTTAATATATAACAAATTATTTCCTTCCCTTCAACTTCCAATGACATTTAAGCCTTTTTGACGTATCAACATATCAAGGTCCATACAGCTTCTGTCCACTGTCTGGTTCCAAAGACAATGCCATATTTTTAGGTTATTTTTATAGCAGCATTCAACTTCTAGGTACTCAAATCTGCACCAGCTGTATTGCTATATAAGAAATCACTCTAAAACTTAGTGGGTTAGAATAAAAACAATTATATAGTTTATAAACCTATGATTCCAGTCAAATTTCAAAACAAAGGTTTTGGTCAAAATATTTGTTCTATGTGTAAAGTTGACATTCCATATATAAGGATGACAATGTTTTAGTACTTCTTTCTTTTAAGGTTTACTTATTTATTTTGAGAGACAGCGTGCAAGCAAGTGGTGGAGGGGCAGAGAGGGAGAGAATTCTAGGCAGGTTATGCACTGACAGTTCTCAAAATCACAAACCATGAGATCCTTATCTGAGCCAAAATCGTACACTTAACCAACTGTAACCAACTGAGACACCCGGGTGCCTCAATTTTTTAGTATTTCTTAGTTATCACTGGACAGTATTAAAAATATACTTCTGAAAACTAAGAATAGCTAACATTTACTGAGTGCTACTAAACCTTTCAGTCTCTGATTTTCCAAAGGCAACAAAACAGGAGCAAAGCTGTGGAATGGGGCTCAACTTTCAGCCTTGATTTCACCGACAATTATCCCAACTGGCTCAGCTGATAGAACATGCAACTCTTGATCTTGGGGGTGTGAGCTCAAGCCCACCCGTAGGTGTAGAGATTACTTAAAAATAAAATCTTAAAAAAAATTGGACCACTTTCTTACCATACACAAAAATAAACCCAAAACAGATTAAAGACCTAAATGTAAGAACCTGAAACCATAACATTTCTAAAAGAAAACATAGGCAGTAAACTCATGGACATCAGCCTCAAGAGTATTTTTGCAGATATGTCTCCCCAGGCAAGGGGAACAAAAGCAAAAACAAATAATTGAGACTATGACAAATTAAAGGTTTTATGCACAGCAAAGAAAATCATCAGTAAAACAAAAAGGCAACCTAACGAAGGGAAAAGATACTTGCAACTGATCTATCTGATAAAGGATTAATATCCAAAATATATAAAGAACTTCTACAACTCAACAGCAAAAAGAATATAATCTGATTAAAAATGGGCAGAGAACCTGAATAAACATTTTTGTAAAGGAGATATACAGATGGGCAACAGAGAGATGAAAAGATGTTCAGCATCACTAATCATCAGGGAAATGCAAATCAAAACCACAATGGGATACCACCTCACACCAGTCAGAATGGGCAGTACCAGAGACAAGAAGTAACAAGTGCTGACAAGGATGAGGAGAGAAGGCAACCCATGTGCACTGTTGGTAAAAATGTAAATTGGTGCAGCTACTATGGAAAACAGCATGGAGGTTCGTTAAAATCTAAAAAAAGAAGTACCATACAATCCAGTAATTCTACTTCTGGGATTTACCCAAAGACAACAGAAACACTAATTTGAAAAGACATATATATATATTCCTATGTTTATTGCAACATTATTTACAATAGCCAAGATATGGAAGCAACTTAAGTGTCCACTGATAGATGAATGGATAAAGAAGATGTGGTATACAGACACAATGGAATATTTGTCAGCCATGAAAAGGAATGAGATCTTGCCATTTGTAACAACATGGATAAACACTGGAGTATTATGCTAAGTGAAGTAAGTCAGACAAAGAAAGGCAAATATCAAATAATTTCACTTAAGTGTAGGATCTAAAAATAGAACAAACAACAACAACAAAATAGAAACAGATTCACAGAGAACCGGTAGTTGCTAGAGAGGAGGTGGGTGGGGAGACGTGCAAAATGGGTGAAGAGGTTTAAGGGGGGTACAAACTTCCAGTTATAAAATAAATAAGTTGTGCGGATAAGAAGTACAGCATAGGGAACATAGTCAATAATACTGCAATCACTTTGTATGGCAACACATGGTGATCACACTTACCATGATGAGCATTTTGCAATGTACATACTGGTCAAATCACTGTTGTACACCAGACACTAATACAATATTATGTCAACAATACTTCAATAAAAACAAAAAAAATTCAATAAAAATAAAAATAGTTTGTATTGCTAACTAATTTTTACTGTTTACACCAAACAGTTTTTAAAAGGCATTTACTGAGTCACTAAATGATTTTGTGGAGTTTTCTTGAATGAAAGCAGGGAGGCTGGAAACTTTGCTGATGGGCATATTATCAACACAAACTGATTTAGAGGATGACAGGTGAGCTGTTACTCTACCTCCTCTGCCCACACAGCTAAAATAATAACACATGTGGGGCGCCTGGGTGGCTTAGTCGGTTAAGCGTCCGACTTTCGCTTAGGTCATGATTTCGCGGTTCGTGGGTTCGAGCCCCGCGTCGGGCTCTGTGCTGACTGCCAGCTCAGAGCCTGGAGCCTATTTCAGAGTCTGTGACTCCTTCTCTCTCTGACCCTCTCCTGCTCACGCTGTCTCTCTCTCTCTCTCTCCTAGAAATAAATAAAACATTAAAAAAAATTAAAAAAAAATAAATTAAATAAAATAATAACACATGTGATGTGTGCTCTACACCACAGACAAGGGATCTTGCTCACATAAAACAATCAGGTGAATTCTCCTTAGATCTTGTAGGAGATGTTTCAAATTTAACCCCCAAAGGCTATACCAAAACTAGTCTGGATTTTCTCAGCTCACTTGATTCAGGCAAATTACACAACTGAAGTTAATAAGGGTTCACTGTGAATCTTAATACCAACACTGCCTTCAGCAGAAACATGGGGTTACCATCTAGTTTGGGAGACTCTGGGAGTTAAGGAACTAATCCAAGGCGGTCTACAAATGAGCACCAATATAGATGTGTGGAATGAACAAGAGCAGCATGCATTTTAACGAGGGCAGCTACAAAACAGACTTTAAAATGCAATTCTTCTCTTGTCACATGTGAGCATATAAAACATCAGAAGGTACAGGATTGTGTTCTCTTAATGCAACAAAGCTTACTAACTACAGACATTCTATTGTTAATCTGACTTTAACTGTAGCAGTAAATCAACTCCAAAATACTATTATTAATTTTCTTATGGTAGTAAAATAGCTCCATATTAAGTAATCCTTCAAAACACAGGTCATAGGCTAAGTGTTGGAAATTTTTGTTATACAAAGGCTAGAAAACATGAAAAAAAATTCTTTTTCTCAGGGAGATATTCCACCTATTTTTAAGAGTCTGGGAAAATTGGCTTTTCTAATGAAAAATAATGAAGCTTTTTCTAAAAGCTACAAGATTCTAAGTTATATTTTTGTTGCATATATGTAGTTTTTTAAAGTTGGATTTTCATCCCAAGAGATTAAATAGTACAACTCTAAATAAATGGGACGGAAGGAAGTTTCTAATACAAAATGGTTTCCTCTATCTAAAATAATTTTACCCAGAAAATTTTTTTGGCCGATAGAAATTGAAGCACATTTACAACATGGGTATTTGGTATAAAATAAAGGTTACTATAGAAGCTTTGTTCCTGAAACCTTGAGTTATACATGATCCAAGTAAGAAATCAATTTATTTTACCCAGTAAGGCAAGTGGAAAATATTGAATTACAATCCTTGACCTTTTTTGGATTTGTATACTTCACAAAACTAGTGCATATGTTTAAAAAATAAACATATTTACAATATTTCATTTCAAAGGCTCATAGTCTTATGACCAATATTATTTTTATCAATAACAGTCGGCAACATTAAAACTATAGTACTTTCCTTTCTTGAAAAAACACAAGAGTCTAAACACTGGCTGATCGAAACTTCTACCAAATCTCTCCACGGATCGCTCCCAAACTTCAAATCCTGACAACATCCTGTTTTACAGAGAACACTGCTCTCCACACGGTGCAGTCTCAGAAAGACGGAAGACAGGGCTTTCCTCAGTGGGTTTAAACTAGCCCTTCCTTGAATGGAGCAAAGCCCTGAGCAGTGACTCACTACAGAAGTCGTGCTTGAGGACAGGTACTCCCGCCTCCTTTTTCAAGAGACAAACACAATAGGAAAGCTGGATGGGAAACTGCCAGGCTGTTTTGTCCCTTGTCTGGACAGCCTCTCACTTTCCCACAACAGGTAGGCACCAGCACAGACTACTGCTGAATGCTCCAGACCTTGCCAAGATGCCGAAACCCATTGGTTTCTGTGGTCGTCCCCTTTTCTACTGATCCTGGCTCTTTGCCAGAGCCTAATTAAGCCACTGAAAATGCCGGATGGTTAACCCTCTCTGCACTAAGCCCACCTATAATTATTTGCAAAACACTCGGATAAGCTTTCACTTTTCTCAAAGATAAAGATATGTACCAGACTTTTCCGACGTACAGTGGGGGCGGGGGTATGTGCAGGTACCCAAAGTCTAGTACTTGCTACCAATACTTACTGTAAAGGGGTAGAAACCCATCCGCTGGAGCTATTGTTCAGAGAACCGCTCCAAAATATATATGTAGTTTGGCTATACTTATTAGGGTTTGGAATAAAGTGCAAAAGAATTCTATATTTTAATCACGTTTAATCTTAGGGAAATAAGTTTCCATTAAGAAAAAGTAAACAGGTATTTGATTCCAATGTCTGTGGTGAATCCTTTTTTCCCATATGAACAAAACATTATAGAGCTTTTTGAAATCCCCAGAGCCACTGCTGTTCTTTAAGAAAAGAAAGCGCCCTTTTAAGATGTAGGTGCTTTATCTCTTTTTACAAAATGAAAAGATCAAACATAAACCCTTATTTGTAAGCAAAGCAATAGTGTCTCTGAGTCTCTTGCTAAGATCAACAGCAATGAGGCTGAATGAGGGGAAGCAGTGACAATGGTCAAAACGGGTGAAAGGAAACTCTCTGTTGAGGCCAGCCTTCCCTGATTGCAATCTTCAGACCCAAGGCCCATAACTCTGTTTAACTACTATATCCTGAATGAAAAGTTAAGTTCGCTCTAATGAGGAGCAAGTAAAGTTACATAAGAGGAACGCTAAGTAAGTTAATCGAGCCCATGCAATCTGGTATCAGGGAAGATTTGTATTTGAATATAATTTAAGAATTTCTAAATTGGATTCAGGAGAAATGCAGGAAATCGATTAGTCAGGCTAATTATTTTCCCTTTTTGACAACAGAGTATCCATTATATACACAACATATAATTAAGTGATTTTTTTCCCATTCTATATTCTCTAGCAACAGACATCTGCTACAGATGTTCAGCCTTCATCTGCCTGTTAACAGTGAGGCAATTTGAAATGGAGCAAAGTGATAGGAGTCATTTGTTAGCTCTCCAGTGCCAAATTCATATTCACATTTTATCCCAATAGCTTTCCCCTCTTCTTCTTATGTGTTGATTACATGTAGTTACAATTCTGATTACTTTGCAGGAAAGCAGCACCAAAGTCGCCTGCTTTCCCTAATAACCGTCGTTGATACAAAGGAATATCCCTATCTGGAGAGGACAGAAAATTTCACACCTATGAAACACCACAAAACGGCCAAAACAAAAGAGATGCTTAATTAATTGCTGGCCAAGAGCCACATTCTTTCCAAATCAAGGCTTCTGCAACATAGCATATGGTTCGTTATTCCTCACAAATATGAAGAGCCTTTTGAAGTGATTATACTTGGTATCCGTAAGAAAATTCTGTGTATGAAACAGCAGTAAAAATTTTTAAAAATACCTGTAAGAAACATTTCATTATAAGAACTTGAGAACAGTTTTAACCTTTAAGGGTTAAGACAATGACTGGCATGCATTCTAGTAAATATTTTAATTCCACACAGCGTTCCATGTAGAAGATGCCAAATTTGCTTAGGGACATTAACAGAAAACATTTTTAAAGTAGAAAGAATATTTCTTCATTATCGGCCCACTTTTGGGAGGTAGAACGTATTTAGTGTTTGATTTTTTTCTGTATTATTTGGCCTTTTAAATTCAATCACAATGCCTTTTTATTTGTTTCAAAATTGTGCCTGTGGTGAGGATGGTTAAAAAAAAAAAAAGAAAGGTATTTAACCCGCGTTCCCTGAAGGTCACGAGATGTGTATCACTCATCATTGTATCTCCAGAGCCTAGGACGCAGGAGGAGATGATGAAGTGCCACCCTCTGAAGAACTAGAGCTCACACAGCCCGGAGCACCCGGCCCGGCACACTCAGCTGCTCGCAGCCAGAAGGCAGGAGCTGAGCCCGGCTTACAGGACTCTGGTTCAAAAGGCCACATGATCTGGGCGCTTAGGCCTCCTGAACGGTTTCTCATCAAGGTCCCAGAGAGATGTGTAACTGTCCACTGAGAGAGATCTGCCATCGAAACATTAGGAGATAGAAAGTGTCAAAACGTAATAAAAGCCTGGAAGTTACAAGGTCTCTCCTCCGTCTCCTGCATCAGTTCCACTCCCGATATACCTCATAAAGCCACTAGCGAGAGCAAACTAGGAAACCAAAACTATAGACCTTTATTTTTAAATTATACCCAATATCTAGCACAAAGTCTATCCCCTACCAGGCTTTTAATAAATTTTGTTAAATAACAAAGTGTGGAGGCGAATGAAAATATATGAATAGAGTGCTCTAGTGGTAAATGGATTTTCATGGTCGGTGGGAACACATCTCTCAACATCTTGTTCTTCTAATAGAAAAGTACCACTTCTCCAGGACTGATTTATTTCTAACTTTGGCTCTCTAGACTACTGAAAGAAACTAGAAAGGGTAGACTTTATTAACATAATAGCCATCAGGCTCAATGCACTCCATCCTACTTGTCATGATTGGGGACAGTGCATCTCTTGCAAGTACCATCCTAAGCCAGGGGAGAAGGGCCACTAAACACAATGGGTAACATCAGTAGGTGAGCAAGCAGAAAGAAGCTATGAGATGCAAACTTTTCAAAGTGACTTAGCGTAACGATGAGATCATGTAGGCTGGAGACAGAAAAATTATCTTTACCTTTCACTCCTTTTAAAAACTAAAACCGAACCAAGATTACTCAATCTGGAGTCATGGGAAAGCACTGTGTTATCAAAGGAAAATAGGTACAAACAGCCGTGCAGCAGCTATGTTAAAGTATCCACCTTGTTGATCTTTGAGTCCTCCTAATCCATGATCTATTTTCAGTTCAAAATCATTAATGTCCAGCATATAAGAACCTAGACACAGGACAAAAAGCACCTATTTTTTTTTCCTATGGGGCGGTAACCAGATGTCAATAGCTGCAGCTGTGACTATATAATTACCTGTTTGCATTAACGTAGACCACAGTTTAGATTTAATAGGTCAGATGACAATGCAGCAAAATGCATTTAGCCTATGATTACCCCTTTTCAAACATTCTCTCACTCGCAACTTCGACCCTGGGAACATAGCAGGCACAGACTTAGGTCAATAAGAAACACTGGCCAGCACAATAGGCCTTGCCTCAAACAGCGCTGTTGACAGACACTAGCACAAAGGAAATGAATAGAGTCCCCCTCAGTTCTCACACAGAGCGAAGAATGACTCAGTGTACTGCCGCTTTGGTGCTCTGTTTGTAAAGTGTATACAGCTTTTGTCCTCAGCCACTGTTCACAGCTCAATGGGGGCTAAAGAGCCGAGGAAGTGAAGGCGGAAGAATGCTCCACACTCTTCCCTGTGGCCAGCAGTTGTATCCATATGCACATGACAGGTCAAGTGAGAACTGGAAAGTCACTAGATAAAACTCCTCCTATCCCAGCTTACACAAGTAAAGTGATTTCTTGAGTTAAAACACAAAGAAGGCATTATTTGGAGTGTCTAGAATAGTTACCGGCAGTTTGATATGAATACAGTTATTGATCAAATTATCGTTTGCTTTTTCTTTTCTATCATATTTATTTTTCAAAGGCTTACATTAAGTGCAGAGAGACATCGGGGCTGGTTTAAAGTAGGGAAACAAGTAATGTAGGTCAGGATTCAACAAAGACCACTGGAATAGGGCCAGGAAGCAGGTGAAAAGGCAAGATCCCAGCAGTGTGTGCACAGTACTAGCAAGGCTGGCAGTGGCATTTCACTCCTTCTTGTGTATATTAACATCATACTGTCCCATGTACTATACACCTCTCTTTATGCCTACTTCCCGAGTAATGGGGGTATAACAACAAAGAACCAAATCCAGGGATAAAACAGAATTCTAGGACAATTCAGTGGAGACTATGAACAGACAGCTTCTGTAGACTTAAGACTAGTTAGCACGGCCAGTAGGCCAAGAAAACCTAGCTAGCTTAAAGCAAGGCACAAGCTCCCGTGCTGAGAGAAATGTCATTGCCCTAAGCCAAAAGCTACTGGCGGAACTGCACCTGTATTTAAGGGTACATGTGTTGGAACAAGAGAGTCTTCAAATTCCAGCTCTGTCAATGACTAGCTGTGTGACTTTGTGACTTTGTACACCCCCTCCATATCGTACTATCTGCCTCTGTAAAATGGGATGTAGATCCATTTCTTTATTCAAAAAATATTATCAAGAAATAATAGCACCCATTTTACTGGTTACTGAGAAGACCAAATAACTTAATACGTGCGAGATACCTGGAAGAGGACCTGGTACCATGGAAACATTCAATAAATACTGCCTATAGTTGAGCATTAGCCCCAACTGCTACCACCACCACTATGACCACTTTACAACTACTACTAACACTGCAAATACCGCCACACTCCCATAGTGAGGTAACTGCTATATTTATGACTCTCCAGGAACATTCTTACCAGATGATTGAGATCACTGAACCCTGGGGTCCTGAGGATATTCCCTTTAACCAGAGGTTGCTTTTAGTTGTCTCCAGTAAATAGATTTTCTAGCCTTATGGATGCTATATATATGTAAGATATACATAACATTAGCACAAACCTATTAAAAGTTTAAAAAAATGTATATAATTAGAATTTTCCCCCAAATCTACATCAGTGTACACTCTAATGTTTATTCCAAGAGGAGAAAACGATAGCAAACACTAATTGCCATTCCAGGAGCGAGAGATTCTTCTAAGTGATTTATCTAAGATACTGTTAATTTTACAGTGAAGAAACTGAAGGACAGAGCATTAAGTAACTCACGATCACACCGTTAAATAAACAAACCAAGGCAATTTGACTTCTGATCTTATGTTCATAAACACTACACTATATTGTATCATTAATATTTTTTTTTACAAATAGTTTATTGTCAAGTTGGTTTCCATATAACACCCAGTGCTCATCCCCACAAGTGCCCTCCTCCATGCCCCTCCCCCCCATGAGTCCTCAGTTTGTTCTCAGCATTCAAGAGTCCCTCATGTTTTGCCTCTCTCCCTTTCCCCCACCATCTCCCCCCTTCTTCTCCCTCCTGGTCCTCCATTAAGTTCCTCCTAATCCTCCTATACATGCAAACATATGATATTTGTCCTTTTCTGCCTGACTTATTTCACTAAGCATAACACCCTCAAGGTCCATCCATGTTGCTACACATGGCCAGATTTCATTCTTTCTCATTGCCATGTAGTATTCCATCGTATACATAAACCACATCTTCTTGATCCATTCGTCCATTGATGGACACTTAGGCTCTTTCCATGTTTTGGCTATTGTTGAGAGTGCTGCTATGTCTCATTGATATTCTTATGTGAGCCTCTCTAACAACTTGCTAAGTAGTACTATCATTATTTTTACAGTTAGCAAAGAAGTCACTTTCTTAAAAGGTTCTGGCATAGAGTCAAACCACATATCCATAGTAGCCTCATAAATAATAATATACTGTGAATTAAAACATGCTTAAGATATATCCCTTTATCATTTCTGAAGAACAGGCAGTTGTTAACCACAGCTAGGCTAGTAGGAGTCAAAAGTAAAATGCTTTATTTAATTGTTTTCATAATTCTTTATAACCACACAACCATAGTTAGTTTTATGCTTATGAATTTAATCTTATATGTTAATTTTATCTGCAATGATTCTGAGAATGCCAAGAAGTTAATTGATGAAGAAAATTACTTTGAGGATAGATGCTTTAAATATATAAGTGGTCACTTAAAAGAAAAATAAAGTCCCCCATTTCACTGACTTTGAGAATGCCTCCTTGTGTTTAAATCTTTCACAGTAGTGGTCAATGGAACATCAATATCAAACAAGAACCATGTTAGAAGTTGAAGTAAAATTTTTCACTTATTCATTCTGTATGGCTCTGATTTAATTTATTCTTTAAAATCTAAACCTGTAAATATATACAAATATTCACGAATGGTCTTGATCATAATTAAATTACAAATAAAGGTAATGGACTTCCATATCCAGCAGTATGTTACATGGAGTAAACTGACCAAAGCTTTTGCTAAAAAGAAATAAACATAGTGGTTAAAATACCAAAAACATTTTCTTTAATTGTAACACTGAGTCAGTAATTTAGAATTGATTATAGAAAGGCAGAAAACGAAAAGAGAGCTGGAACTCAAAGAATAAACAGACCACTGAAATCAGGTTTTGTAAAACTTGAACTTCTTTCAACATTTCTATGGTACAAAGGGTCACTACATAACGAAAAAAGGAGAAAATTACCTAGAAGGTAGGAAAATTCTAAACTTATACTGAAAGTGGCAAAACAGCCTCATCACAAACTATAAAAACAGAAAGAATCACCATCAAAACGGTTTTACAAATAGAACAGTTATAGAAGTTGACCAGATACTGAATTTAAAAAGGAAGTTTTAATAAATTCAAAAACTGGTGTTACTTTCTGTGATAACAATATAATTATGCTAAAAATTAATTTAAAAAATCTCACTTGTTTGGAAATTTAAAATACATTTCTAAATTTAAAATGCATTTGACTCAGACTCTTCAATACCCCAAAAACCAACCCAGTGAAGAAATGGGCAAAAGACCTGAACAGACACTTTTTCAAAGAAGACATACAGATGGCTCAACATCACTCATCATCAGGAAAATACAAATTAAAACCACAATGAGATACCACCTCACACCTATCATAATGGCTAAAATTAACACTCAGGAAACAACAGATGTTGGCAAGGATGTGGAGAAAGGGGGTCACTTTTGCACTGCTGGTGGGAATGCAAATTGGGGCAGCCACTCTAAAGAACAGCATGGAATTTCCTCAAAAAGTTAAACACAGAATTACCCTACAACCCAGTGATTGTACTACTAGGTATTTATCCAAAGGATACAAAAATGCTGATTTGAAGAGGCACATACACCCCAACGTTTACAGTAGCACTATCAACAACAGCCAAATCATGGAAAGAGCCAAATGTCCACTGACTGATGAATGGATAAAGAAGATGTCTGTGTGTATGTGTGTGTGTGTGTGTGTGTGTGTGTGTGTGTGTGTGTGTGTGTGTGAGATGGAATATTACTCAGCAATCAGAAAGAACAAAATCTTGCCATGTGCAATAATGTGGAACTAGAATGTATTATGCTAAGCAAAGTAAGTCAGAGAAAGACAAATACATGATTTCATTTATACGTGGAATTTAAGAAACGTAACAGATGAACATAGGGGAAGGGGAGGAAAAATAAGATAAAAACAGAGAGGAAAGCAAACCTTAAGAGACTCTTAAACAGAGAGAACAAACTGAGGGTTGCTAGAGGGGTGTTGGGAGGGGGATGGGCTAAGTGGGTGATGGGCATTAAGGAGGGCACTTGTTGGGATGAACACTGGGTGTTATATATGTGATGAATCACTGAATTATACTCCTGAAACCATTATTATACTATATGTTAATAGAGTTGAATTTAAATTTAAAAAAAAAATGCATTTGACTCATGAGTCAAAGCAGAAATAATAGAATTAAGAAAAAAGCATGAAAAAGTACATGAAATCTCTTTAAGTTAGCAAATTTGCTCAAATGTACTACATAACAGCATAATATATTCCAGTAAAGTACTTTAAAGTCTTGTGAAGTAATTTATTTAATAGCCTGCAGTCTGGCTTTAGTTCTCTTACTGCCTAAAAAGAATACTTGGTTAGCATAGTATAATCATGTATAGCATAGTATAATCATAAAAATGTGACCAATATTTTTTCATTATAATAAATTCTTTTTAAAATGTTTATTTATTTATTGAGAAGGAGAGAGGCAGAGAAAGAATGAGAGAGAGAGAGACTCCAGGAGAGAGGCAGAGAGAGAATCCCAAGCAAGGTCTGTGTAATCAGTGCAGAACCCAACACGGGGCTCGAACCCACGAACTAAGAGACCATAACCCGAGTCAAGAGTTGGATGCTCAACAGACTGAGCCACTCAGGCACCCCTATCTTACTTTCTATTAAGACCCTTCCTCAACTGGGCTACCCCAAAGTATAATTTGTGTAAGTTTGACATCTTGACATTTTCTGTCTTGAAGATACACATGGATTCTTTTACTCCAAGGTACATCCCCTTTTCTAAGAATTGCTGAGCAACTGCAAAGATGCATTTAGAAGCAATAATGGGGTGCTTTGGGTGGCTCAGTTGGTTAAGTGTCAGACTTCAGCTCAGGTCATGGTATCACAGTTTTTGAGTTCAAGCCCCACATTGGGCTCTGCGCTGACAGCACAGAGCCTGCTTCAGATCCTCTGTGTCCCTCTCTCTATAGCCTTCCTGCACTCACTCCCTCTCTCAAAAATAAACATAACTGGGGCGTCTGGGTGGCTTAGTCAGTTAAGCGTCTGACTTTCGCTTAGGTCATGATCTCGCAGTTCGTGGGTTCGAGTCCCGTGTCAGGCTCTGTGCTGACTGCCAGCTCAGAGCCTGGAGCCTGTTTCGGAGTCTGTGTCTCCCTCTCTCTCTGACCCTCCCCTGCTCACGCTGTCTCTCTCTCTCTCTCCTAGAAATAAAAAAATAAACAAAACAAAACAAAACAAAGCAATCTTGAGTCCTGAATGCTATAGACTGAATGTTTCTGTTCCTTCAAACTTCATATGTTAAATCCTAATGCCCAAAGGTGATGGCAATAGGAGGTGGGTCTTTGGGAGGTGATTAGGTCATGAGGTAGAACCTCAAGAAGGGGATTTCTGACCTTATAAAAGGAACTCAGAGAGCTCCCTCGCCCCTCAGCCATGTGAGAATACAGTACATACCCCGCTATCTGAACAAGGAGGCAGGCCGTCCGTAGACCCCAAACCTGCCAGCACCTAGACCGCAAGATTTCCCTGGCTTGGGAACTGGGAGAAATGAAATGTTTGTTGTTAAGCCACCCAGTCTGTGGTATTTTTGTTAGTGTAGTCCATTTCTCTGTATTCATGAACTGGTTACAATACTTGGCAAGAATCATTTGAAAAGAAGAAGGTAAAAAAAAAAAAAATCAGAAAAATTCAGAACCCTAAATTAAGTTTTAGAGACATACCAGGTATGTACTTGAATTTAAAAATTTGTGTTGGCGTGCATACCACTGCATTTCGCACGCTAAAGTGCTAATTCTAAAGTTCAATCCAAACACTTAAACTGGACTAAAAACATGAAGGCCTGACCTGTATTTTGAATCAGTGATTCCAAGCACATTGTCTAAAGGCTAACTATTTTCAAAAATGATGGATAGGCCCGGTATGTCTGATAGCACATCCTGGTAACATAATTTTTGAAAGCGGCCAACAAGCAAAATGAGGGCTGGAAGCACTGGTGTGCGGATAGACTCTTGACTCCCAGAAAAAAGAAATTTACATTAGCTTAAGAGACAGAGAGAGAAAATGAATTCATTATAAGGATACATGAGTAAGAACCTGAAGCTGATTCAAGAAGGGCTGGGCCCAGAAACTGAGAAGCCATGAGATACTTGGGACAGTGATCTCTCTCTATCTCCCCTGACTGTCACCGCTCTTTGCTCCGAATGTCTGCCTAATTCTTTCTTTGAGCTGGCTTTCTCTGTCTTCCAGTCTGACAGGCATATAGTGTGGCTGCTCAAAGCCCTTGATTTTACATGGTAAAGCCCCACAAGTGAAGAGACTAATTATATTTTTCTTGTTGTCAATTCCAAACTCCAGGGGATGAAGCCTGGATTGGTTCCAGCTTGGGGTACCCGCTCTGGTCTAATTCAGATGGAAAAGGCCACATGGTTTCAACACGGTTGCCCACAGACCACTGCTTGGGTGGTCAGGGTAGTTCAAGGTGCTGGTATACACTGGGAACTCCAAAAGGCACTCAGCAGGAGCAAGAAACAGGTGCTGTGCCTTAAGGTGCCCCAAGATGCTGCCAATTCTTCCTTGCTACATTCGGCTCGGACAGAGATTCTTCTGTAAGAACTGCTATACCACTTCTCCCTGGAGCCTTTACTAAATATCTTTTTTACTTCCTATACTAAACATCTAATTCATACAATTCATATAATTTGATACATATTATTTATAATCTTGTGACTCAGCAGATTTAAATGACGAAACGTTAGTGTGGCAAAATGATTTTGCACATCTCTCAGGTAAAGAATGGCTATCCACGCATTTGCTCAGTCTTTAAATCCTAACATCCTTGATCTCTTTTCTATCTCTTTCCTATTTACTATCGATTCTTATTCTGAAATATCTTCTTAAACTGTCCCCTCAATTCTATCAACAGTACCAGAATCTTAATTCAAGATTTTATTATCTCTTTTTTGAATTTTTAGGATAGCTTCCTCATTGATCTTCCTGCTTCTAAATCTCCGACAGATGTTGTACTAGCTTCAATAGCTTCAATAATTTCCATTTTAAAGCAAAATTCTGTCCCTGTCACATCCCTGTTTGAGTCTCTTCTGGTTCCTCAGAGCCAACAGCAGAGCTCCCAAGCATGCCTGTCCCTCAGAGTTCCCTAGATTCCTAGCCCTCATCCTAAACTTTCTCCATCAGTCACCTAGAGAGGGGCTGAGGAATGTGCGTTTTTAACGAACTTCCCACTTGACTCTGAGTTAACTAGCCCAGCATCAATTTGTTATGAAACTGCTCTATAATATAAAGTCCAGCCCCCGAATATAACAAAAGTCAGCTCACAATCTGATTCCAACCTATCCCCTTCTCTTCTTATCCCCTGCAATTCGCCCTTCCCAATTTCTCACAAAACACAACTTTCACACTGCTGGCTATCTATCTATATATCTGCCTTCTCCTCTTCTCTGCTTTGGGAACTTCTACTCATGTTTTAGGAATCAGTTCAAATGTTCTCTGTGAAGCTTTCCTGGACTGCCTCTAGCATTTATTTATTCTTAATTATAGAGGTTAAAAGGCAGTCTTGTGTGGTGGTTAAGGGTACAGGCTCGACAACCAGCATGCAAATGTCTGAATCCAGGCTCTACAAATTACTAATGAGGAAGTGGAGGAATATGTAGCCTGGGACAAGTTATTCAACCTCTCTGTGCTTTCAGCTGCCCCCACTGTAAAACAAGAATAAAAAGAGTGTGTGTCCAACATAATTGTGAGCATTCTAATAAATTAATGCATGCAAAGTATTTGTCTGGATTGTAGCAACTGGTCATTATATATTAGCTTCCTGTTTAAAAGTTATTCCTGTCTCTTAGATGATGAACCAGCCTTTTATGTTAACCCAATCAATTTAAGAATTTTCTTTCTTGGTTGTGGTACAAAACTAAGAGAAAAAAAGTAATTTACATATAAACTTCAATGTAACTTCTTTTCATTTACTTCTCAAAAGATGACTAAGAATGATGTACTAAACCTATTTAAGAAAATAAAGTTATTTATAAGGGAAGGATTGTCTTTTGAAGTCATTCACTAGGGAGGCAGAAACAACTTGGGAATCTTAGATGCCCATTTGAATTTCAAAAAAGAAAGGAAATAGTCTAGCTTTGGGCCATTATTTTCTAAATGTATAGAAAAAGAACTGGAAAATCTGGAATGGACTCTCACAAAATTTCCATTACTTACAAAACCAGACTTTGAGCCAAAAATATATTTCAAGAAATCCTGTAGTTTTCAAAATAACTAGAAACAGTACAAAAACATTTTATAAAGGCTGCTTTTTCTTTAATTACGAAGGTAATATCTGTCATGGAAAGGACAGAGTGACAGAAAAACTTGGTTGTCTACAATAAAAATACACACACACACACACACTATAGTTATGCAAGGTGAGAAGTGAAGAGGAAAGCTAATTTGTGCTCAGATCCAAAAATAAGCATCTTCTGTAATGTTACATTACTACTAGATGCATTCCTCTTTCTTATTCTGCTTCTAACGTATCAGTTATCAAGAAACGGAAGAAACAAACTACAGTAAAATTAGCTCTTCTGCAGAACCCATTCATTCCTTCAATAAATATTTACCAAGCACCTACTATTATACACGTTTGGATACAGCAGTAAACAAAAGAGCCAGGCAAGTGCCAGGCATTCCTATGCTGCTTATCTTGGCAACAATCTCTCTCCTGAAACAAGGTCAGCAACACTTAGCACACCTTATCCGCTGCTGTGAGGAACCGATGGGTCCACCTCTAAATAATCACCATTTGTGACTCCAGCAGAGAAAACTTATCTTGCTCCCAGACCTCCAGATCACGGGTTTTAACCTAGGTTTATGGGTCCCTACAGGTTAATGGGCGTGTTGGGGGGATCTGTGAACCCCCTAAGATTAAATGCAAAATGTGTGTTGTACATTCATGTATAAATCTTCCTAGACAGTCAGTGGGCCTCAATGTTCTCTCAAGTGGGCCCATTACTTCAAAGAGCATAAACAGATGCTCTAGGTGTAGGAAAATTCCTGACATTTGTCCTACTGAAAAGCCTGCTGCTATATACCAACACAGAGAGCCCCTGGCGAATTCCTCCTCTGACAAGTATAGAACAATGTTCAACAATGTTATCGTTGACAAGTTGTGTTTGCTCCTCTAATTTCTGTCCTTCAATGTTTTGAGTACCAACAACCCAGTCAGTCTCTTAGGCAAAGACTTTTTCCAAAAAAATTGTTTACAGAACTTGGGCTCCAGCAACTCTTGCAATATAATCCTTCTGTATAAGTGAACCACAGAAAAATAACTCCTTAATTTGTGGTTAGAATAACCACTGCAGAACAACCTATAGTGGGTGGCATGAAACTATCACAATTATAAAGTAACCAAGCAAATAATATACTATGTCTATAACAGATAAAATGTTATAAATCCAAAACATACATTGCTATAAATAACGTCTGTGGTTATTTGCTGAGATACTCTGACTCACATTGCAGCGACAAGGGCTACTCTTAGCTTGCTTTACAAAGAAGTCACTCAAGCTATTACACAGTAGACTCAGTGGCACCACATGTATTGTTTGGGCTAAAAAATGAGGTAAACTGCACTGTATAGTACTGTTGGGAAAATGCTGCCTTTAATATAAACAAACAATGGACTTTCCTTTAGGAGCCATGATAAGGGAGAGGAGGACGGCAGGATCCGTCCTACGAAATCAGCATGCCTACAATTTGGGAAAACACTGAATAGGAGCAATCAGTGTGTGTAAGTGCATATTTGTTAACAGCTATAATCAGATCATTTCCCCCCAAATTAAAATCAGAGCTTTTAAAGTTGGGAAGGCTCTAAAAATCAGCAAGACGACAGGACTAAGAACCACAGTAGATGCACGACTAGCTCAAGTTCACAAAGTAGAACAAAGAAACTAAGTCTTTTGACTCCTTTATGTTGCCATTCTTACACTGAAAAGTTCTTTTTTGACTTCTAGGCTTTTCTGTGGTTTTTATCCCCTCTTTTTCTTTTTTTAAAGTAATCTCTATGCCCAGTACAGGGCTTGAACTCACAACCCGGAGATCAAGGGTCACATGCTCTACAGGAGCCAGCCAGGAGTTCCCAAAAGTTCTTTTTAAATAAATTAAAATACAATTAAAATTACATTAAAACATAATTTAAAATTTTTAAATAAATTAAAATACAATTAATATTTTTTTAAAAAATTAAAATATAATTCACCATACAATTCACCCATTTAAATTTTTTTTTATGTTTTTTTTTATTTTTTGAGAAAGAGAAAGACGCCATGAGCAGGAGGGTCAGAGAGAGAGAGTCACAGACTGAAACAGGCTCAAGGTTCAGCCATGTTGTATTGTGATATAGCAGTACTTCATTACTTTTTATGACTCAATAATATTCTATTGTATGGATCCATCCATAAATATCAGTTCATCAGATGGTAGATATTTGCATTGTTTCTATCTTTTGGCTATTACGAATATATCTTTCATTTCTTTTGTTATATCCCTAGGAGTAGAAAGGATGGGTCATATGGTAACTCTGTTTAGGTATTTAAGGGACTACCAAACAATTTTCCAAAGTGGCTGAACCATTTTACATTCCCACCACTCAAAAAGTTCTTGTTTTTGTTTTTTTTTAGATTTTTTGATGTTTATTTTTTGAGAGAGAGAGTGAGCAGGGGAGGGGTAGAGAGAGAGGGGGGGAGACACAGAATCCAAAGCAGGCTCCAGGCTCTGAGCTGTCAGCACAGAGTCTGATGTGGGGCTTGAACCCATAAGCTATGAGATCATGACCTGTGCCAAAGTCAGCAACTTAACCAACTGAGCCACCCTGACACCTGAAAAAGTTCTTGCTTTTAAAATCATGACAGAGGCACCTGCCTGGCCCAGTCAATAGAACATGCAACTCTTCATCTTGGGGTTGTAAGTTCAAGCCCCACACTGGGTGTAGAGGTTACTTAAAATAAAATCTTAAAAAAATCATAATAATCAAATCATAAATAGAAGCTCCTTCTTTTTTGCTAAGAGGTTACTGAAGAAAAAAAAAAACCCAAGTATTGATAAATGTGTTTTAAAATCCACATACTACTAGTATATGAAATTCAGGTGCAGAGTTCAGAACACATAAAGAGAGCTTTAAAAGGGTTACCATGTAGTAAATATTCTCTTTACTATTTAAGGGAATACTATGTATAATATGAAAATATTATATATGGGCTTATATAAAACCCTTATTATAAAAGGGTTACCATGTAGTAAATATTCCCTTTACTATTTAAGGGAATACTATGTATAATATGAAAATATTATACATGGGCTACACATATATGTCAAGCATTCTAAAATATTGGAAAATCTTAAGTGTGAATAAAAAAGAACAGATTACATTTTCTCAAGACTAAATTAGAATTTATCTAATAAGGTGACATCTACATATGTTCATTCATTAGAAGGAAAAAAATCCGGCCTTTAAGAGGTAAAATGGATGCGTATTCAACAGGGCCGAGTAAATGCAGTTTGCTGCTTTGGAACAGAAAATGAAAGCTAGCTCCTACAACTATTTTGTACAGATAACAGTTCTTGTCCCAGTGGGTTTGAGGTAAGCAATCTGGGAGCAACAACTTTATACACTCTGCGGTAAACTATACATTCTGGGCAGAAAGGGGCCTTGCTTCGATCTACTGTGCTTCAGGAAGGCCAGGGCAAGTTAACATCTATGAGTACTAAGGGCGCAGCAGAGGCTGGAAGAAAATGTGGCCAAGCATCACTAACCCCCATAGGTGTTTCTGCCAAGCACAGTCCAGAACTTTAGTAACAGCAGCAGGCAGACGAATGGCCCAGAGGAAGGGTGGCTAAGAGCAGAAAGAGAGGGTGAAGATCCTCAGAAGACACAGGCAACTGGTACACAGAAGTCTGAACTTTCATCACATCCCTGCACACGCCATTTTGTCCTTCCTTGTCGGTAGTGGTTACAATCCTCCATAGTTGCCTTTGGCTTCACCATTATAATCTCTGGACGATGGTGGCTAACAAAGTAAGAAACGGTTTATATCATAACCCAGCTCCCTCATAAAGATTGCCTTCCACACACATATTCACTGAGCTGAGGTAAGTTTCCCAAAAGCAATAATTAGTTTTGATCTGTGTAGTGCATTCTCATATTTCCTAATTTATTTTACTAAAAGAAAAAAAAAGCAGAGAATGACCGAATACATGTGATATACAACTTTTCAAGAATATTATCTCAAAAAAAAGATAATAAGTTTCCCTCTACTATACAAAAATTTGCCTTAAACCACTTCACTTTGACCGAAGGCCTACATTAATACCTGTTTTCACTAACCAAAAGAAATTCAAAGATTTGCAGTCTATGAAATGGTAATTGCTTCTTCCCTTAATGCCTTTTCAGCATACAAAAGGTTTCAAAGAAATAATCTACATTCAGATAGCAGGGTGAAACATGTAATACAGTCAAAACTAAATTTACATATGGACAGGCAATAACAATTATGTCACAAGTGTCAGCTGGCCAAACACTGATTTCAACAAAGAGAGATTAACATGCAAAGAACTGTGGGTCTCAGGAACAAGGAAAGAAAGTAATAAGAGTTCAGTGAATATTTGCAATTATTATGGTGAGGGGTTGGGGTGTAGATGAGTTATTACAAAATAAATTTTAAATGGTTTAAAATAAGTTAAAACTGAAATATAAAACTATAAAACACTAGAAGGAAACATATGCCAATATTTCTATGGAGGCAATGGGCCACATATGACAACCAAATTAGAAACTATAAAAGAAAAAAATCTATAAAATATATACTAAAAGTAAAATTTTGTATGGCAAAAATAACTAACAATAAACTGAAAGTAAACAGTTTCAATCATTATGAAAAAGAGTATAAATTAATAAAGTGACAAATCCAAAATATTAATGAGCAACTGGAATGAGCTAATGAAACCAGAATATAAAATTCATTTTAGAATTAAATAAATAGCAATATGTTCATCATTGCCTCAAAAATGCAAATTAAAACAATGACACATGGGTGCCTGGGTGGCACCCGCCCAACTGAGCCACCCAGGAGCCCCATATTCCACTTAATCTTTTATAAGAAGATAATCCTAGGGGCACTTGGGTGACTCAGTCAGTAAACGTCCAACTTCGGCTCAGGTCATGATCTCATGGTTCGTGGGTTCAAGCCCTGAGTCAGGCTCTGTGCTGACAGCTCAGAGCCCTGGAGCCTCCTTCAGATTCTATGTCTCTCTCTCTCTCTCTCTCTGTCCCTCACCCACTCACACTCTATCCCTCAAAATAAATACATGTAAAAAAAAAAAAAAGAAAAAATAATCCTAGAAGTCTTATCCATGAAGATGTTCACAGCTGTGTCACTTATAAGAAATACAAGAGAAGACACCATCTATATATCTAATAAACAAAAACTGTGTTATATTCAGTGACATATAATGCATCTTTTGCAGCGAAAAATGCTAGTTTATAAAATTGAGAAACTCATGATTCAAAATCATATAAGATAGCATGATTAAAACCATATAGAAACAAAACAAAAATCCGGGCCTACCTGAAACGACTGCAAGGACTGGTGGGCCTGTGATGGTTTTTAGAGTTTGGTAGTATTTTTTTTAATTGAGATATAACTGACATATAACATTATATTAGTTTCAGGTATACAACATAATGATTCAATATAGGTATATATTGCAAAATGATCACAAAAAGTCTAGTTAACATACATCACCACACATAGTTACAAAATTGAGTCTATTAAGTTTTAAATTCTTCCTACTTAGGGAATTTCCCATAGATTTTTTTATGAGAATGCATTACTTTTACAAGTTGAAACAAAAAATAAAAATTAGGAACAGAAATACCAACATAACTTCAGTGATTTGGCTTGAAGAATATTGAAGAATATTAGCTTTGACGGTGTACAGAGATTAATGTGTAGAATAAATATGCAAATTAAAGTTTCAGTGAAGAAACTGGGGCACCTGGGTAGAGCATAACAACTCTTGATCTGTGTGAGTTCAAGTCCCACGTTGGTATAGAGACTGCTTAAAAATGAAATAAATAATAAAACGAAGAAACCAACAGAATTAATTGGGTTTGGTATGGTCAATAGTATATTTTTATAATAAATAAAGGACCATACAGTAAAATTGTATAAATTGCATAAATTAAAACTAATGTATTTTCAGTAAGCCATAAAATTTTAATGTAAAAAAATATAGTATTTGATGATATTTACAATGATAAATGTATAAATATTTTTTAACTTTCCTTTTTCTTACAAAAATGCAACTAGGAATATTTTGTTTGGTTAATTATCCAATTTAGAAACATGAACCTGAAAACCGAGCAATATACACAGAAATGTAGATAGACCACACCACAATGTCATTAGTTAAAAAGACATATTTTGAAATTCAGACTAGAGAGGTCAAATGGGAATAGTTCATCTGTTTTATTAGTCAATGAAAGTTCATGGTCGATAATGGTGTGGTTGAATTCAGCTTAATTTAGATAAACATTAGTTGATAACATCTCTGGTAAAGTGATTTGGTAAAACAGAAATCAGAAAGTGTGGCCTAAGATACACTGTGACTTACACTTAATTATGTTTCTTAATTATTTCATAAAACACTATTGCAACAAAAAGTTGAAATGTGAAACGATATGTAGAACTATATTGTATTTGATAAACATGTTGTTTAAATATTTTAAAAGAAAGAGAAGATGTGTCCTAAGTGGATGAGCTGTGGCAGAGGTCAGGCTCCAATCCAAACTGCTGTGTACTCACTTATTGACTCTGCCGAGATTTCACACTTCTCTAGGCCTCAGTCTGCCTGCCTACAAAATGTGGATAACGTTGCCGAGCTCAAAATGTTACTCCATCTTATCCCTTTTTCCTCTATAAAATTCAATGTAATTTACCTCAAATATAAACAAGACAGAATAAAACAGTAATAGGCTATGGTTATGTCTCTGAGGACTAGTAGAGAACTTGAATTATGACCTTAATTTCACCCGCTCTTCACCCCACCCCCCCATCTCTGAAAAAACAAAACCGAAAAATAAATAAATATGCAGTTTCCAAGAATTGTGACATAATTTTATTTTCCAGAAAATGAAATCAGTGGATAACCACCCCTTAGGAAATGAGCATAGAACAAACTCATTTACCATGAGCTAAAACATAATAATTAGAACGGAAAGAGGCAAAAACGTATTACTTTAATTATGTATTATGGGTTTTTTTCTATAGAAAGTTGAAAAATGTTATCAGAAATTCCCTGAAACAAACATATCTTAGTAGTCACTTCTAATATAAAAAGCATTCAGTCAGTAGTTTTTGTTTTGTTTTATATTTTTATTTGAAGATAGGGAGAGACACATAACCTATAACCTCAAAATTCAGCCAGCCTAAAGAGACAAATAATTTTTATTCTGAAAAATACAAAATCTTAAGAAGAAAAACTGTACCTACATAGATGGTGGGTAATCTCTACTCAACATGTTTGTGATGTGGGCATGTTGAGTTTTTGAGAGGCAGACTTGGAGAAAGAGGCCTCTGGAGTGCAGTCTATACCTCCATCTGTACCTCCCAGACAAAGAGGCAGAGCCCCCTGGCTAGGAAGGGGAGAGTTCTTGGTCTCCTCTTCTCCCCTGCAGCACAGCACTATGAAAAGATTAAATGCTTGTTTTCAGAGCCTTCCCTGCAGCTAAGGGAGGGGCCAATTTATACAGGTCTGACCAAAGAAAGGTTGGCTGAAGTCTGGAAGAGATTTCTAAAAAAGCTTTTGTTTTCCTGATAAAAAAGACACAGAAGTTAACCAGGCCCACCCCATTCTTTCCCTTCTCTCGAATACAGAGGAGTTATCTAGCAGCCATACTGCACCCAAGACTCAAGAAGCAGGAAGCCGGTGCTGATGTCAGGCTGCTGAAGCAAGCCATCAACATCCAGAAATCTTACACAAGAAAAGTAAGTCTCTATACCTTTAAACCACAAGTGGTCAGGTTATTTGCTATGTGCAATTGACACAAATGATTTAGAAAGTCACTTAAGTTCTCTGAGGCTTACTTTCCTCATCTGTAATGTAGGCATAATGAGAGTCAGATATGAATTATAGGACCTGTCCGATATGCAGAAAGCTTCAATAAAGTCAGCTACTGATTGATGGCTATGATGATGGTGACAACCTTACTTAGTTCTCACCAACCATCTGAGGGAAGTGCTACCAGTTCACTCATCAGTTTTAAAGACAAGGAAACTGAGACTCCTCTAAGTTAAGTAACTTGCCCATATCACACAATTAAAAACTAATACAGCCAGGATTCAAATGCAGGAATTGAGGGCCAATGAGCTTACACCACAATGATGCTTAAAAGTGACTACACATAGTTAGAGCTAACAGCTGACAATTATTGGCTGTGGTTATGATAATATTAGATAGCTATGAAGATAAGAACAGATAATCTCCTAATTTCCAATTCTGGAAAAGAATAAATTCTCATTGAATTCAACATTAGTTTTATTTTTCTTCTTAACAGTTCTCATTACTTTACTGAAACAGGAATACTTATACCTCTTCATTTGTAACACCAATGGAAAATGAAGAACAGTACTCTCAACCAATAATTGCAACACCCTACTGTTAGCTAAATGCTTTTGTGACTCCTGTCTATCAAAAAGGTAAGCAATGAATATTTATGGTGAATTTATCATTTGCAAGGCACTATGCCAGACACTTTGAAATTATTTTTTGCCAAAAGACATAGCATATGTTTGTTTTCTTAAAGTGACTTAAGATTCCTTTGGAGGGAGACTTTCATTACAGCTCTAAAAACTAGGAACCATTACTAACTAATTTCACCATTGCTAACATACATTGTGCTTATAGCACAGATTAGCATACGCTAAGCTTTAATTCTGGAACATTTTCCCTCAAACTTCAGATGTTTCCTTCAGTAAAATAAATGAGACAAGAACTTAAAAAATTCATGATGGAGGCACAGCATTTGAAAAACAAGCTAAATTCAAAATTAAAGTTTCTAAATAAATTACATTCAGGAAACAGGCAGGCTAAAATATTTGCAATTGCAATTAAGGAAAAGATATTTAGTCTCTGGATTAGATTTTGAAATTTAAAGAGTTTATGGTTAGCTGTTAACTTTCAAGAAGAATTTGGCATATATCATTCCAGTAAATAAAAAGTAAATGTAATGTAAAGTCCAAAACAAAATGGATGGTGAGTAAAACAGAAGTTCTGAGGTAAGGTTGACTCAAGTAAAAATGCTGAGTCTCAAAATGTATACACTCACAGCAATATACTTTCAAAGCCAAATAACTTCAAATCATATATACCCCACACTGAAAGAGGTATAGTTCTCTCTAGTATACACCGTAACAAGTAATTGATAACTCCATTTTCAAAAAAGTGCTGTACGTAAAGGAAAATGCTTTTAAGGAAAATACATCAAGAGTCGTTTGCTTAATAAATTCAAAAATGACACAGTCAATAGCATACAATCCACATGAACAGTATAATAAGCTCAATCAGTACTAATTAAGGATTTAATTATACCTATTTAATACTAATTTGCATTTAAAAAAAGAACACAAAGTATTCTATTTTAGGCCCAAAATTAAGGTTCTGAATTAACACTTAAAAGAAACCTAACTGTAGTATATTTATGGAAAAATCTTTTCTTGAAAATTAAAACAAGCTAAAAACAAAGCATCATATTTTCAAGTATAAGACTATGTTGAACCTGGATGATTCCTAATTTACCCACAATGAAAAATTTTTAAAAACGGTTACGTATCAATGGAGACATTTATGAGGGTCATTTATAGGCAGATAAAGTGTTTTTCAGTGATGACACAGAATTAGAACCAAGGCCTCTTACGCTCCACTCCTACGTTCTTCCTGATACTTGCCTTGTTCAGCTTCCCTGCACACGCCCAAAACTGCTGTATCTCCTTACCGTGTTTCTCCTCTAAGATTTTATAAAGCGTTTTTAGAGGAATGTATAAAAAGAACAAGGAAGTAGAAGGATCACGAAGAACAGGAAGGCATATGACAGTTTTGCAAAAGGGACGAGCTAACAGCGCTGAACATGAGGAGAGCACCTGAGTCGGCCATGGGGCAGGTGCCCAGATCACTGGCAAATCTCCAAGGGTGCTTTCAGTTAGTGGGATGGTGAGGGCCGGCCCAGGTGGGCGGACTGACCCGAGGAATGAATGGAATCTGGAAAACAAGGGAATTTGGGGGACGGGAGGAGCAGAACCACAGTTTGAAGGAGAAACAAAGTAAAACTTCTTCTCTTTTTTTAAGTTTATTTATTTTGAGAGGGAGAGAGAGAAAATCCCAAACAGGCTCTGCACTGACAAAGAAAAACTTTCAAATATTATAAAATTCTCTAGAAAGGATGATTAAGGTTGAAAATAGGAAATCCAGGGTTATTAAGTAGAATCAGATATTCAACTTTTTTACTTAAAAAAAAAAAAAGCAATTTTGAGGCACCTGGGTGGCTCAGTTGCTTAAGCATCCAGCTCTTGGTTTTGATTCAAGTCATGATCTCATGGTTCATGGGGTCAAGCCCCGTGTCAGGCTCTGTGCTCAGAACATACTCTCTCTCCCTCTCTCTCTGCCCCTCCATGCTTGCTCTCTTTCAAAATACATAAATAAACTTAAAAAAATAGCAATTTCATATGGAGTAAACTAATGTATGAACTTGATTTCCATAAAGAAAGAAAGAAGCTTATCTGCTAAGGGAGTGGAAGAAAGGAAAAAGAGGCACAAGAGTAAAGAAGGTAAAGCGATAAGAGATTTACTAAGAGTGAGGGAAAGAATTTTGAGAACTCTGTTCTGTTCGAAGTTGAATGATATGAACCTCTACTGAATACACCTGGAAGATTACACGACTTTTCTAGGATCTCATCTGTTCCTGCTGTATTCGTATTCCACTTTTAGAAATAAAGGTAATCCAGTTCTAAAAGGATGCCTGAAACTGAACACGGTAAGGTTTCTTCAAATCAGTCACTCTCCCTTAATGTGGCACAAACACAAGTCTGCACTGATGCCGTTGCCTTTGTTTTCTGTTTTGTTTTGTTCTTGCTGATAAAGGCAGAAGATATAGAAACTTACGGTCCAATATGAACTTACTAATTCCAGGTCCACTGTTACTCTACAACCTAGCTTTGCATAATTCCAACCCCACATGGCCAAATACCTAGAGAAAATCGCGATATGTTTAAAACAGAGCTCCATGTCCTGCCCTAGGGAAAGCAACTCTGTCCAACCTCTCCATTGCCGTCACCTCTATTTTTCTAGCCACTAGGCTGGGAACCGCAAGGACCAGTCATTTCTGTGAACAGTCTTTCCTATGTCTTCTCACTCTGGCCCAGCCCCTGCCAGAATCATGATGACAGTCTCAGAAATGCCCTTGCTGTATCCGTTCCACCCTACACCTCACAATTAGTGTCATCACACAAAAATACCATTTCCCAAATGCCACTCTGCTGTCTTTCCATTGTCATAAGTTTTCAGCCTGAAATTCAGAGTTTTCTATAAGGATCCTTGTCAATACAAAGCAAGTATTTCATCACTCCCTAAAACTTCAACCAAGCCACAGACTCCTGACCCCTGGGGTGGTTTAAAAGAATACACATATATTTCGTATACAACTCCCTCTAAAAGGCGGAAACTGAGGCACGTGGGTGGTTCAGTAGTTTAAGCATCCAGCTTTGGCTCAGGTCACAATCTTGCAGTTCGTGAGTTCAAGCCCCGCTTCAAGTTCTGTGCTGACAGCTTGGAGCCTGGAGCCTGCTTCAGATTCCGCTTCTCCCTCTCTCTCTGCCCCTTCCCTGCTCATGCTCTGTCTCTCTTTCCCTCAAAAATAAACATTAAAAAAAATTTTTTTTTAAGGTGGAAACTAATTCCCTTCCCCTTGAGTGTAGGCTATGTTTAATGACTGGATTAGATGAATAGAATAAGGCAGAAATGACAATGCATGACTAGGTTATAAGACTAGGTTATCACAACCATCTCAGCCTCTCTTAAATCATGCATTCTGAGGGAAGCGAACCACTATGTTCGCTTCAAGTAGCCCAGTGGAGAGGTTCTTATGATGAGAAACTGAAGCTTCCTGCCCACAGCCAGACATGTGAGGGTACCACCTTGGAAATGAATCCTCCAGCCTCAATCAAGCCTTCAGATAACTGTAGCCTTAGCCAATTATCTTGTCTGAGCTTCATGAGAAACCCTAAGCCACAACTCTTTGACTAAAACACTCGTGGATTCCTGACCCACAGGGATTGTGTGAAATAATAAATTTTTATTGTTTTAAGCTACTAAGCTTTGGAGTATGAGGCTACACAGTTATGGATAACTAGCACAACCTCACCAAGCTCATTCCTAAGTCTATGCCCTTACTCATGCTGCTTCCCCAACAGATGTCTTCTTAATATCTTATTTCCTAACACCTCTTCTCCTCTCCTTTGGAATCTAGCTAAAGTTCCACCTCTTTGAGAAGGCCCTTTTTGTTTGTCTGTTTGTTTATGAAACCATTTCTACTTTAATTTCTCTTGCTTCTTCTTTGATTTCTATTTGACCACATCATTCATGTAGGCATTTGTCCATGTATTCTTCTATGTTCCTGTGCTCTATGTACCTTTCCTCCTAAAGACATCATGCAGTTCATATAAAGTTTACTTATTTTTTTGAGAGAGACACAGAGCATAAGCAGGGGAGCGGCAGAGAGAGAGACACACAGAATCTGAAGGACGCTCCAGGCTCTGAGCTATTAGCACAGATCCCTACACGGGGCTCGAACCCATGAACCATGAGATCATGACCTGAGCCACCCAGATGCCCTATCATACAGTTCATTTAAACTGCATTCAGGACACTGCAATTAAGATAATCAATGAATATTTGCTGAAAAAACTAAGAAATCATACACAGAAACTCCCTGGAAGAGTATTTGATTAGTATAAGGTAGTGGTTAACAATATGGAGCGATATTGCCTCAGGTCTGCTTACTTACTAGTTGCTTCCCTGGAGCAAGTGACTTAAAAATCTCTGTAAGCCTTTGTTTCTTCATTGTTTTTTTGGTGAAGATTCTAATAGCATTATCCATAGAGTAACAAAAAGATTAAAGATAATAACACATGCAAAACTCCTAGCAAAATGCCTAGCATAGCATGCTCAGCGAATGTTAACTATTATTGTTCTTATTATTAACCACAAATTACAGAATACATACTGAAATCCTGTCCCTGAGAGTCTCTAGATGTTATAAAGTGGCAAGCTAAATTAATACAAAATTCTACAAACTAAAATAGAACTCACACTTTCTATTTAAGATAGCTTTTAATTTTTCTAAAGTCTCCTCTTAAGTCAATAGAACTACAGCCTGAACCAATTGTAGGAGTGCAGCCTTGACTTTTTCTCCTCTTCATCCTATTAAGATATTAACTTCAAAGCTTTTGTGGGAACACTTAATTGCTTTCATTCCTTAACAAGCAGCCATCATAGTAGTTTCCAGATTCACTTTTAACCTTTACAATCCTGGGAAGGCATATATGGCAAACTTAATAGACATATAAGTTTACACATTCTCTGGACTAATAATTCTGGTATATATATATATATCCATATATATATATATCCATATATATATATCCATATATATATGAATATGCTACATGAAGCAAATTCAGTTTGCACATCAATCAAAATAGAATCCAATAGAACAAATCAATCCAATAGAACACTGCTATGCCATATATCTGAAGGTGAAAAAAAAGAACGTCTAACGCTATGAATTAAAAAAACATGACTGACAAATATAACATGATATTAATATCAGGTATACAACATAATGATTCAATATTTGTGAGTGTTGTGAAATGATTAGCACATTAATTCTAGTTAATGTCGTCACCACACATAGATACACAGAATTTTTTTATGATGAGAACTTTTAAGAACTACTCTTAGCCACTTTCAAATGTGCAATACAATATTATTAACAATAGTCACCATGCAATACATCATATCCCCATGACTCTTTTATTTTATAACTGGAAATTTATACCTTTTGACCCCCATCACCCATTTTGCCCACCCCCTATCCTCTGCCTCTGGCAAATACCAAACTGTTCTCTTTATCTATGAGCCTGGTTTTGTTGGTGGTGTTAAGACTAATGCTATTCAAAACCCTGATTATGTGTGTTTCATGAACTCAGAACACTTCTGAGATCATATTTTATAATTTACACATATTCTTAAGGCTTCTTAATAAGAAGTTAAATATAATGGATGCTCTTTTACCTGAAAAAACAGTCAGAGCTCTGTTAAGAAAATCTGATAGTACGAATTTCAATCACAAATCTATTTAAAAACATGCAATACTTTTTAATTGTGTACCATGTCCTCGGGAATAAAAAGAACTACTCAATTCAAACTCTTTATTTTCTCTTTCCTCCCACCAATACACCTTTAAAACTTCAGTTTTTGAAACATTCAATATCCATCCCACTCTTTATTTGACCTTATATATCACACAATCTGAAATAGAAACAAAGACTGGGAAATTAGCTCGTTTTTTTCCATCTTAGTGTCAAACAAAAGTACAAATAAGATTCAGTGCACGTGCTAGTTACCTTAGAACTGCCAATCATGCTTGTTTTGAAACTCTTCGATTTTCAGAACTGTCAATCATTTGTGTTTTGATAGAGATGCCAGTGTAGAAATAATGCTTTAAAAGACATGATCTTCATTAAGACATTAACAATAAATAGATTTCATTTGAAAACTGGACTTTAGGATTTTATAGAAATATATACAGTTCTTGAAAAATCAAAATTAAAAAAGAACACTGAAATTATAAGATTTAGAGAATTTGTCTCTTTAACCAAAAAGATAAGCGTGGCTTAACCACAAGGATTTTATATTTCACTAAAAAGAGAAATGTTCCTTAACTGATACTAATCAGAAGTAGTCTGGCTATGCGTGGGAATGAGAGAATCAAAACTGATCTAAATTTAGGCATTTTAATTTTTATTTTTGAAGCAGGGAAAAATATCAATGTAATACATTCCCCACCTTCACCTCCCAACACAACCTATCTGCCTGGTCATTCAGGTCTTAAATCAAATGTCATTCAAAACTTCTACCTCATCATCTATACTTAGTCACCAAGACCTGTTTCTTCTAGCTCCTAAATTGCTAATGAAAGTCTCTTCTCCTGACCCTCAGACTTAAGTCATGTTCTCATCACTTCTTTCCAGAAGCTTCATTATTGGCCTCCCTACCTCCAATTTTATTCTTCCAATATGTGCTCCACCACTGTCAGAATGATCTCATGGAAACACAAACCTGGTCCACGTTTTCATGGTTCTTTATCACTTTCAGAATAAAGTCCCAGTTTTTTAGAATGGTATATAAATGCCTTGAAGATCTGGTTCCTGTCCCCATCTCCCCACTCTCTCGTCACTTTTAAACTTAAGCCTCTTGAAGTCCCAGGAAAGCCAGGCTTTCTCTCACTTAAAACTCTCCCAAGTGCAGCCATTTTCTATACTTTTTATCTCCTCCTCTTCATCCTTTACCACTCAATTCAATTGCTGGTTCCTCTGGGAAACCTTCTCTGACAACCTAACAGAATCATCAATCCCCTTTTCTCCATTCTGTAGGATACAGTAAATAGAACTTACACAGTGTTATGCATTGATTTGCTTCCTTATTATCCCCCTGGTTGAATCATCAACTCCCTGAAAGGAAGGACTGTCTTTAATCTGTACATCAATAGCATTAAACACAGAGGTGGCACATAAGAGCTGCTCATTAAATGTTTGCTGACTCAGTGAAAAATTGCATTATGACCTAGTTTATTTAAAAATAAAATTAATGAAGGGGTGCCTCAATGGCTCAGTCGGTTGAGCGTCTGACTTTGGCTCAGGTCATGATCTCACAGTTGGTGAGTTCAAGCCCCACACTGGGTTCTGAGCTGACAGCTCGGAGCCTGGGGCCTGCTTCAGATTCTCTCTCTCTCTCTCTCTCTCTCTCTCTCTCTCTCTGTCCCTTCTCTGTGCGCGTGCTCACTTTTCTCTCAAAAACAAATAAACATTTAAAAATACAATTAATGGAATAAAGAAAATGTGGCGTGTGTGTATGTGTGTGTGCACGTATGTATCTCTCTCTATATAATGGAATATTATTCAGTCACAAAAAAGAATGAAATCTTGCCATTTGCACCAAATGGATGGAGCTACAGAGTGTAATGCTAAGTGAAATAAGTTAGTCAGAGAAGGGCAAACACCATATGATTTCACTCATATGTGGAATTTAAGAATCAAATTTAAGAAACAAAGTTAGAGAAAGACAAACACCATATGATTTTATTCATATGTGGAATTTAAGAAACAGATGAGCAAAGGGGAAAAAAGAGAGAGAGAGACTAAGAAACAGACTCTTCTAACTATAGGGAACAAACCAATGGTTACCAGAGGGGAGGGGAGTGGGGGGATGGGTGAAACAGGGGATGGGGATCAAAGAGTGCAGTTACGATGAGCACTGGAACTGCCGAATCACTATACTGTACACCTGAAATGAATACATTATTGGACATTAACTATACCAGAATGAAAATAAAAACTTTATTAAAAAAATAATAAAATCAGCGGCTTAATTCTTGAGACTGATAAAATGTACTATAGGTGCATTCCAAGCCAATCAAACTAACCAATGCTATAAAGCAATACTCTGGGTTTTACAATGTTCTTAAGGAATTTACTCATGTATTTACAAATTCACAGTAAGAACCGATACCATCTTACCATCTCAAATAGCATTTGAGTCCCAATAATCCCATTTTATTTTCACTGCTGTTCCTACTGAAGGTGTTAAAGTCTCAACCACAAAAAACTCATGTCCAAGACACTCAGCACATTGCCTGGTTCAACAAACACTGTCCTGATATGTGACAATCCCTATCAAAGGCACCAGTGAACAGGGAGTCAACACAGGCAAGACCCCAACCTAGTTACACTCCACTTATCAGGAAGTTAGTTATCTGGTGACATCAAGTCTCCACAGAACTCAATGAGAACTAAGGAGAGGAGTTTAGGAGCTGTCAAAACACGTGCTGAAGTCCGTGTACTAAAGTGCATACACACTTTACTTACAGAAGAGGCTCAGAGGTTATTACTCAAACGCTAGTTCTTCTTATTTTAAGCACAACAAATTCGATGACAAGAAACTTTTAAAGTTCAAAAAAAAAAAAAAAAAAAACCAACCTAAAAATGCAGACCCAGGACAACAGCAGAAAAGAATGATGACATGTAAAGGTGAAAGACAAAACCTACAGAACTGAAGGGTTGTATGGCTAAGGAGCAAGAATTCTAAATATTTGAATTATGATACAACATAGAAATTAATGTTTATAATTACGACCCTGGTTCATCAAAAACAATAACCATAAAAACAGGTTAAACTACTTTAGGTCTGACAAGGTGGAAATAGATAACATATTTTATAAAAAGAATCAAACAGTTAAAAATTGAGCATTACACGTATAAAGACTTAACTTTCTACTACTTGCAGAATAAACTTTTTTGAAATAAAGCATTCCCAAATAACACGAGGCCTGCTAACTCTACGTTACGAAACACTGTCAGACATTAACCAGCTCCGGTGACTACAGGTCTCACCACAATTATGTTACACATCCACTCTGAAAGGAGGCTGGACCCAATGGTCATTAGCTGATTAGTGGTAACAACTATTCATGGGACACCATGGTCAAGGATACTGTAACGGGCTACTTACCATTCTTTAACAGACTTCCATAGGCCTCAGGGTCCCTGGTATGAAAATTGGCTCATATGTGAGATCATTTCAGGAGGCTTTTATGATACTTAGTAACTATATGTTGTGAGATTTAGAGCAGCACAGGAGAGTGAAAAGAACATTCATGGGTCTGTTGGGTACACACAGCCCTAGGTTTGAATCCCTGCCTTATGCCTTATGAATTACCAGCTGTATCACCATAGCACATTATGCTTGGAAACTCCCCTTCTTCATTTGGATAATATCCTCTACTTTCTATGCTTCTTATGAGGAATAAATCAGGCAATACATCTAAAGTGCCAATGTAGGTTTTCAAAAAACTAGCTATTATGACTATCAGATGGGACAATGAAAAGGGAACAATCTTAATTCATGCTAGCACAAAATTTGTGAGATTGTATACTGTGTTAATGACAGAAGAAAAAAAATGTCTGCAGAAAAGGGCAGGCAGGTTCACAAGATGGAAAAGTCACAGTAGAAGCCCTTGGACTCATAGGTTGGCTCATGGAAAAGTAGGTTAAAGTGAGAACCCATTAAGAAAGTCTACACATGCTCTGTGAAGACTTCAATTTAGCAATTAATGCAAATAATCTGGTAAAAGTCCAGGCCTTCTTGTTGAGGAGAGGTCCACTCACTGGAGCTCTGCACTTATTTCCTTACATCAACAACACCCACACTGCAATGTCTGGGATTGCCAGAATCAGTCACTGTAAAGTAAACCAGGAACAGAAAGACATTTGGAAAGCAATTCCTTCCAGATTTTTAGGATTCACCCCACCAATCTTTTTGGTTTACTTGCCCAAATGAATTCAATAATAGTTTCTTTAAATTAAAAAAAAAAAAACCCAAAAAACAAAAAACCTCTCTTTATGGGGTCTTTCCAAAACATTAAAATTAGCTTTCTCAAGAACAAAAACCCTTTCCATAGTCATGTTTTATTAATTTATGCAATAATTTAAAAAATTACTTAACAATAATGTAAACAGATTTTGGAACAAACACAACTAGCTTTATTTAGCTAAAGATATAGCAGAACTGGAAGAAGTGAAAGTGCCAATATAGTGGAGGATCACACATTTCTTTTCTAGTTAATGTTGGTATCAGTCAGTGGGTTTTATAGAAGAGAATGCTGATAATTTAGCAATCGGTTGATTCAATGATACTGCCAAAGAAGTTAATGCCTGAGTCATTCTAATTTGTCATAACCTGATTTCTGATTTCAAGTCATAATTTGACATGAGAGAAAAACAATTTAATGTTTAAAACTTCTAAGTTTAGAAATAGACCCCATCCACACCTTCAAACTCTCTGATTTTACTTATAATACTGGCCTGGAGTCTGGAGCCTGCTTTGGATTCGGTGTCTCCCTCTCTCTCTCTGCCCCTACCCCACTGGGCTCTGTGTCTCTCTCTCCCAAAAATAAATAAACATGAAAAACATTTTTTTTGAAATTTATCCTTTTTTTTTTTTTAATGTTTTATTTATTTCTAGGAGAGAGAGACAGCGTGAGCAGGGGAGGGTCAGAGAGAGAGGGAGTCACAGACTGAAACAGGCTCCAGGCTCTGAGCTGGCAGTCAGCACAGAGCCCGACGCGGGGCTCGAACCCACGAACCGCGAGATCATGACCTAAGCGAAAGTCGGACGCTCAACCAACTAAGCCACCCAGGCGCCCCATGAAAAACATTTTTTAATTTAATTTTATATTTACTTATTTTTGAGTTAGAACATGAGCGGGGGAGGGGCAGAGAGAGAGGGAGACACAGAATCTGAAACAGGCTCCAGGCTCTGAGCTGCCAGCACAGAACCTGATGCAGGGCTTGAACCCAAGAACCGTGAGATCATGACCTGAGCCGAAGTCGGACGCTTAACCAACTGAGCCACCCAGGTGCCGCTAAAAACATTTTTAAAAGACCTGGACACCAAGGAATTTGCTAAGATAGAAAGTTCCTCTCCACCCCCCCCGCCCCACCCCACCAAAAACTACATGGATATGGAGCTACAGTTACCAGCATACCCATGAGGATATGGCACAAAAGTAACCAAACTATTCAGATCAAATCTTGGCTAAAGTGAACTGCTCCTTTTAGCACACTGTTAGAAATAACATGTATCAGTCTGTAGGACCAGAGAGGAATAGAACCTAAGCCTTGACTCTTGTTTATCATCAAAAGAAAAAAAAAAAGTCCTCAGAGGGTATTTTCAGACTTTAAGCAATAAAAGAATAGAAGTCAGACCTCCTTTCCTAACTACTGTTATCTTCTACTTGCCAAACATTTTTTCACCATATTATCCCCAACTTTTAAAATTGATTTGTAGAGTTATTTACTATCTACTCCCCTTGTCTCCAGTAAAAGTCGCCCAACTTCATAAGGGCAGACAGGGAGCCAGTCTCTCTAGTTTCCCAGCCCTTAGAACAGGACCTGCCAAACTGAAGAGGCCCAGGAAGCATCTGCTGAATGAATGAATGAATGAATGAATGAATGAATGAATGAATGAACAAATAAATCAATTCCTCCTGCACTGGTATGACTGTCCCCTTTTCATGATCCTCCATCATGAATGTATCGATTTTGTGACTGATTAAGAAGTTAAAGTGGGAATGTCTGGTGAATGGATCCTGGGTAGGCAGATGGAGGCAGGAGGTGAAAGATAATGACTGTCGATAACTACAAAACAGAGATGCAGGCATTTAACTCCGCTAAGTATATGAAACAAGACTCTAATATGGTGACTGCTCATAGACTAGACAATTTACTTGCAAAATTATAAGCCATCTCTCACACTCCAAAACACTTTTGTTAAATAGACTGCTTCATGGCAGGAGTATATGTGGAGATGAGGGTTTCAAACACAGTAATTTCTGTAATAGAATATGTGTACGTGTATAGTTTTTTGATGAAAAATTAAGATTTAATAAATGTTGCAACAAATGCTAGTATTTAACCATTATAATCTACACTGTATATAAAATAGCCAAGCCATATTATAGCACTTATTAGAGAACTATCTAGTCACAAATACTGATACTTAAAATTCTGTGATTTAGTCAGTAAGGCTGACTAAAGAATCAAATCAGAACTTCTAGTCTCTAAGGCATTCTGAAGTATGCTCAAAAACAGAACATAATGACAAAACTGATGTGTTAAAATGTTAATGGAAAAAGGACAATATCCATAAAAGAATATCCACGAAGAAATAAATACCCATGAAAGAAGTACCATAAACAAAATTCCATCCACACACATAAAGAAAGTGTACACTGCATTTACAACTTGTAATACATCTGACTAAGCAGGTGAAATATTCATAATTCAGCAGAATTGCCTGTAAAATGCATTTGTTATAAAGTTAATACCTGATGTTCTGGCTGCGAGTTAGGTCAGCTTGTAAGAATAAAGATGGCCACTGCGACTGGGTAGCACCCATGGTAGCATGACGAAAGCTTATCAATTGTAGGGAGGAAATGAGAAAATTTCTTTGTATAAAATAATACAGTATTTCATCTTTAAATTACTGATATAATTTTCTATTAATGAAAATTGATCTGCCAGAGCTACTGCTGACATACCCAAAAGGTCAGGATGCCTCTCTTGAAGGATAACTTTAGGACTGCATATCTCCACACTTGCCTCTTGCATGAACCCTCATCAATAGGAATTTTTGAGGAATGTCATCATCAGTTCACAAAAAACCAAATTACCAGGATTTTAAGAACAGAAGTATTAGTAGCATCTGTTTATTATATACCAGCCACTGTTCTAAATCTTTCCATACATTATCTGATTTGATCCTTTCAATGACCCATTACACAACAGAGATACAGTATTAGTATCTGGATTGACAAACCTACCCTACTTAGAAATTTCTTGAGGTCTTACTACTTTTGACTAAGCTTTATGTTATTTGATATACCAAGACAGGCTATTCTTGAGCCATGACCTCTCCATGCTAGGTAGCATAAGAAGCCCATTTTCTCCTCTAGGATCACCCAGTTCGCAGCACTTACCTTGCAAGACACTGCTTAGCTTCTGATTATCTGAGGTAGAGGTGTACTAGAGACTGTGCAAATATTCCCAATTCTGCATTCAGTGCCATTACATTGGTAACTGAAAACTGGCCACGATGGGAGTGTTTTACACAATAGAAATTGATAAATCAGGGCCTTTTTTTAATTGGAGAGCTAGTTGTTAAATATTTACTCAAAGGCCACTGATCTGGGGAAATTTGTAGTCTATTAAGTTTGTCAGGTCCAATTCAGACTCAGGTAGAATGAGTTCATGTCTCCCAATCATTTGAACCCAGTTATTAACATTACCTTTAGGTATCCAGGGCTCTCAGGAGAGAGGCAACCCATTCTCATAATTGCTCTCTTAGATCTAGAGTAGACTCTCTCCCTATTCATTTCTACAATATGACTCATCCTTAAACATCAGAAACTTTTTAATCACTGTAATTCATCCTAAGATGCCACTGAGAACTAGACTCACCATTACTTTACTATTAAGAATAAAGAACACTGTCAATTACATTGATAGAACATCAACTGTATGTTGCATCCTGATGGCAGAAATACTGAAATTTTTTAAATGTGCACATTAAAAACTGATGGGAAAAAATCATTCCTATCTTGCTTACTATCATTTTCCAATCTCAGAATCTTTGTTACCCATCTCCCTTCACTCGACTCCTAGATCTGTCACCTTAATGGTTTCCCCAGTGCATATTTATACTCACAAATATCTTTATCTATATACTATAAACAGAAATAAATTCTGTTCTATAATAGGGAAAATTCTAACTCTTAGATTAAATACAGAATAGAAAAGGAAAACAATAAAGTATAGGAATTTGGTAGTGGGAGAGAAAGGAGCATGAAGAAGTAGAATGGGAGGCTTCTCTGAGAAGCAGAAGACCAAGGAACAGAAGAAGAGGCAAAAAAGGTTATGTGTAAAATCGCCTGAGCAGCATATATTACTGTAAAGCTGGTTTTAATTTTATGGTGGGGAATAGTTTATTACTAGGATGAACATTCAAATCTCCCCCCAAACTGCTCTCACTGCTTTGAGAAGACATGAATCTAGCCTAACGTGACTAATACGACATGACACAAATCTGGCCTAACTTCCCTAACTAGCATTATGAAGAGGAATAAAACATATTTTCTGTCTTTTAGAAAATCACCGACTAAAGTCCAATCATACTTTTGAGGTATCTCAACTTTTATGAACATTATTAAAAAACTTGGAAATGATTCTACTTACTCTCCATCCACTTCTGGTCTTCTACACACACAATGAAACTTGCCACCAAAATCAATATAAAGATCATTCTCCACAATATGAAAGATTCGTCCAATAACTAGTTTATCCTTGGCAGGTCCCATCTGTGTAAGAGGAGAATGTCTCAGCATAGATGCAAAGGATTCCTCTTTTTTTGGAGAGCCCTAAAAATAAAAGGAGATATTTACATGCATATAATTCAATATAAATATATGATAGATATAATAAAATCTTACAGAAGAAAATTTTAAAAGTTAATGTGCTGTATATTTACATTTTGTAGCAATACTAAAAAATATTTAAATGGAATTTATTTATTTATTTATTTTGGGGGGGGCACAAGTGAGCAAAGGGCAGAGAGAGAATCCTACAAGGGTCTGAGACAGAGAGAGAAACGGGGCTCACCCGAAGCAGGACTCGAGCTCCTCCAATGTGGATGCAAACTCACAAACCGTGAGATCATGACCTGAGCCAAAGTCAGATGTTTAACCAACTGAGCCACCTAGGCGCCCCTGGAATTTTGCTTTAAAAAGTTAGATATTCTCTTCAACTTCCTCTTCCTCCCTTTCCTTGTTGAAGAAGAGACCAAGAAAAGTCCTTGATGGGAGATGATACAGATGTGGTGGCTCAGAATAGAATCTGGAATGTGAACAAACTAAGGAGTATCCTTAGACAAAACCTCCTAGCATGGGGACAGAAGGAGGCCAGTCTGAGCATGTGAGTATGGTATTCAAGAAGATGACTAACTTTATTCCTAATATTGATCATCTGCCAAAAAACAAAACAAAACGACCCACAAACAAACAAAACCCCTTCAAATTCAAGTTTAATTAGAGTGACTAAGCAGTACGGAGGTTCCTCAAAAATAGAATTACCATATGATCCAGTAATTCCACTACTGGGTATTTACCCAAAGAAAATGAAAATATTAATTCAAAAAGATACATGCACTGCTAGGTTTACTGCAGCATTATTTACAATAGCCAAAGTATGGAAGCAATCCAAGTGTTTGGTGATAGATGAATGCATAAAGAAGATGTTGTATATATATACAATGGAGTATTACTAAGTCACAAAAGAATAAGATCTTGCCATTTGCAACAACATGGACGGAATGCAGAGCATATAATGCTAAGTGAAACAAGTCATATGGAGAAAGACAAATATCACATGATTTCACTCATATCTGGGATTGAATGATTTCACTCATATGTAAAATTTAAGAAACAAAAATGAAAGAATAAAAAAAGAAACAAACCAAAAAACAGACTCTTAAATAAAGAGAATAAACTAGTGACTGCAGAGGGGGTGAGTGGGAAGATGGGTGAAATTGATAAAGGGGATTAAGAGTATACTTATCATGATGAGCATTAACGTATAGAGTTGTTCAATCATATTGTACACCTGAAACTAATAGAACACTGTATGTCAATCATGTTAATAAAAAATAGCCCCACAAAAGGGTTTTTTTAATTTAAATATAGAATAAGATAAAAATGCTTAAGGGCCCTTCAGTTACCAGGGTGAACATGAGTCTTTATTATGTAACATTTTTAAATAGCCTTGTTATAATTTTCTTCTTTTTCTTAAAGTAAAATTTCAAAGGAAAAATAGCTTCTTGTTTGGCGCTGCTCATTTTCCAGGAGTATTTTTACATACTGAATTTACTTGAACCAATAATGCAGGCTCCTTACTTTTTTTTTTTCTTTAACTTACAAGCTTTTTTCCAAACACACACTTTTTCCGAAATCCATGAGTACAGACTTGTACCTTCTACTCATCTTTAATTTGTGCATAGGGTATGTGCATTCTTTGGCTCTAACTAAGGGAATTACTAAGTTTCTATTAGTGAGAACTAATTACAGAAGGATACTAATAATTTAATCTACCTACATCCTGTATTTGGAGTAAGTTTTATGTCTGTTATTTAAGAGACAATTATTAAGAGTTTGATAGAATACTTCCCTTAAAAACTATAAAACCATTCTTATGACTCATTTTTAATGCATGTAGTACTCCAAGGATTACAAACTCAAATGCCAGGCTGGGTGGGGACTTGGTAAGCAGAAGAGGTACCAGGCTAAATGGTACAGCCACTACTCAGCTCTAGCTGCAATTGCAATTCTGCTCCGGTGTTGCCACATCTTTTGATTTTCCAAGAAAAGCCAAAAATCCAAGTATTAATGTAAAATTTCTAATTTTTCAATGTTTGTACATTGAAAAAAAGCCTTTCATTTTATAAATGTGGTAAAACACACTTTGGCCCAAAGACCAAAGCTTATGACCTTTGCCTCAAGAAAGACAGAGTCAAAGGAAATGAAAGTCAAACCTTTGGGTGATGCCTAGTCCTTTAGATGCTAGAAGGAGGGTATGGTGATGGATTTGTTGCAGTGAGTTGAAACACTGGGAAAGAATCCTGAGTACCTAAGTGTCGATCTAAACAAAGACAAGTCAGAAGATCTAGAAAACCTTGAAAAAATAGTTCTTTCTTGCAGAGAGCCAAGGATGAAACCCATCCTACAGGCTCACTGTAGACAAAGGCTAGGAGTGGCCCTCTGGAGGCAGTGCAAACAGCAATACCAACCCAGCAGTGACAAGAGCAGCTACTCCCACACTCTGCTAGCCAGCCACTATGTCATCCACAACTGCTGCCACCAAAGCGGCTGAAAAGAGCACTGCTCAAAGGAAAGGCAGAATATCAACGCCCGCTGGATCTCAACATGCAAAGAGGGCCCCTCCCCCTTCTCCCCATGACCTGCTTTCCCAGTACCTCAACCTCACTCATGTGGTTGACAGCTCTTCCTTCCTCACTCCTCCCTCTCCTTCTCCTCTTCCTCCCCTTCCCCCACCACTTTGGAAGACTTTCAATTGAAGTCATGGTCTAATTAAAACAGCCTTAGATGACAGGAAGATCCAGTAGTAAATCTAATGGTTAGACACTTATTGAATATAATTTAGACACCACAAGGGCCTGTTCCTAAAATAACACAATCTCCTTCATAACTGTGAAGAGATGTTTGGGCTAAAATTAGTACGACAGTAAAAGGTATTTTCTAAGTTTTCAGAAAATAACTGAGTGTTATCAACTAATTATTTAATAAGATCTCGAGACTTTTAATTCTGTTGTAAAATATTTATATTATAAACTTTACAAGGTTATGAATAGTTATTTTATATTGAAGTATAATAGACATATAACATTAGGTTATGGCATTAAAACAATTTCAGGTATACAACACAATGATTTGATATTTGGGTACACTGTGAAATAATCATAATAAGCCCAGTTAACATCCATCACTATACATACTTACAAAACAATGTGATGAGAATTCTTAAGATATCTTCCAGATATACAATAAAGTATTATTAACTATGGTCACCATGCTGCATTCCCTTGACCTATTTATGTTTTAAGAGCTAAGTGTGCATCTTTTGACCTGATTTACTCCCCCCACCCCCCAAAATCCTACTTCCAGCAACCCCTATCTGTTCTCTGTATCTATGAGCTTCTTTTTTTAAATGAGATTTTGGGGTTTTGTTTGTTTAGATTCCACATAGAAGTGAGATCATATACATTTGTCTTCCCCTCTCTAACTTATTTGTTAGATAATGACCTCGAGGCCCATGAATGTTGTTGCAAATGGCAAGATTTCCTTCTTATCCATGGCTGAACAATTTATGGCATTCCATTGTATATATGTATATATATATATACATATATACACCATGTTTTCTTTATTCATCCATCAATGGACACTTAGGTTATTTCCATATCTTGGCTATTATAAATAACGCTGCTATGAACATGGCGGGGGAGGGTGCATACATCTTTCTGAGTTAATGTTTTGACTTTCTTCAGATAAATACCAGAAGTGAAATTATTAGGACATATAGTAGTTCTATTTTAATGTTTTTAGAAACCTCCATACTGTTTTCCCTAGTGGCTGCACCAATTTACATTTCCACCAACAGTGTACAGGGTTCCTTTTTCTCTACATCCGCACCAACAATTTATTATTTCTTGTCTTTTTGATAATAGCTATTTTAACAGGTGTGAGGTAATACCTCACTGTGGTTTTGCTTTGCACTTCCCTGATGATTAATGATGTTGAGCATCTTTTACGTACTTGTGGGCCATCCATCTGTCTTCTTTGGAAAAATGCCTATTTAGATTATCTGTCCATTTTTGGGGGTTTTTTGTTGTTTTTGCTACTGAGTTATAGGAATTCCTTATATATTTCGGACATTAACCTCTTATCAGATATATCACTTATAAGTACTTTCTCCCATTCAGTAGGATGCATTTCACTTTGCTGATGGTTTCCTTCCTTTGCTGTAAGAAGCTTTTCAGTCTGATGTAGTCTGATGTAGTTTATTTTTGCTTTTGTTGCTTTTGCTTTTGGTGTCAGATTTTAAAAAATCATTGACAAGACCTATGTTGAAGACCTTCCCACCTACATTTTCTTCCAGGAGATTTATGGTTTTAAATCTTACGCTCAAGTCTTCAGTCCATTTTGAGTTAATTTTTGTGTATGTTGAAAGACAGTGGTCCAGTTTCATGCTTTTGCATGTGGCTGTGCAGTTTCCCATCACCATTTATTAAAGAGACTGTCCTTTCCCCTTGGCATATTCTTGGCTCTTTTGTCATAAATTAAACATATATGTGTGTGGGTTTACTTCCAGGCTATCTGTTCCATTGGCTTATGTGTCTGTTTTTATGCCAATAACATACTGTTTTGATTACTAACAGCTTTGTAATATAGTTTGAAAACAGGGATTGTCATGCCTCCAGGTTCTTTTTTCTCAAGATTGCTTTGGCTATTCAAGATATGAATTATACACACACACACACACACACACACACACACACATCTAATTATATACATATAATTGTATATATACACACACATATATAATGTTTATTTTTGAGAGAAAGAGAGCAAAAACAAGTCAGGGAGGGGCAGAGAGAGAGGGAGACAGGATCCAAAGCAGGTTCTGTGCTGACAGCAGAAAGCCAGATTCAGGGCTTGAACTCACAAATTATGAGATTGTGACCTGAGCCAAAGTCAGACGCTTAACCAACTGAGCCACCCAGGCAGCCCATGAATAATTATAGTTCAAAGAAGATTTTAAATTCAAGTAGTAATGGTATTGGTTTTTGTTCCACTATTTTTGCCTATATTTTGTTACACTTTACAATGGAAGTCAATGTATTTTCAGTGAAAGAAATGATTTTACCACAAGCACAAGATCCCTGGATTAACACTGTAATTTGCTTTTAAATTGTACACTCCTTACACTGTTTGGACACAATGTCAGGTAATCAGACAAAGCTCTCCTTCAAATCATAATCCAGAAGCATTTCTGAATTCCTCATTGACTTGTCAAACGTCTTCTAAAAACAATAAATGTAGCAATTCCCTCAATCCACAGTGACAACCACTATCGTTAGCTCATCTTACGCTGAAGCAGACTACAGGGACTGCAGGCACACTGTCACCTGCTGGCTGTATCATGCAGCTTAGTGTCTAACCCTGGTTATGGAAAATGTTGCTATAAACCTCATTCATAGAGTTGTCATAGATAAGCAGGTACCTAAGAGTTGACTGCTTCCTTTAAAAACTGATTACAGAACAGGGGCCCCTAGGCAGCTCAGTCAGTTAAGCATCTGACTCTTGATTTTGGTTCAGGTCATCTCAGGGTTCGTAAGTTCGAGCCCCATATCGGGCTCCTCACTGACAGTGCAGTGCCTGCTTGGGATTCTTTCTCTCTCTCCCTCTCTCTCTCTCTAAATGTATTTAATAAAAAAAAA